>NW_028292572.1:2325285-2687785 GCF_029948245.1 Actinia tenebrosa | reverse complement strand
CAATAATGATAATGATAATAATAATGATAATGATAACAATAATGATAATGATGACGATAATGATAATGATTTGAAAATGATAATGATAAATAAACCCGATAAAACACTGCTGCTGGATTATGTAACACGCAATGATAAGAACCATATGACATGTAACTTTAATACCTGTGATCGGGCAATGACCTTCATTTGCTCTGAGTCACCCTGGTCTTTACTGTGCGATATTTCTTGATTCATTTTTTTCTTTAACTCTTCCAGACGAGCACGACGTTGGGCCAACCGATATTCTACCCTTAGGAGAAACAATTAAACACACATTCAACTATTTGACATAATGATCTGCCTTATGTCAGAAGAGTGCACTTGCCCTATTTCATAATGACGTCACGGTTTGTTTACATCTGCTAAAGTGATAGAAATTTAGGCTAAATTTAAGTTTAATTCTTTTCTTTGGAGATATTTAGCGTAATATTTAGTTGTTCTTGCTGTGTTGTTGCCATTCCATCCCCCTCCAGCGACCATGATCCCTAGCGTTAAAACAATAGTTTGTTAGTGACGTCATTATGAAATAGGGCAATTGCTGCTATATCTTAGTGACTAATTACTTCTTTTGTTGTCTTATGCGGCTTATCTGGAGATGGTTGTTCAAGGCTATCATGTTCTGTTCGTGCTCTAGCAGCACTTGCTTTCTCAATCTGAAAAGATCAAATATACATGATGTAGCAAGTACGTAGATGAACGAGTCTAAATTAAAATAAACACTGTGATACGATGCCAACAAAGACTTTTCTTGAAAACACAAAAAATCAGCTGATTACCGCTTTTTAGTTTCTTGATTACTTGATTACAGACTTATCTACTCAGGGCTAGTCTCATTTCAGTGTCAATACGGCAGCCATCTTAATTTATGGGATGCCCAGGGAGTAAACGTAAAAGTATTTATAAAGCATGGAATAGCGAAGTTACTTTTCCAAATGATTTTACGCTTTGGTGTTTTACACATCGCTCCAACTTCCAGCAAATTCAATTGGTTTTTAGATCGGTGTTTTGTACAATACAAACTCTTAAAACTTCCACGGACCTTCTCTGGAACATATGAATATGTAACACGAAAAGAGGTAAAGCCTGAGAAACAGAGAGCTAGGAAATGGAGAATTGTTCTTCCCTTCTGTGCTGCTCAGTTACATATACACGAGTAAAAATCATACTCCAGGGAAAGTAAGATTAAATAGGGAATGTTGTTATTTGCTCATGATAAACAAACTCACTGCTCGTTCAGTCCAATCTGTGTATTGAGTACTTGTCTTAGTGTATTTTCCTGTTCAGTTGCCATTTGGTTTTGTTCAAGTGCTCTTTCTTCAGCCTCTCTTTTCCATCTTTTTCTTCTTTCATTTAACTTTTCTTGAAGTAAGGCTTGGTGTCGTTCCCTTTCCCTTGTTCTGTTGTCTTCCAAAAATAAAATAAAATGTTTTTTTTGCAAACTCTGATAAGTTATAGTTTTTTAACACTTTCTCATATGTGTATCCTAAATTAGCTGAAAAATTCCATTTGCTAACCAATATCCGTTAATAATAATAATAATAATAATAATAATAATACTTGATATTAATTCAAATATAAATCAGTCAAACACATAAAGATACATGACTGATGTTAGAAAAGGTGGAGCTTGAGGTTAACCCTATATACAAGACTAAGTAATGCAGTAACATTGTATAATAAAAAGCTAGAGCTGTTTAAAATTAGAAAGGTTTGCATGGAAGCAATAACCAAGGGCCCGCCTACCAGCATCACTATCATGCTTTCGGTACATCATTTCAAATGCTTATAACTCTTCAAAGGAATTTAATATCATGACAACAAAACTTTCCGAAATTACTCATTTACACATGGCCGTTTTTGTGATGAAAATATATTTTCGAAATCATTAAATGTTCGTGTTGCTGGTTTCCAGTCTTACACTCGTTCTTTGGTTCTCGGCATTGCAGTGCATTATTAGGCTGCTTAACAGGACGAAAAAAGAAGTTATCTTGGAAATATGTCCCCTAAAACAGGCCAATTTATGCCAATTCCTGCCAATTCAACCCAGTTTTTTCTTAGCCTCGGAATGGCTAATAAGCGTCACGGAATTAATACGAGTCTTCACTGCCGCAATCAGCATTCTGCAACCAGATAACGGATTAAGATTAAAGTAGCGCAATGCAATCCTTTAGTATTTGACTAATACTTACGTTAACTAAATGAGTGCATGCGTTACTTCAACTGAGATCTTAATCCTCAATCTGGTTATGAAATGATTGCGGTAACAGCGCATACATGCACCGTGTAACAATATCACAAGACAAATGTGGTAAGGAAAATTGGCTTGTAAAACACCATGGTAACGCGACCAACAACACACGTCGAAATTTAGTTTGTCAGGTTTACTAAAAGAAGCCGGGTTCGTTTTCGTGGATTTTTGTTGCTGAAGAGTAAAAGCATAAAAGAACCAGAGGATTAAGAACCACCAGGCTAGAATGTAGCTTATAAAGCACCCAATACAAGGACTACTTCAGCTCGAAAAATGAGACAGGTTATTATGTGAAGAGTATTAAGCTTTAAGACATGTTCGAAGGGTCTGTGGGAATAGTGGTTCTTTTACGCGGTTTTTACTTTATTCACAAAAAACTTGGATTCGAGGACATGTTTTATTGGTCGTATAGAGAAAAGTTTAGCATGATTATCTATATTACTTACTTGTATATTCTTCAAGTTGTTCTTCGTGCTTTTTCATCATTCTTTCCGCCTCCTTGGATGACAATTTGGCCTGCTGTTTTATTTCCGAAAACAGCCCATTTTCAAGTTTGCTGACTGACCGTTTCCATCGGTCGGTAAGTTGCTGTCATAAAAAAACAAATCTTTCATTAAAACTGCAGCTGATACCAAAGTTAAACAACAAAAGTTACAGCTATTAGTCTAAAACAACAATTGCAGCTGTACACTATAATAACCCAGTCTATCGCATAAGGATTGGTTGGGGGCAAGTGCTTTATAAGAGCACACAGCACGAGGGTGCACATTTTCTATTCCGTAGTTCGTAACGGAAAAATTTAAAAAAATTCTGACGGCTATTTACATTATGTAATTCTAATTAATTCAACTGAAGAACTACACGATAAACCAAAAAAGCTTCAATTAGCTGTATGCTTTCTTAAAAAGCTACTTAAGGTGGCTGCCTACTATAGGTTTTGCCCTGTTTTGCCCTGTTGAAGTTCACTAATATTATGAAGGTCACCCGCGGTTTTGAACAGTTGAAGTGCGCGCGCGTATCAAGGGGCGTCATCGTCGTTGCGGAGGAGTGTGCGCAGCAGCTTCATTTTTCTATAGTAGGCAGCCACCTTTTTTTTGATTTGAAGCTAGATACTACAACAATGGCGGATGGGATCTTGTAAAGAGTTCCAAAACACAGACGCCACGTATGAAAACGACCGCTAATAATAGGTAATTATTCTAAGAGCCTCTAGGTTCCAAGAGAATGAACGTAAGTTCCTAGCCAGTATTCATTGATTTAGATTTTACCTCACATCTGATCATAGTTTAAAAAAATGAAAAATATAAACAATACCGTCACAAGTTTCCCCAATTACGATGGTCCCTTGAATAAAATGACATTAAATTGTTGAACCGATTAACCTAATTACAGTAATTCCTTTGCTACATTTGATACAGAAAGTCTTCCATGTTCTACAGTCATCGATGTCGTAGGCTTTTCTTGTAGAGCCGTTTGGTAGTGGTCCTTTAATCTACGCCTGAAAGCCGCAAGACTCAGGTCTTTGGAGCGTAAGGAAAAGTCTTAAGAGTTCCACACCTTCCTAGTCCTTACGTCAAAGTTTGACTGGTAGCACAGAGCCTTTGCGAAAGGAACCTTCAGATTTATCGCATTAGCGTTGCAAGAACTTCTCGTCGTCCTAAATCTTTACCTCAATGGACAAGTATTGGCAAGCTGCAGCTTATCAATACTTGTCCATTGAGGTGTAAGGCAGACTGGATGGGTAAGGCTTTTCTTGTGATGGAGAGAACTTTGCACTTGGATTGGTTAAAGCGTAGAAAGACGTCATTTGACCAGGATGAAAGACTGTCAAGGTCATTCTGCAAGGTATGAACGTCATTTGGTGTTTCTATTTCCTAAAACATTTTTTGTCATCTGCGAAGAGGCCTATGCCTAGGGACTCAGGAAAAATAGAAGCGGTCCCAGTATCGATCCTTGCGGCACACCAGACGTGACTGGAAGCTGGAAAGATGATCCACCAAGGACGGTGACCCTTTGCATTAAGTTTGACACGTAGCTCTGAAACCAAGCCAGGAGATTACAAGAGATTCCAAATTTCCTTAGTTTGCGCAAGAGAATTTAAAAATATGATCCACTGAGTCAAATTGTCGAGTGTTGAGATGAGTTGACGAAACCATATTGAGATTCGCGAAGAAGAGATTGAATGTGTTTAGATTGATGGATTAAAAGTGGAATGGAAATAGGTGTTAAACATATTAGCTATACCAGATGGTGTGTCTGCATGGATTCTTCTGGGAATATTACTTTCCCCTTCTCTTCCTCGAGACTAAGGTAGGGACTGAGCATGTGCCTGATATAATACGGTGCCACACCATTAAGTGCCTTATAGTTAAGTAACAGTGTCTTGTAGATAATACCATGGCTAATAGGAACCCAGTGTAACTGCTTAAGTATAGGTGTGATATGGTAAAACTTCTTACTGCGTGATTGAGAGGAGCTGCAGAGTTCTGTACATTCTGTAAACGATCGATTAAAGGGAGTCCGTACAGAAGTGAGTTGCAGTGATCAAACAAGCATAGATGTGAGTAAGATTTCAGTGTCTGATAGGCAGTCCCTTATTCTAGCTATACTACGCAGAGGAGAAGTATGCTCTACAGATACTATTAACATGTTGATCAAGATACATGCTATCTAATATGACACCAACAGTATTCGTTGCTGAGGAGGACGGCTGAATCCGTTCACTAAAGACACTCTATTGATGGGAATGACGATGATGGGCACTGACCAAGAACCAACCCTTGTGGTATCCCCCAGAGAAGATCTTTGAAAGGCGATTTAACTCCGTTAAGATAGGACTTATACCATTCCAGCACTTTAACATTCAGCCTTACCAAGAGCAGCTTGTGATCAACTTTATGTCGAACGCTGCACACATATCGAACAGTAAGAGCGCAACACATTTCTGGCCGACGATTGCGCAAAGTAAGTCGTCCTGTACCTTCGCTAGAGAGCCGTTTCAGTGCTGTGGAAGCGTTTGTAAGCCGAGATGTTAAGCAGTTGTGGTCAGTTAGATGGTCCTTCAGTTGTTTGGCAACAGCCCTCTCAGTTATCTTGGACGCGAACTTTGGTTCCGAGATGGGTCTAAAACTGGAGGTAAAAGGTAAACATTTCTGTTTATTGCAGATGACCCCAAAATTCGGAAGGCAATAACAACAGTAAACAGGTTGTTCCTAAACTGTGAACTGTGTCGATTAGAAGTGTAGACAAAATCTTAGGTTTCACCATGGCTTCTTTGGCTGTGTATATAGGCATACATGTTGTTTTGCATAATAATAGTTATTCTTGGAAGTGTGGCCGCTTACATGAGCATTACAAAGGAATGAATACTTATCCCATAATATTCCGTGCATCTTGTCTAATGTGCTGCCAAATGTGGTTACTTTCGAATCCCTAATGATAGTTAGTCTAAGTACGTAGTCGTACCCAGAGCCCAGTTTCCTCTTGCTCAGCACCTAGAAGCAAGAGGTTCTGGCTGTAGCCGATTTTGAATTAGCTTTGGGTCCGTGAATCTCGGACCGGAAGTTTCACTGCGCATGCCTATACCACAGGCTAGCTGTTATTTGAGTTACCTTTGGTCTTTATCGATTCAAATTGCTTCGAACAACGGCAATCATCTTAATAAGAAGCTTTTTGCTTTGAACATTCTAGTTAAATTATTTATCGATCCAATTCGATCGATCGATTCGATCTAATCAAATTTATTGCTTGAAAAATCGACTTATTTTTTAACGTTTTCGTGTCAGTAAGCCAATTTATTTCCAGAATGAAGAATCTTTCTATTGTTTTATTCCAGGCCCAATGAGAATGCACAAAAATCCGGCCACCGCCAGTCCTCTCCGAAAGGCTGCTTACCAAGAGGAACGTGGACTCTGGGTACGAGATTGGTTTTGATGTTGTTGTTTAATTTTCAAAGCAATTTTCATCCATAATTTTGATAACGAATATTTGAATGTCAAAATCATACGCACAGGCATCCGCCATTATCTTGCTTCTTTTTTTTGTCTGCTCAAACCAGCCAATCAGTGAGGGGCGCGTCTAATTTCGAGGAATGAAAATAGCCTCACTCCCGAAAGATATGTGCCGCCGTCCAATTGAGCCCTAACACACTCTAATTTATCATCCTCGTCATCGTCCATTGGATTCCCCTTGAGTAATCATTACGCGCCATACGCTACTGTGCAAAATGCGCGACCTTATTTCCACGGTGTTTTCAAAACATAGGGAATTAATTTTTCGGTCTAGAGGCTGAGACAGTAAGAAAAGTAATAAGAAACCGAAACTTCTTAAAACCTCTCGAAACAAGAAAAAAATACCATAAAAAAGTAAACGTTCTTGGAAATTGCAAAAAAAATATAAGAATGACACATAGGTAAGCACAGTATTACCCAAGCCAGATCTTGAAATTCTTCAGCTTCTAGCTTGTCATGATTCTCTTCTTCCTCTTCTATTTTTGCTTGTTGCATTACCGTGAGTTGGTGAAATGCTTCAAGGTAGTCATCAGCTGTCATGTCGCCTTCAGTGATCATGTGAGATGCCTAGAAAGAAATCAATTATAAGCACTGAGGGATATTAGTGATAGGGTGTTTTAGAAACTTTTCCGAGGCAGAGGAGACAACTAAAATCCCGAAAGCGTAAGAGTATTAGTTTTTAATACCAAGATCGCAGAGGAAAATAACCCAAAATATAATTTACTTTGGTTAACCTGTAGCGGCAAGAATTACAAACTTTTCTCAAAGAGTCTTTATTACGAATGTACTCTAGGGAATCTAGCTATAGGGAGTCTCCGGTTCGGGTGAGTGTAAACTGCCGTTCTATGTTAGGCGGCTGCCGCAAACTATAAAGAATCATAAACTGTTTGAATTGTTTATAAAGGTTAAAATGCTATAGGGCTAAGGTTTGTATTGAAATTCAAGACAGAGGGCCTGCGGCCCAGACATAAAAAACTCTGCGGCCGAGCAAATTGAGCACGCGCGTTTCAACTGGTTTAAAAACCAACCACGCCCTATTTCTGATGCTTGATGGAGGGTTTGAATTTCGATGGAGAACCTGTCCCGGGTTTTGAATTCAGCCCCGCTCTCCTCTGTTAGTATCAATACTGAATTCAAAACCCGGGACAGGTTCTCCATCGAAATTCAAACCCGACATCAAACAATAGAAATAGGGCGTGGTTGGTTTTTCAAATAAGTTAAATTATCGCACTATTAAGTTCCATGAGTCTTCCAGGAAACAAAATTACGGGACCCAAGGCTACAGAAAAAAATCTTATTTTTGAAGCATATTAGTCAGTCTAAAGTAAATGTGACTGAAAAGAAAAGAAAATGTTCTTGATTTTCTTTATCTCTACTCCCCTTATATATTATGTTGCTAATCACCTTTTTTCAAGGAATAAAGCACTTTTCATTCACCCAATGTTTTGGAAAGAGGAAAACGGATTTTTTAAGAACAAATAATAATAATAAAAAAAGCATTGGCCGTGAAAAAGCATTCTGAAATACCTAGAATTCCAGGATAAGTGTAAATCCTGGCCATTGTCCGAGAAAAATGGTAAACATGACTTGAAAACAATCAGGTAAAATAGTTCCCCCTAAAATAATTTTCAACTTAAGAAGCACCAAAGACATACTTTTGCTTCAAACTCTTCTTTCTGTCCTTCCAATTCATTTAAAAGCATGCTTCTTTTTGTGTCTCTTTTTCTCCTTAGCCTAACGGCAAGATCAGCTTCATGTTTTAAAACAGCTGAAATAGAAAAAAATAAATAATCAAAACCATATTAGGGTTTCCGGCCGTTGGGAACGCTTTTATTTCCCGATCATTATTGTGGCTGTTCCACATGGTCGGGGCGGTCTTAATATTTGGTCATCAAACCGATTGAAATGACTTATCTTCTGCAGGGATTTTCCCAGGCTTTACCTTGTTGATGCTTTTCTTCAAGGTTTTTCAAGTCTTCGTGATATTCTTCCAAAATCCTACAAAAATAGCATTTGTCAATTAAACTGCAAGAAAGTATTATATTCATAATCTCTATTTTATTGTTTTATTATTATTATTAATACTAATTAAATCCTAATCAAACAATGGTTTTGGGTGGCATAGTCCGTCGTATCCAGAAAAGTGTGTTAACTAAAAAGATACAAGTGAAAATTGAGTGGGGTGCCACAACTATAGCATTCTAAATCATAGAAAATCCCGAGGCATTTCGTCAATAACTACGAGTCCTATTGCGATTTTTATCTTCCAACGCCGTCAATATATTGTATCAAAAGGTTATAAAGTATAAAGAGAGCACATCTCCCATACATAGGTCTCTACCCATGAAAGTTATTTGAAAATCTGTTTTTAGATCCTCGCGCAGCCTGAACTATTTTCAGAATGCGATTCCTGATTGGTCAGATTGTAGTAACTTCATGCGAGCGATCCGCGAAAATGTTTAGTTCCCGACGAATAGTGTAAAATATCTTCAAAAATTAGACGAAGTTGAACATGGTGACTTCCACAATCGTCATAGATAAATTAAACTTTAAATTTGACAAAAAACGTTAAAGAACATTGAAAAAGATCAAGTCAGAATGGTTTTAGTATACGAATAAATCAAGCAATTGCTCCCGATCAAACTCATAGGAGAATCGCAATACATTCATAATACCGTTATGCATGCCTGGTGGATAAAAATACCCCGAATACACAACGATTTTCTTGCATTTTGATAAGCTATATTTTCAATAGTGTGTTTTCCAGTCAGGTATTCTAAAAATTGAGCGTATTGATTTGGTATTGGATGCTGTACAGCAGGACAATAGAGAAAAACATTTGCGCATGCGTGCATTTTAGTACGTTTTCTAAGAATTTTGAAGAGTTTGAGTGAAAAAATAAGTATTTGTATACTAAAAAGTTCGAGAGTATACTTTTGTCAGACCAAGATACTGTATTAAGAAACATAATATGAAAGAATTAGCCTCAAGTTTCAAGCATGGACATTTCAAGTTTTGGCATTTTGTGAAGTCCAATTTATCAGGCATGTTTGAAAGCCAAATTTACAAATGTTTTGACTAATTTGCATACGGATTCAGAGCATGCGCAGACGTTTTTCACTCGTGTCGTACAGCAGAAAACAAAACCCTTATTTCACTGGTGTTCTTACATTATTGCTGCTGTTGGGAATTTATTGCTTTTAGGTTCTTACCTGCTGCACTGACGGTCCATTAGCTTTCCCCTTTTCTTGAGGAAAGCAATAATATTATAAGGTTGTTTTTCTCTTTCTTGGAATTCTTCAATTTCTTCTCTCTTATCTGCAGCTCTTTGTTGAGCCATCACCTGCCTTTTAGCTAATCTCTCACGCAACACCATGGTCTGGCGATTAATTTCCTCTGAACGCCTTTTCTCAGCAGCAGCTAAACTTGACATTAATTTTGACAAAATCTGCTCTGCCTGCGAAATAATCAACACGACAAAATACTTATTTTAGCAAAATGTAGTTTGCCATCTGTGGAAAAAAGGGTGGTGTGCGCTGTCAATACTGTGTGTGCTTCAAATCATGGGAATATTTTGGAACGGGCGTATTTTAATACCATGGAAGTTAAACAAACAGGGAAATATTTTCATATCATGTCATCTTTCGCTCGTAATTTTCCAAGGTATGGAAATATCATGGAAATCGCCACTCCTAACATATTCTCATACTATGGAATTAGGGAAATGATGGAAATATCATGGAAGTCACTTCAACAGTATGAAAATACCTTGGGCTTCCCTCGTCTACATGAAGTTTTACTGCTTCTAGAAAATCCGAGACATTCAAAATTCTCTCTCTTTTTCTTATACATGTATCAGTAGAGCCGAAAAAAAAAAACATAAGAACTTTGCACTGGTGTTTTTTCTTTTGCTATATGATACCCAACTCGAGAATTTAATATTTCCGACTCGATAGTCTTACTAGTCCTTTTGGAGTCGCCACAATCATTTACTATCTCTCTTTTTTATTTCAAAAAATAAGAAATAAAAAGAGAAAAATTATTTATCAAATATCGTAATCTATAATTTTGCAATGATTAAATTTCTTTTTTCATAGAAAATGGAAATAAACTTGAAATTTAACTTTTTGTTTTGACCTTGTCATAAGCCTGTTTGTGATAGCTCGTTTTGAATTGCGGTTTTACTTCCGTCCATTCGCGCATGAGCAGTTTTACACTTTAAAACAGCCAATCAGCAAAGACTGGATTATGTCACAGCCTTGTTCCCCAGGGCTGAGCAAGAGAAACCCTAGCTCTACTAAGGGACGAGATTTAAGTTACATCTTTGAATCCGAGGTCAAGATAGTGTCTCCATGGAACAAACGAGAAAAAACGTTGATCTCATATAAACAATTTCATAAATCAAAGTCAGAAAAAAACAAACAAACAGATAAGTTTGGTCAAATGCGCAACCTAACAACTGGCAAAATTACAGCTAAACAATACTATTGATGGCTTTCAACCATTACCAAGAGAATTAAATAACAAAAGACACGGCGGCCATGTTGGAGGATATAACGAAATAATTCATTGACAATTCTTTTGTTGAGTTCCTCCAACATGGCCGCCGTGAAAACCATCAACTCGCTATTTCTTGTGAATTAAAGGTACGGTTTTTTGTTAATTTTGAGAAGCTTAAGGTGGCTTCATATAGTTTCGGGCTTTAGAGTAATGGAAAAGAAACTATTTTATAGCTTATAGTACACTCAACAAAATTACTCGACTCTGATTGGTCGAGAGGAGTACAATTATAGCGTTAATTGTACTCCGTAGGAGTACCGAATTAAGTCGCTATGGCAACACGGCCAAAACAATGTCAAAACAATTATTTTCTATCATTTTGTACTTAAAAAACACAAATAAAATTTTAAAGCCGTAAGAACTAATCTTTTTTATGCATTTCAGTTGCGCGATGGACTGAAAATCAAATAGACAAAGATGAACGGCGTCGCTTCGCATTTCTTACTGAAATTTTGTTGAGTGACCTATAAACAAAAAATCGCACGATCTTCTCGTACAATTTGGAATTAATAGACACTCGTAATGTTTTGAAAGTTCTTTAATTGCACTCGCCTAAAGGCTCGCGCAATTACAAGAACTTTCAAAACATTACTCGTGTCTATTAATTTCCAAATTGTACTCGAGATCGTGCGATTTCCTATACAAATTAAAGACTATGAGTTTAGGAATCATTTTTCGTGAAAATGATCACGTGAATAGTTACCATAGCAGCGACACGTCAGCCACAAAACGGGTCCTTTTTGCCATTAAAAAATTAAAATCTCGAGTTTCCCGTGGTGTTATACAAAAGTTTGTTTTGTTACCTATTTTATGAACGCGTTTTATTAAAATCGTGCCTACAGAAAGCAAGATGTTAAAGAAATATCGATTTTTCAAGATAAAAGTTTTCTGTAGTTCAAAATTTTTCTATCGCGTCAGTTATCTTATCATTCTACGAAGAAAAAACTGTAGAAATTTAAAGATATTTGACCACGTAGTTTTCGAGTTGTTTTTAATAACGCATGCAACCGACTTTTCGTGACGTCATAAAAATAAATATTCTTGAAGTTCTGGTACTGCGCATGCTCGTGCACAAGTTGGCACGCGCACGTACAAAAACTATATTGAGCCACCTTAATAGGCTTTGAATCGTGAATAAATCACATTTGACAAACTGTTGACGTCATAACGGATTTAAAATATCGATGTGCCGATGGTTTAGAGAAGTATGTCCTCTTATTTACCACGATGTGACGGCAACAGTTGGTCAAAATGCGTTTTTTACCACAAATGTACGTAAACTCGCTTTCTGATTGGTTGACAGCCTGGGTAAATAAGATCACATACCAACAAATTACGTCAACAAATTACGGATCGTTCGCGCACGCGATCCCTAATTTGTTTACGTAATTTGTTGGTATGTCCAAGGGCGGATCCAGAAAAAAATTTTGTGGGGGGGGGGGGGGGGGGGCTAATTGAGTTTCTTCCGTCAACACAACGGAAAACAATATAAAAAACTTTTTTTCTGCTGAAGTGGGGGGGGGGGGGGGGGGGGGGGAGGGGGGAGGGAGGGGGAGGGGAGGGGGTGTGCTTCAGCCCCCCTTTGTCCCCCTGGATCCGCCCTTGATGTCCTCTTATTTCCCACGGCTCTCGACCAATCAGCAAGCAATGCACATTATGTAGGTCTTTTAATAATGTAAATTTTTGCATCCGCAGTTTTTACATTTAGGCGCCTCTGCTGAATGCTGGATCTTTACGAAAATGATAATAAAAAGCTACAGTGACTTGGTTATAGAACAATCAGTCATCTACGATACCTCTTCCTCTGTCAATCCTGAGGAATCTTGCAGATCTCTGCCAAATTGCTCTTGCAACTCAATCAGCCGTAGATCCTATGGAAAAAAACCCCAGTACTTACACACAATTTATAGCAACACGCACTTGGAGTGCCATATACATTCGAATGCAAAATCGTTTCCAGGTTCATGGGAAATGTTCCTAAATTGTTGCACTCCTAACAGAATACTCAAATGTATAATCACAGGATGATTGTCGTTTTCGAGAATACCTCTCGGTCTCAGCTTCTATGTCCTATGTTTGGAACCAAGAGAGCATAAATAAGAGAGAGAAACTTCTTAATTTAACAAATAGACATCAGTTTTTTAATGTTTTTAACGGAAAGAGCGCGCGCTCGTTGACGTCATCGTTATCTGTCTGTCCACTCAAGGGCACTAGGACACCGAATGTGGTTGGATTTCTATAGGTTTTTTTTTTCCTTTCGATTATTTGAATTAAATTAACGTTATACTTGTTTGACTTATAATGTGTCCGTGTTCCTTCGTTCGCTGTTGTAATCTAGACGTTTTCATTCCAAAGGTCAAACGGCTTGAATAGCCTATGAGCCTATAATTTAATTCAAATAATCGAAAGGAATAAAAAAACCTATAGAAATCCAACCACATTCGGTATCCTAGTGCCCTTGGTCCACTTATTGATTTAGATCTTATTAACCGAGCGGGAGGTCTGTACGGGATAAGATTCTAAGATTCACGGTCATATAATAAAGTAAAAAATAACCAATCTGCGCGCGAGAAATTTGTAAGTTATTGTAAAAAACGCGCTCGCCATGTAATTTTTAGTGCACTTTTGGACCGAAATCATACTTGTGGTTAACAAATTGCACTCCCGCTACGCGGCCGTACAATTTTATAATCATTTGTATGATTTTTGTCCAAATTGCACTCCACTCAGTTCAATTATCATTTATCATTACTGTTTCATTAGAAATACCGACGTAGCTCACACTACTCTTTAGCTAGTTATATCTTATTTATATAAAGGGTGCAATATAAATCAAAAATCTTTATTTAAACATTAAGTGACATTACCCTTTTCTTGGAGTACTTGGAATGTAGTTGCTCTAATGCGTTGTCCAGATCGGTAGAGTCAGCCAAGGTTTCCCTGAGCTCCTTTCAAACAATACATTAAAAAAGATTTAGTTCTATCTTGTGTATAACTAATTTTTATCTATATTGAGTTCACGTGGATGAAATATTTTGGCTTGTCGCACTCTCATACCCCATTCACACCAAGGCTTAAACATGTTTTAAAGTGGTTTAACTAAACAGGTTTGGGAAACTATCTACGAACACTGCACAATAGAGCGAATTCGTATATCACACTTTAGCATGCTAATGAGGTCTGCTAATATTCAAATACAAAAACAATAATTAAAAAAGACACGAATTGGAAACACTGCACAACTGTTTGACGTTATAGGAAAATTAGAGCATTTTATATCCATTATTTTATTAACAAAACATGAAAGTTTCAATTCATTCAAATAAATCATTCTACATTTCTTCGACGAATTTCTACAGTTTTTACTTGAAAAGTCTCTCTGTTTAGGGTTTTGTTCCGTTCTGATCACTGATGTATTTGTCTACTTTCAGAAAAAGCTGATTGACATTCTCCATCGTGCTCATAGCTTTTTCGCACATCTTTGCATGTGCGAGGTTAGCCTCTTTCGCTGTGTCTAGCTTCCTCTTCTTCTTAGCAGAAGGTTCGATACTCTCGTCTTCGCTAGGAGATGAATCAGCAAAATTCTGATCCAGCTTTACCTTGAGGGCTTCAGCCCTTCTCTCATCTGGTTGCATTTTTCTTGAATATCTTGTTTGATTTGAAACTAGAAGTTGTTTCTCCGTTCCAATCTCTCCTGACTCGGGGGAATAGGGCTGCTGCATAGCACTTTTTATTATGTTTTGCATGCGTCTGGTCAGAGACTCGTCTGTTTGGGTTAAATACAGGTTAACTACGTGTTGTGGCATGCTTGCTGCTATCTCTCCAATCTTCTGTCGTGCTGTTAAGACAACCTCTTTCCATCCTTTGCTGTTAAGAGTGTTGTAACATTCGAGAACAACACTTTTTTCTTTCTCTCCAATTCCGACCCGACTTTTCTTGGAGGGACCTAAAATTCGTAATAAACAGCAAACTAAGTATGGTTGAGGGTTGATATCGAAAGTACCAACACAAAAGTTATATGTTTAGATACTGACCTGGCACGTCTGCTGAACAATTCATTTATTAGAAATTCGAAAGTAGTCAGCTGAGTGTAAATATGAATCCTCTCGCTCCGTACACAGCAAGTGCAATATGAAAATTTTTAGCGCACGCGTGATGATTCACGTGCGAATGGCATGAAAAATGCCGTGTTTTATGTTGGAATGCGCATCTTCGCTCAGCAGTTCATGCAGCATGGATGCGCAGCAAGTCCGAGTAGTTCTTTTAAATATAGTCGCCTGGATATTGCTGTTTGTCGCCTTTATTAGGCCACCACCTCAACAAAATCTATCCCCCTTACAACATCGTCTTTTTGAGAATTTTCACGGGGAAATATTTCGTGGTAGAGATGTGTTTTCTCTTATATCAAGGCAAGCGCACCTCTTCTGGCGGAACACTGGCGAAACTCCTGTGACGTTTCTCAAACTTGCGAACGATATCCCCCCAACCAGAACTTAAGATTAGACGGGCAACCCCGTGTACGCCAGAGGAGACTGAAAATAAACGTAGTTAACCAAGTTCTGCTTGTGATGATGTAGACTTGCCCCAAGTCGACCTCTCTTGTTTTCTCGGCGTTTTTTTAATTCGAGCGAAGCGAGAATGTTGCGAGCGCAGCGAGCGAGCGACGAAGTCGCGAGAGGTCGACTTGTCGAACTTGCAGGATATTCATTTGCGTTTCCCGCCATTTCCGAATTTGATACGGGAGGGTCGGCTTTCGGGGGCGGAGCTAAAGAATTGTGGTTTTCATTTATTTGTTTCTTCATGTTATATCCGGAGCAGCAAAACATGTTTTATCAATAATAATGGTTGATGCTATAACTCCAACTAAAACTGTTGAAAGGATAGCGATATCTCCTGCGTCCAAACAAAAAATATGTTTTCTTTGCGCCAGTCAAGTTCCGAACAATGACTATAGACGGAAATTGTTTAGTCGTCTCCAACATAGGAAGCAGAGATCCCCTTTGATTTTAAAGACGTTACTTGGTCTTTCATTAAGGAGACCAAAGGGACAACAACAACAACAGTCTCGATTAAGTTATTCTCACTGAACCTCATAAAATCTAAGGCGAATGGAGCGATCTCAAATGTCAGGCTTGTTCCCGCTCCTGTAGGTGCAGATATAAAAATATCTCTGCCTGAAAGATACGCTTCTATACTTTGTTTCTGGTATTCTCTTATAGTTTCGTATCCTAATTTACTTTTACCCTATGATATGGCCTCAGATATTGATCTCATGTTGTCAGACAGATGTTGTGTTGACAGATGCCGATGGGAATCGTAGAGATAATCTTACTAATCTTATTAATCTTACATTGTGATTGACAGCTTGGATTTCGAGCATTGTGATTGGCTATAATTTACCGACTGATTTTTGGGTCGGTAAATTTAGCGGGAAGCAAGGTCGAAAAGTCCGTCGTGCGCCCAGTAAAAAAAAAACAAAAACAAAGCGGGCGGCGGACTTTGCGAAAGTCTAGTGATGATGTGGTTACGTAAATATTCTCATATAGACACTTTAGCACTGTGGTTTGATATAGACCCTACGTCCGTTATCCTGCATTATTTACAGGACGTTACCAGTAATGTGGAGATATTTTCAAAATCAAATCACCTGGCCGAACCTCGCGGAGTGGAGAAATCTAATGGGCAGCTGGCCAGAGTTACCAAATGCCGTCGGTGCTATAGATGCAACCCCGCATGAGATTTATTGCCCTCTGGCGGAGCCTCAGCGACCATTTTACAGTGGCCATAGGCACTATCACTGTTTCTTCAAGCTGGCTTCTTGGGTAGCACACATGATGCGACTGCTTATAGGTTAATGCAGCCTATAGGGCCCGGTTTAGTCCTAGATTTACCGCCAGGTGTTAAACTGTTGGGCGACAGAGGTTATCCTGATGGAGGAGCTCTACTAATACCTGTTCGTGCAGGTCAGATGCCTCTATTAAACCAAAGAGGGAGGAGACGTGCCAGAAAGTTCAACCGAGCTCTATCGAAAAGAAGAGTCAAAATAGAGCATGTGTTTAAAGAGATAAAAACTTTTAAAGCGGTATCTCAGATATGGAGACACCCACGTTGGTTGCTGCCTATCTGTGTTGAATTAACAACATTTTTGGCTGAAAGACGCATACGGTTGTTCCAATAACTGCACTGAGAACTGCCCATATCCTCTGCACGGTAAAAGTGAAACAAAAGTGTTGATGATAGTGAAAGGAAACTTGAATCGTTGCAGCAAACTTTGGTCTACTCAACAAGCACGTATTAGGATACGTTTACGACCACTATGCGCGCAAACTTAAATTACGCGCTGACTTTATAGTATAATACAAACAAAGTATACATTTTCTGAAAGCTGAGTAAATATAGTTTATGAAGAAATTTTCAAAATACGATTTTTTAAATTGTTGTTCACATTATTGCCCTCGAAGCGAAATTTGACTATGCCTCAGTGAAAACGTTAACGGAGACGTACATTTTAAGCTATGTTTGCGAAAAATGGCTTAACATACTTAGGAGATAATAAGCTCAAAAAGGGTGTCCCAGATTTTTGATATCTGTTTTCTATCTCTCGCTATTTTTGATCAAAGTTCAGCAATCGCTTTTGGAGTGTTGTTTAGAGTAAAAAGCGTCATAACTTTGGAAAGAAATTAAATTTCAAAATTCGGAGACACCCATTTTTGGATCATGAGTTACTTTATAAACTCTCCAAATTTAAAAAAAATTGAATGAAATCCAAGGGACTCTTAGCTTTTTGAAGTTGAGGTTTTAGCGGCAAAAAAGATTCGAGAAAAACACATTTCTTTGTTTGGAGCCGGAAGCTGCAGGGAGCCACGATGGTGTTGGCCAAAACACCTTGAGCCTTCCATTTTGTCATCACTTGTCAAATTATCTGGTGTTCTGGACGATCGCAATGTAGGATCTTTTTACAATGACAAAGGAGCATGACAGATGTGCATATATTAAGCGACGGTACATTTCCGGTCTTGATAAAGTCACGATTTCGATTTTTCTCAAAATTTTGGCTTTTCCAATCAAAAATTGCAAGAAGTTTCACAAACATATGAAAGATAAAAGTTTAAAATTACGAAATTAAAAAAAAAATTTTTTTTCGAGCAATTCGTCATTTTTCGTATCCTAATACCTTAAAACGGGTTGGTCTTTAATTTGCTTAGTAAATGTTTGAAGGACAAACAACGCCTGTTATGTTTCTATTGTACTGAGCTGAAGTTCAGCACAGAGATTGTGTTCATTTGAAAATATCTAAAGAGATTATTTAACAAATCGATAATTAAAACACTTATTTGGTAATTAGCATACATTTATATGATGTTTGGGGTTTGGAATGGTTAAGTTTTGTGGGAGCATTTGCAAGGATATATTTCGTTCGAAAACAGCTCATTTGAATATTAGCAAAATTCATTAGCATGTAAAAGTCCGATATACGAATTCGCTCTAATATTTGGTGAAATTATGCATGTAAACTATCCTTTGTCTTGCTGACAATAATTTAGAAAGTTTCATTATATTGTACTATGAGGTTTCTAGTTTCTCAATTATTTTCCTAGTGATAACATAGTTTAACTAAACACGTCTAGGTGTGAATAGGGTATTTAGTTAGGGGGTTCCAAGTAATACACTACCGTTTTAGGTTGAACAAATCACCCAATGCATTCGAAATCGTGATGTTCGTGTAAAAGATAAGCCGATTGAATAACATTAATTTTGTCAAACGTCGACGTTTTCAAATTTGCAGAATTGATCTTTTTTCTCACCTTTTTTTAAACCAAAATAAATTTTACTTTTGAAACGGATTTGGAACATAGCTTCTGAGAAATACTGAGATGGCAACCATAGGCAACAAAGAGATTAAAATCTCCCATATCATATACTCAATGAATAAGACTTATTTTGAACAAACAAACAAAGGACATGGCCTTGTGGTGTGGATTTCCACTAACTTGTCGTATAAGAACCAAGTCCTCTCACAGATCGAGTGAGAAAGCAAAAAATCTGTAGAACCTGGACTATGGGTAATATGCACTTTAAACCATACCTTTTCTTCATTTTCCTTTCTGGAAGTACTTTTTAAGTCTTCAATGATCTATAAAAAATGTTTTAAATGACCATTTCAATCAACTTTTCATAGTTGGACTGATCTGAAATTCCCACCAGCCAAAAGCGTTTTTTTTTTTTGCAATTTACTTATAAAACAAACGGAATGTTAGGTTATATTTTGTTAGTCTAAAGTCATCATACGTTTCTGGACACCCACACCACACACATATTTGACTTTTAAAACTACACGACTGTGTATTTTTTCTTCTTATTATGTGCATGTGTTTGCCAATGTTTGAAACGAACCCTAGAGTTAGGCCAGTTCACTGATTATCATATTGATCCCTCTCAATGAAATATTTTGTCAAACCCCAGGTCAAACCATTTTAGAAACATAGAGACATAATTAAGTAAATGTATAATTATGTAATAATATATTCGTATTTTTACACAAGTGAATATAATACATCCAGCTTGCTCATTGGTCACAATTTACGTCTTACACTGCTATATTCACCTACAGTTGTTTGAGCATTTCTGCCGCTTGCAGAGATAAATACAATTGAAAAGAACGTCAAAACAAAACTTGAAGATTGCTAATTACGTATACTCTAAATATTTTAAATTATGTATTACAATATTATGAAAGAAGGTTTTTGGACTCTCTAACCTGCTCATACTTTGCTAGTGTTGTTCTTTTAAATGTTTCATCGATTCTTGACTTACTTAACAGGAAAGTCAAAATTATCTTCAAAAGACGCAGAAAAGTCTGAAAATGCAAAATTGTGAATAGAGGTTGTTTTAGATTAGTGCAAGAGCTCAATGTAACATTCAGAGTCTGGTCAGGGGGTTCAGATCCAGAATCAAGCGCTATCAAACGACATTTTGCCCCAGGGGGTACTCTTGCCCGTTTGAGGGTAGGGATGTGCCGCTGAGCCCACTGAACCCTGACCCTGTTCCAGAGTAAAATCTCCGAAATTCATACCCTGTTCCAGAGCAGGATTGCTGAAAACCATAACCTTTTCCGGTATTGCGAAAATGGATACTCTGTTCCAGAGGAGAGAGCATGATTTCATATACCCTGTCCCAGAGAGAGCGCGATTTTACATACCCTGTTCTAGAGTAGAATCGCTGAAAACCATACCCTGCTTGGTGGCATGTACCTGTATAGTGAATGTAGGAGAGTACCCCCCCCCCCCCCCCCAGGGCATTTTGCCATCGACTGCCAAATTCAACATATTCAAAGGCGAGTGAATTTTCATAAAGCAAAATCAGACATCCTGGACACTGAATTCGGCAATTTACGATTCTTGGTCGACGCCAATAATATCCCAAATCACTTATTATTTCATTCTAGTTTTCCGGATCTATATGTTAAATTTTATCTCTTTCCTTTCTCCCAAAAATACTCTTCCATTGGAATAAACACTATATTTAGTTACTAAACAACCTGGAGGGGGTGGGGGGGCACTTAATTGTGATCTCCAAAGCCTTGACCCTATCTAAGACGAGACTTATATAGCCTTTTTATGTCCCCTTAACAGTTCCCTGTGCCATCTTGAAAGGCAGCCGTGCCTTTGCATCGAAGCGAGACGAACGCTCAGCTTGCAATGATAGAGACCTTTTTTTAACGCCTTGAACAATTATTCACAGGTCCCCATCATTGCAAGCTCACCCTTTGTCTCGCTTCGATGCAAAGGCCCAGCTACCTTTCAAGATGGCGAAGGGAACCGTGAAGGGGTCTATTGCAGGCTTGTTTTTAATTTTTCATGAAATATGATCATGATGTAATAAATGAAGTAAGAGTGATGAAGTCATCACAGCACTAATTACAAAATGATCCATTTCACAAATTGGTTTTATGTATGAGCATAAAACATAAGAAAAAACTCTTAGAGATTTTAATCTTTTCCATATTGCAACCCTGGGTGGTGAATAGGTAAGACCCCCCGCCCTTAATAATATTTTTTATTTCTTGAATATTTAAAGTTAACACCCTTTATATTTTTACCTCACTTTTTTCATCCTTCATACTTTGTTCCATTTTCTGGACAAAGCCAAAATCTTGATTTTGCAATTCAACTTCCATTTCTTCCCTTTGAAATTAAAAAAAATATATAGAATATTAACTAATCTTCCTTTTTGAAAAAATGATTGAACCCTTGCTATAGAAATATTTTAAATCAAAAGTCTTTGAGTTAGAGCAAAAATTATTGAATTTAGCATTAAACGTATCATAACAGAAAATCATTACATCAAGAGGAAAAGTATAACATATTTCCAAATTCAAGAATTTTTTGATCTGAGTCTAAGATTTTTGGTTTAAGATAGAATTATAATAAACTGTTTAGCTTTGTTTTTTACCCTGTTCCTTTGATAAGAGCATCAGCAAATGAACAATCTCTAACTAGTTGACCATCATCAGGTGAATTAAGATTTCTTTCACTCAACGCAATATCTTTCCTCTCGGGATGACCCATTTCTATTGCAATGCTTCCACTACCACTGTCATCTACTGGAAATATTCTGTTACTACCAATTTTCTGAAAAAAGGAAGGGTTTTTAAATCTCCATGTTTGTACAAGTTATAAAATAGGGGTAAATCTTAGAGCCTTCAAACATAAGTACTTAACACTTAGCATCAGTGTGAGATGGGGGTACATGTGATTTGGGCTAAAAAGAATGTGTAATGTATGTAAAAATAGCAAAATGTTGAGCATGATTCATTCATGAATTCCAGGTTTAGATTACTGTGACAAGTGATTCTTGTCTTGAAATGTTTGATTCTTAAATAATTGCTAAAATGATTTCCAGTTAATATTCATTTGACCCCCTCACTCCCCCCCCCCAATCCCTCCCCCTCCCCCTCCCTCCTCCCCCTTGTGCCACCCTGTTGCATAAAATCTGTGATTTTTGAAATTTTTATTCTTTTTAGAACAATTTGATGATTAAATTTCCTTTTACACAAGAATCAAAACAATGCCATATATTAGTTTTTCATTTATTTATCATCATATTTTATTTGTAAATCTTCTAATATTTATTTAATGTAATATATCGCCTCCAGCCTAGATTAGCTTTATGCTATTTGTGGGAGGGTGATAAATTGTGTATATATAGTCATTATTTTGTAAAAATAAACTTGAAACTTGAAAACTTGAACATGATTAAATCTGCCATGCATTAACCCTACATTAAAATATGTCAGCAGCAACACTGAAGTGTTAGCTGTTTTTTATGTCAACAGACTTTCAACTCTTCAAACATTTTAAAGGTTAAAAACTAAATGTAGTGATTAGTTAAGCAGGAACAGATAATGAAAAGTAGGGAAGTCATAGGAAAAGAGTCAATAAAAAGTGTGTGTTGCATAAAGTTGTAATTGAGTCATGAAAATGTAGTCACAGTTGATCATGAGCTGGAGTAACATAGTCATATATAGCTAATTCAAAAGATGTTGGTGAAAGTTCCGTTGCATGCTGCGTGACACAACCAAATATAACATGAGCCATGTGCATTCAATGTTATTGACCACAGTAATATGCAATTTTCCCAAACTTTGTCTGCTCGACTTTCTGGCATATTTTTTTGTGCTTAACATTATTTACATTGGATTATATTTATAACATTTTGATGTAGTAAGCAACAATCTGCAACGAAACCTAAACACTTGCCTTTTATTGATCAATGAATAGAGTGCATATTAATTGTAAAATACCTAATAAAACTGTTTATTATATAGATATCGATGAAATACCAGGTTTTCTCTAGTGTCGAAAACTTGATATCTTTCACCAGTGGAAGATACCATATCTTTCACACATGAAGATATCGCTCTTGAATCAGCTTGCTATTTTGATAAAGAATTTTTGAGCTTTTGTTTTATTAAGTTTCATCGATATCCATATAATAAACAGAACATTACATGGCCGCTTGGAGATACGAATTTTATCTTCTTGTGTTCAATTTAGATCAATTGAACACTCGAAGATAAAAATTTGTATCTCCACGCGCCCACGTAATATCCTCTTTATAAATTTGTCCTGCAATTATTATGCTCCAAAAGGCAAAAATGCTCTTTTGCAAATAAATGCAATAATGTGAAAAACAAAACAAAATTATTTTGATCTTACATAATGGAATACCTTCATGAAAGACTGACTCCTTTTATTTCCTCTATTATCCTCTTCAATTACAGACATTGAAAATAGTTTTTTCTTCTTTCTTGCATTGTGATCCTTTTTATCAAAAAATAAATAAAATAAAAACACTGATATCTTACATATACATACATTATCTTTTGTGAAGTGCAGGTGCATGGCATGTTTCCTCCCTCCATAAAAATCAACATGTGAGTAGAGCACTAATTGTGTGCCCGGTTGTGTGCATAGAATATTGAATGTAGTGGTAGTGTGTGTAAGTGGTAGTGTGTGTAAGCGAAGTGTCCCATCAGTACATACAGTGTGAAACTGCTAGACACTGAATTAAAAGTGATTCATTTATTCATTTTTATTTTTGAAGTGTCGAGATTCTTCGTTTGCAATAGACGTCATAGCTGCTATGTTGGAAGAATTTGACAAAAGATTTTTCGATTAATTCTTTTGTTTAACAGATCAAAAACAGTTTTCCGTGTTTGATAGTCTGATCAAAACACGCGGGACGTTGAGAGAACACGAGAGGAGTGTAGGAAACCACGACGTGTAGCGGAGTGGTTTCCAGCTTCTCGAGTGTTCTCCCAACATCCCAAGTGTTTTGATCAGACTATCAAACACGGAAAACTGTTTTTGATTTGTTTTATAAAATAACAAGCTTGAGAAAAGATAGAAAAAAAGCAAATTCAAGTAAATTCTCCCTACCTGCAGTCTTATTCAAACTGACCAATGAGCGCGCGCGATAGATTAAAATTTGACAGTTGCAATACTCATGCGCACTAAAATGACGATAGCGTGTTTTGATACACTCATCAAACATGGTTTTCGACCAATCACAGCGCGCGTAGTATCCTAATTATTTTATAATATATCTTCCAACATGGCGGACATCCCTTTTGTTATTGTGCTCTCTTGGAATTGATTGCAAACCAAGATACCCGGGAGTTTTTGATTTTTGAAAAAAATCGTCAAATAAACACATCTTTAAGATTACGTATGTATATGTATGTATGCCAGTCTTATGTGTGATGACATATAGTGTTTCAAATTTACTCACCTCAATTTCCCGAAAGACATATCTCATTATGAGCATTCCAAAAACAAATCCAATTAATAGCGCTAATAAGAAGGCAAGGAAAACAAGTCCACCAAGTGTATTTTCCTCGATAAGCGTGTCGATTATTGTCACTTGCAAACACTCCTTGGCCGCCATTACTTTCGCCACTTGTTTTTGATCCACCAAGCGTTACAAACAATACAGGAATAAAAATTCACAATATTCTATACCAAAGTTTAAAAAGACTAAGTTAATCCCTTATTTCGATGTAGCCAACTCTCATACTTTAATCTTCTATGAACGAAAAGAACCACTGTCAGAAACTGTTGCCTAAAAAGCGAGCGATACCGACGTTTGAAAGTTGAATTTAACAAGGCGTTCTTTGTACGTGTTGTGTGGATGATTACCATAGTAACATGTTGGTGTGTAGTTCAATCACAGGGAGCCCAAATATTGTCCTCAATGACAGAGACCAGTACGTAAAAAATGATCAAAAATACACTGAGTACATCAATTTTTTTTGCGCGCGACTTTGTTTTCCTATATGTAGTATCTGGGATTGTTATTAAGGTAGATCCAAACTAATTCAGAGCGAATTTGGGACAGTTTTATTCTCGCTGGCTTCACAAAGTTCTAGTGCGTCAATTTAACTGGGTTTTCCCATGCAATGTGTTTTGATTATCCTAAATCATAACAGTATTTATTTTAAGCTTGTTTAAGAAATTGTTATTTTGGTTTGGTTCTCCTCGCTCAGGTGCAGAAACTGAAAGTTATGAGAAAAAAATCAAGAGAATATTCCTTAGTTCATATCGGTGTCGGTCAAATTTATTATAAAATTTCCTATAACTACTTAAACTTCGTATATTATCTACATATAGTTAACACATTTACATTCTTCACAAAAAATATTTTTTTGCGAAGCAGAAAAGTAGAACACTTCCAACACGCTCCTTGTCTGTTTTTTATTGGGCTTGCTGTGTTTTTTTTTGAAGCACGTGACCTGAGAACACGAGGCATCGTTTCAAGATGGTGGGTAACAGACTTACTTTTACTCATAAAGTTTGCATTTTTCAACCTAGTCTTTGAGAAATTTCAAAATCCTGTATTTAAACATATAATTTATTGTTTAGGTTTTGTTTGTGCTCTACGAACATGCATCTGGCTATGCAGTGTTTAAAGTTACAGCCCAAGAAGAAGTCGGTGTTCTTCTACCGGAGGTGCAAGAATCTGTTATGGATTTGGCTCGCTTCGGAAAACTTGTGAAACTTGTAGCCTTCTCACCTTTCAAATCAGGGACAAATGCTTTAGATAACATCAACTGTGTTTCAGAAGGTAAGGCTTATGGGTGTTTCTTAATGTAGGAAAACCGTGTACTTTCTTCCAGAGTTTGCTTCTTTGTGTTCATCGGCTGGCGAGACCACGTGTAAAAAGCTTAATTCCAGAAAGGCTTTGAAGACTTTGTAGAGAATCAAAACAAAACCTTTTACAAACCCTTGGTATCCATGCTTCTCTGTTTCTAAGAAATGAAAACAAGTTTAAAGTGTATTTTTGACTCATTCAATATTTTCGTGGAGGGAGGAAAACGTCTGCATATAACGTTTGAGGAATATAAAACTAGACGCATATCTGCGTGAACTCGGGCTTTATTCTAGGAAATCGAAAGATTTCTCCGTGAACATCGTGGTCCTTGTAAATGTGCAAAGTGTAGTCCACTCTAAAATGTTGGCAAAATTACATGCAGTTTAATAGCTCATTAACTCCAGCTTGATTCCCAAGGAATCTGTTAGGCGATATCCTTTTTTTTACTTCAGAAACACATATTTTATGTAGATGTATTATAAAAAGAAAATAATGCATCAGTTCTTGAAGAATTAATGGTATTTTTATTCAAAAATAATTCATAAGCAATTGACCTAATTTAAAACGACCATACACCTTGCATGCATGGAGATTTATATGCAATAATATGAGTGCGCATGTCACTGACATACAAGCTTCAGTGCACATGACATTGATGCACCAACTTATCAAAGGTTTGTGAATTATTCCAGAGTTTTTGAAGCTGTTCAATAAACTCACAGATCATGTTTTATCAGGTCTTCAAGCTGATAAAACACTCCTGCTCATTTATTAAACATCAATATTCTTCTCACACTGGTATTAGAACGTTTTCCAACAACCGGGGTTAAATATTCTAATGAGTTTGCTAATATGCTAATGATCTACGTACCGTACTGCCAGCTAAATTATACCGAAATGATCTGCGTGAAGAAGTTTTAACCTTAAAATGCTAGACTTATTGCACTTTCTGTGAACTTCTGAAAAGCAGACAGAAGTATCAAAATTGCTAGTATTTGCAAAAGCAGGACACGTATATCCTGAATCTGCATCTCAAGTTCACAGTAACTACCAGTCAAACTTCTATTTTTTGAATAATCAAAATCGAAGCGTGCAACTAACACCGTTATTGTAATTAGTCCAGGCTGTTTAGAGTTTTGCACTTCAGAATTTTCTGAGCATTCAGTGCCCATCGAGTGACAATTGAGTTTAGCTAGTTTACTTGATTATTTCTGATAAACGTTTTGTCAAGATGTCACAAAAAGATTCTCCAATACCGGGAAATTTGCATAGGTTAGGTAAGTAAACCATTTTTAAAAAGTCCATTTCTGGACTTTTGCGACAAATTAATTTTATTATCGTTTTCAAATTATGGTTTATAATTTTAATTGTGATAGGATCACTACCAAAGCGTGCTAATGTTGGTGAAAAGGAAATTGAATTTATTTCTAAATGCTACAACGAATGTAATAGCAAAGAGTGACCTGAAAACCTATAGTACTGCAAAGAAAGAATCCTAGAGGCACAACTCCCTCATCATGTTGTGGCACTCTATCTGGAGAGCCCACTGGCAAGTCGACTGATAACCAGAATGAAGAACATTTTAAAGAAAATGTTGGCTTCCCCGACTGAACCAATAGACTCCATGAAGTATGCAGAGAAGAAAACACCTTCCCAGAGAAGACAAGCAGTGAAGGACAAATTAGAGGAAGAGTATGTTGCGTCATCATCATGCGAGAGCGAGTTTGATGAAAAAGATGACTGCATTGCCGGTACGAACAAGGTATCTAAAAAGAGGAAGGTTGACAATGCAGCAGAAACCCAAGCTGCACATAAGAAAATGTGCGAAAAGGCTTTGGAAACGATGAGTAAAGTAGATGCCGTTTCAAGCAAGGTGGACAAATATCTAGATAAGAATAACTAAGCTATTCAAAAATGGAATCAAATCTTCAGTCTCGACTGTCATAGCGAGCTGGTATATTGTCACTTCTACTAAAAGATTTGTAATTTACAAACGTTGCTGTTGAATAAAACTTCTATAAAAATCTTGTAACACTTTTTAGTGAGTTTTTAGAGAAGTAAACTCGTTGGTGCTGGCCTATCTCTGGCTTCTCAGAAGTTACATATTTGAAACTTCTGAAAAGCTGGAGATAGGCCAGCACCAGCAACAGCGAGTTTACTTCTCTTAAAACCAAACATAGCGTTAATAGTTTTGTAAGCACGTTTTAGAATGGCAAGCGTTTTAACGTTGAGTTCGTTTACATTTGTATAATTATGACAAGTTCACAGAAAGTGCAATAAGACTAGCATTTTAAGGTTAAAACTTCTTCACGCAGATTATTTCAGTTTAAT
This sequence comes from Actinia tenebrosa, assembly GCF_029948245.1. Taxonomy (NCBI): domain Eukaryota; kingdom Metazoa; phylum Cnidaria; class Anthozoa; order Actiniaria; family Actiniidae; genus Actinia; species Actinia tenebrosa. Next base: position 2,659,942 of record NW_028292572.1, on the reverse strand, counting down.
TTAGCTGGCAGTACTTTACGTAGATCATTAGCATATTAGCAAACTCATTAGAATTTTTAACCCCGGTTGTTGGAAAACGTTCTATTACCTATACTATTGTTGTATATTCATTTTTGTGAAAATGATTTTTACGAAGTACAATAGTCAGGTTATATACATTTTCAGTTACTAGTTTCTTGATTGCTGTATTTTTGTGCTGGTAGGAGTTGTTCATAAAGATCTAAAAGCATTCCTAGAAGCCAATGTACCCACTGGCAAAAAGAAGTCCAAAGTTTGCCTTGGCGTTAGTGACAGCAAACTGAGTGCTGCTATCCAAGAGTCAGTAGAAATCTTCTGTGAATCAAATAATGTAGTTACTGAGGTGTTGAGAGGAATTCGTCTGCATTTTGAGAAGATGATCAAGGGCCTTACAGGGCAAATGGCAGCAAAAGCACAGCTTGGTTTAGGGCACAGTTATTCCCGAGCCAAAGTAAAGTTCAATATTCATAGAGTGGATAACATGATCATTCAGTCAATTGCCTTGTTGGATCAACTGGATAAAGACATAAACACCTTTTCAATGAGAATCAGGTTAGTGTTCCTCTTTATATTATGGTATTCAATCCCATGCCTCCCATCCTTGATGTGCGGGGGGGGGGGGGGGGGGGGGGTGGGGGGACAAAATGACAGAAAGTAAAATGAAAGAAAAAATGTCATTAGCCAAGATTTTAAGGCTTAAAAAAGTGTTTAGCAATATCCAGGATGCTTCAAAACTTCAGTTAAGCCACATATCTGTTATTGGCGGCACTAAACTCAAGTGAATTGAGCATACAGTGGTTAATGGGATTGATTCTTTTAGTAATAAGGAAAACATGCTTTGCAAACCTAGTTAGATCACCTTGATTTTATGAAATCAAATTGCCCTTTGGCAAACTCATGGATATTAGTTGCACTTTTCAGTCCTCTAAACTAGACTTTTTCTATAAGTGAAATGTTGAAGTTAGTGAATTAAGTACATACAATCGAATTGTAATCAAGAGTTTATCTAATTTGTCTGCTGAGTTTAAATACTGAGTAGTTTACTCGACTTGATGCTTCTTATCTTATTGACTTTTGACTTCTTTGGTCGAAAGATTAATTGCAAACTTCCTTAAAGCACACTTTTCTATTCCCTGTTGAAGTGGAGAAGTACCCATAAAAATAGCCAAGCTGGTTTTGAATCACAAAAAGTCCTTATGAGTAAAGATTACAAATTATGTTATGCATGTCAAAGCATGACTTTGAGTGCCATCTTTATACACTACTGGAGGAAGCTCTGCTTGTATGTCCTTCAAAGAAAGTGAATAGATAGAAACAGAAAAACACTGTTTTTGACTCCCTCTTTTGCTGGATTGTTAAAGCTGTGATTTGAAATATATGGCATATATACAAAGTATTTTAAGAAGTGAAAAATGTTACAGTTAAAAAATATCACATTGGTTTATTTTCATTTTGCAAAATATTTGAAGGCCAATGAGGCAAGGGACTTAATACTATCATATATCGTGCTAGTTTGACAGGCCTTAATAAAGCTGCATATACATTACATTAGTTTTGATTTCATGATCTTTTTAATATTGCAGGGAGTGGTACTCTTATCATTTTCCAGAGTTGGTTAAGATTGTTGGTGATAATTATATGTATGCTAAAGTAGCAAAGTTTATCAAGTCAAGAAAAGACTTCACAGAAGACAAACTAGAAGCTCTGGAGGAAATAGTGATGGATGAAGGCAAGGCCAAAGCAATTTATGAGGCTTCAAAGTCTTCTATGGGTAAGTCTTATGTAATTCAAGTCATTTTCAGGGTTCATTTTCCAAGTAAGGAAAAGAAGAATGCTCATTATGCTTTTTGCTTTTTCCTTTTGGATTGTTTTTTCTTGAGAAAAATGCCATTCATCTCATCTGTAAGGCGAAAATTACTAAGCTTTTCTATATGAAAACTCCTACCGAGTTCTCTCAGGGCTCCAAACAATATCCTGGGTAACTTTCATGGTTGTGTACAATTACAAAGTTCTTATTCCATAGAGGCTTAAAAAGATACATTATTTATATCAGAAGCTGGAATTTCACTGTTTGATTTGGGATGAGGTCTAGCACTGAGCATGCCCACAATCTCATATGGCTTTACTTTTGGTTATTTATATCAAAACAATCAAGGAAAGATGCAGGTTGAGGTAAAATAAAATGACAAAGTAAACAATTTGAAAGGTACAGCTATGTATAAGTGTGACCATGCTCCGTGCTAGAAACCATTCCACATCGAACACAGACTCCACTTCCTGACATAAATAGCTGATTTAATCCTTTATTGAATAAGAAGTTTTTACATGTACCTGTTTGTATGGAGACCAAAAGTTCTGTGTAACCTTCATAAGCAGATTATGTACTGTAAGACGATTGATAAACATTTCATCAATGATTAGCTAAAATGTGAGTGATTAAGTGACATGTTTGCATATTCAGACCCCTCACAATTTAACTCTCTACTATGCTTCCCATATCCACAAGAAATTTCAGTTCATTTGATTTCTACCTGCAATAGGGAAAAATTTAACTCACATTTTGTGAGTTTATGCATGCACATTTTGCACACTGTATTTTAGGTGGCATCATAATTATTAATTATGGGTCATGGATATAATATAAGTATCAAAGTTGAACACAATAAAAAAGATATGCTTTCTAAGTATTCCTTTATTTACTCTACAGGCCAACATATTTATATTGACAAGAAATGTTTAAAAAAAATGATCAAATTAAAAATGATCAAAGTATGACCATGGAATTTGTTTTAGGGATTGGAAGGATTTGATGTTTTTTTCCCTCTCTTTTACAGGAATGGACATTTCTCCATTAGATTTGATGAATATAGAGGCATTTGCTGGGAAAGTTATAGGCTTATCGGATTACAGGAAAAGTCTGCATCAGTATCTAATATCTAAAATGTCCAGTGTTGCACCAAATCTTTCATCTCTAATTGGTGAATTGGTAAGTTGAGCTATAGATAGTCCATCCATCTCACAGAAAATGAGGTAGTTAACCAATTTCCTACAGTTTTCAGTGGTATGTCTTCTTATTTACCATCTGGCCGTCAAAATGTTGTGGATTCACAAGGCGTAGCCAAGGTTTAAGAGACAATGTCTGTAAAAATCAAACATAATAGAAAATTGGTGGCCTAGTTGAAGAAATAGATTTTGTTTATGTTTGGTCCAAAGCGTACTGGTGATCATTTTGGATCATTTCACTGTTATTTTAAGAAAATAAAGAAATTCTATTTTGGCTGTTGATGCCCTCTTATCAGTTCAAATCGAAGGTGCAAATGGTAGGTCTGAGAAGGCCACCTGCATATCGAAATGAAGCAAACTTGAGAAGATCTGATTTTGGAAAGCGGTTTAGTGGGAAGGATTAAAGTTTCCTTTAAGCTCAAATATAAAAGGTGAAATGGTCAGGTGACTATTTACAAACTTCATTTTTTTGGTTCTCAGATATTTAAAGTTTACCCTTAGTTTGCAAAGCATATTTTCATGTGCACTGGGTGTTCGGATTTATCTATTTATTTATGCTAAGCTAAATTATATGTAAAATTCATCTTGGGTTATCTTTATTCTCAGTACTGAAATTTGGCTTCTCAAACTCATTAATAATTCATATGCTCAGCAACCAATGGAGGGGCACTATTCAGATCACATAGATGGTTTTTTTTTGAAACCTAATGAAAAACCATTTTCATCACTAGTGTTTGAAATATTTCTTAATCTACATATTTGTCGTGTGTGTTTTTTTTAATCCACTTTCCACTTTCCATCCACTTTTCTCATCCACTTGTCTATGGCCTCGTGTTTTCATATATTTTCTCATGTTTGGAAACCCTAAGGAAATACTCACACTCGTTTTTGAAAATATTACTTCTATAATTTTTGTTCACCATATAACTTGAAAATGATTAATTTATCTTTGGTCCAACTGGCTGTTCAGCAGAGGCCAGATGACTTTTCTTTACGGTTCCTTGCTGAGGTATTTGGAAATTTTCTAATTTTGCTTGAAACAATTTTCTTTACATTTCAATCTCTTTTGGAGAAAGCCCAAGATTTACAGCTCTTAATTTTGCTTATGGACCTTAGCTCCAGGCTTGATCCTAAAAATACTTGCTTTGGTATCTATAATGAATAGGTGAAATCTCTATTTTCTTGAAAAATCCTGCTGTCATGATTGGCTTTGAAAAAAATAAATGATCTTACATATATAAAAAGAGAAAAGAATAAAAGAAACTCCCTGAGTTTTTAGTCTAACTATCCTAAATCTGGACAATGTTGTTCTTTTTAGAACTCTGAAGTTATATCGGCTTAAGTATCATATTGATAATTGTGCCGATGAGTGTGTTTACATGCTTATTTCAAATGATTGTAATCTTTAAAGTAACAATATTTTAAACTAATGTTAAAAAACGGCAAAGAAATATAATGTATTGCATTCTATATTCAATCAACAAGTATTGACATTAAAACAAATGTCAGAACTGAACACCAAAAAATATATTAAGTATATAGTTATGTTTCCCTCAAATAGGTTTCGTGGGATGCCAAGCCCAAACCCAAATTTCTCTGAATTCAAGAGTCTTGTTTATAGTGCTGAGTAATTAACACAAAGTGAATTTTACATATGATTTAGCTTACCATTTAAAGGTATTATGGCTAGAATTTCAGATAAATCCTGACACCCAGGTGCACATGAAAATGCACTTCGCAAACTAATCTGTAAAAATTTAAGTATCTGAGAATCAGAAAAATGTAGTTTGTAAATAGTACTTCCTGCTCACTTATACACCCTTCTCATAATGGCTGATGAACACACGGAAACAAGGTCACCCAGTCATCTTGCATGGTTGAGCCAAGCTGCTCATTCAAAATAAAGGCTGTTAGCGCTAATTCAGATCAAAACAAAGGTCATTTTTTTCTACTTTTCTTTCATTTCATGTAATTTTATATCTTTTATTGTGAAATAATGACTGGGTGACCTCGTTTTCGTGCACTTGTCAGCCATTATGAAAGGGTGTAATTAAATTGTGTTTCACCATTTATATTTTAGCTTAAACAAATCTTTAATCTTTCCTTTACCATATTCTAAAATATGATCTACTCTAGTTTGCTTCATTTTTATACGCGAGCGCCTTTCTCAGACCTACCATTTTCACCTCGGATGTAGGCTGAATCGAGGGTGCCAACAGCCAAAATCAATTCTCTCAAAATAAAAGCAGTACATTTATTTAGGTGGTATTCCACATCTTTAGATCAAATATAAACAAAATCAATTTTTTGATTTGTTTGTCAGATGTTTGAATTTTGCAGACATTGCCTATTCACTGCATCAATTCAGTGTTTTTAAATAAAATTAGAAACTCATTAATAATTCATCAGGAAAACACAATAGAAAGCATGACCATGAAGGAGGTTTTATATCTGATATAGATTCATCTTCATTTGCATAAATTTTAACTTGGATTTTCTCTATCAAACTTGGTTCATTTTGTACAATATGAGAACATCCATCATGAGTTTTTTAAGCTGTTTAATAAACTCGCAGATTGTGTTTTATCGGGTCTAAAACCACTCGGCTACGCCTTGTGTTTTATACCCGATAAAACACTCCTGCTCGTTTATTGAACATTACATACCAACAAATATACAACCAGTTTCACATGACCATTATTTTGATTGCCAGTGCTTACTGTACACTACAGGACCTATTGTTAGTGGTGAAATCTCTCGTGGTGTCCCTGCCTTGACAGAAAAAGCTAATATTAAAAAATCAATGAAGATAACATAAGTGTAGTTTAATAAATGAGCAGGAGTGTTTTAAACCTGATAAGACACAATCTGCAAGTTTATTGAGAGACTTCATTCAATTCATGAATAATCAATGATCATTTAGGGTTCTTATTGGTGCCAAACTCTTGTACTCTTTTGGCCCTCTGTAAAGATTTCAAAATCTTTATATAAAGATGTTCATGTTGAACTATTATCAGGTATAAAGATCCATGCATGTGATGGATTTAAAGTACCTGATAGGTCTAAATGCTCATTTATTATTCATTAGTTTTTGATCATTATTATGTCCTTAGGTTGGTGCAAGACTTATTTCACATGCTGGTAGCCTTACCAACTTAGCCAAATATCCAGCATCAACAGTTCAGATTCTGGGAGCTGAGAAAGCCCTTTTCAGGTAAGTTTGCATAGAAATAAATGCAACTATGCCACAGGGAACCTGGCTCTAGATTGTGAGTCAACTCAGTGTTACAGAGAAACAATCTTTCTTTCCTGTGGTCCTTAATCGTATGATGCATAAAAAGTATTAGTGGCACCCAGATTGGGGATTACCGGGATTTGGATCTCTAAAGTAATGTACTTATTTAGTAACAATTAAATAGAGAGAGAGATGAAACATTTACAAAACTATATTTACAAATAAAATTTATGAAATTTAATTTTTTTTAGAGCTTTAAAGAAAAAGGGCAATACACCAAAATATGGACTCATCTTCCATTCGTCATTCATTGGACGTGCAAACAAGAAAAACAAGGGTCGTATCTCTAGATACTTGGCAAACAAATGTTCAATAGCTTCAAGAATCGACTGTTTCTCAGGTAACATTTATCCCTCAAAGGTTTTTAACTGGGTTGCATAATCTAGACTTGATTCTAACTTATTCGCTGGCTACTTAATATAAAGTTTTAGTTCTCATTATCAATGATTCTTTATATAAGAATACTAATGAATAGGGACTTTTTTAGGTTTAAAAGTCCATGCATGTGACTTGTATGATCGCTCCAGTTGGATAAGAATAAGAATAACTATTTCACACAATAAAAGTTTAAAGCCATGGCTTGTGGCCTAATATATCATATTCTCTTGAATTAGTCGTGAGTTTTTGAAGATTTTAGAGTAAAGGTGTGGGAGGGGAATTAAATTTGGAAAAAGTCATTGTAAAGCTTTGTTTTGATGAATAACAAGAGATTGTATAAGAGCTACCCTATAATAAAAGATGATAGGTAAGATGTGGCTAGATTAACTAGAAATAAAGATATATTTTAGCGGTTTCAATATTCAGAAAATGCCTCATTTTAGAAAGTTTACCTATAGTTCAAGATATTTTTGAAGTAAACCATGTTTCCATGGGTATTTCAATCTAAGTGCTTACCAAGACGGATACCTAGATATTTTATGTAATATTTTAAAGCCGACAATAAGGACTGGAAGGGATTTCAAGTCCATGCAATTATTTCCTTTTAATTAATTTTTTATTTATTTTGGGTTTTGTCTTTAATCTCATATAGTAGTTTGCTTTGATTTTACAGAAAAACCAACCTCCGTGTTTGGAACAAAACTGCACGACCAAGTTGAGGATCGCTTAAATTTCTATGAGACTGGTGAAGCTCCGAGGAAGAACATAGACGTCATGAAAGAAGCCATTGAAGAGTTTAACAAAGATGACGATGAGAGCAGTGGGAAAAAGAAAAAAAAGTTGAAGAAGGAGAAAAAGAAAAGCAGGCCCCAAGAGGATGAAAATGAAAATCATTTGAATGGCCATGGTGAAAGTCTTACTCAGAAAAGTTCTGAGAAGAAAAAGAAGAAAAGACAATCAGAAGAGGTCGTTGAAAATGAGAGTGAGGAGCCCAAGAAAAAGAAAAAGAAGAAGCAAGAGCCGGAAATTGAAATTAAAATCGAGGATGGGGAAAAGAAGAAGAAGAAAAAGAAACTGAAGACTGTTGAGTAAGGAAATTACACCTGGCACTCTTTATCAACATGTTAAGACACAGTCATTTCCTTGCTAGCTAGAGCTCCTTCCTTCACCTGAAGGAAATAAGGGAGAAAAGAATTTCTCTATGTAAAACAGTATTCTCTCTGTTAAGTCCCTTTGGGGCTTATTTATTTCCACTTCATTACAAGGCATGCTTTAATAGAAAAGGGGGGAGGTTATTTTAATCAGGTAGGAAAAGGCTAAAGTATTATTCTGAGTATTTTTCTAAATTTAAGTATAAGATATACACTTGTGATGAACATTTTATCATATGGGTAATCTACTTTTTGTCACCTATATTATGTACACTAATTTCAAAAAGGGTTGCTATAGCCCAAAACAAAAAGGAGACAGGTTATTCCAAGACTAAAAGGAATCATGCATATACAACTTAACATGAAACAGATGTATATTTAACTAAACATCTGCCATGTTTATGAGGGAATCTCATCTTTTCTTTTGAAGCCACTGTTATACTGCTGCCTATGATGTCTTTCAAGAATGGTGGGTGAAGGGGAGGGGGGACTAAATAGAGAGAATGCAACATTTTTAATTCCTTGATTCCATTTTAGCAAAACCTGTCAATGTAGAATTGTGTTAAGTAACGCATGTGTTTGGAATGAACTTGTTCTTTTTACTGCCGATCTGAACTGATTACAATCGCTTATTACTCTAGTTACATAGTCATTTGTTGCTGTTTCAATTGTCAATAAATGTCACATGACGATCAGATTATGACTGTCTAAACCTGGTTGACCTTACTCTGCTTATACTTCAGTTTCAAGCTCCCTTTTGCTCAGCCTTACTCTCAGTTTTGGGTTAGAAATATTGGGGTATTCATTGAAAACCTGTGGAAATTTAATCAACTTGTATTGTTTTGTAGTATGTACAATTACTATGAAATGGACCTTTGTAAAAGGAAAGAAAACATCATCAGGGTTAATACTGAGAAAAGGGGAACTCAAAATGGGGGGTGTTGTGTGTCTGCAGTTCACATAGAAGTCCAAAGCTCATTTGATTCACCATTTCATTCAATTTTTTAAAAGGGTGTTTCAAAATTGAGCTTGAACTTTCTCAGCTTCTGAACATAATTCATTAGAATGCACACCAAAGGGTGTGTGCAGTAAAACCATTAAATAAAAACAAAATTGATAGTGCTCGCACTAAACCAGTGAAACAAATACTAATTTTTAGTACTAAATAGTGATTAGTGATAATCCAACAATAGGATGCAAAGGGTTTCTGTATGAATTAATACCATTAAATTAGTACTAAATGTTATTCACGGGTTTAGTGCATGCACTCTACTGACAAATAGTAGCTATTTAGTGACTAATAGTTGCTATCACTCGACTAGAACTTTCATCACACAAATGGTCTCTTCTGTATTTGTCTTTGTGTAACGAATGTTCTGGTTGAGTGCTAGCAACTATTAGTCACTAAATAGTACTATTTGTCAGCATCAACTTCGTTTTTAATTAATATTTTTACTGCATGTGCTGTAAAGGAGGATGTTCTGTAGGTGTTGATGGGTTTCAACCATTCCCATGAGGATTAAATAACAAAAGACACTGCGGCCATGTTGGAGGATATAACAAAAGAATTCATTGACAATTCTTTTGTTAAAGTCCTTCAACATGGCTGCCGTGAAAACCATCAATATGCTCTATATCTCTTCTAACGGACTGATAAACCCACCTGTCCTTGTTGTCTCATATGAGACTTGGTAACTCAGTGGTTAGAGCATGGCACCGGAATAGCCAGGGCACAGGTTCAAATCCCGTTCAAGACTCGGAATTTGTTTTCTGAGTCTTTCAATTTGCAGCTACATTAGTTGCTTCATATACTGCAAAATACTCAAAATGGGGTGACGGTTATCATCTATACATTAAACTTTATGGTTGGTATATTTTCATTCTTCCTAGTAAGAGGTATATTAAACTGCCCTAACACCTGAATTACCATTGCTCATTTAGGGGATATTTGTTTTTTGTTAGATTGAACAAGCAAGTCACCCCTAAATGAACAATGGTAGTTCAGGTGTTAGGGCAGTTTGATATACCTCTTACTGGGAAGAATGAAAATATGCCATAAAGTTTAATGTATAGATGATTACCGTTACCCCATCTTAATTCACATTTTTGGGGTGTATGGAAATAAGGATCAAGGTCACGTGACCGCCTTATCTCAAAAAATTTTATCCTAAAACCTTTAGCCCATAAAGTTATGTGGCCATGCCAATTTTGGTAAGGAATGAGTAAGAAACGACAATATAAGAAAAATAAAATGGTCAAGGCTCTAGTAGACTAGACAGAAATGGCCTTCAACCCAGGCATTTACATAGTTGAGGTAACCAAATATTTCGATAAACACACTTCGATAAGGAGGACGGGTATTCATCGAGTTACGCGTTTTTCGAGTTACGGAAATATAACGCAACTCGAACGCACACAACTTTCTTAATGTCATCAAGTTACGCGCACTGCGTGGCAAAGTCAAATTTGGGTGTGGTCGAGCGTGTTACTCGAAACGCATAACTCGAAGCGCATAACTCGAAGCGCGTAACTCGATGAATACCCGATCCTTTCGATACGCTCACTTCTTTCGCCCAAGTCAAGGAAAGCTAGATCCCGAGGTGTCTTGCTATTCTTCCACATAACCGACAAGAGGGACCCTGCCTCGAAAATCTCATGAAAATTATTCCAACAAGGGTACTGGAATACCGCGCTGAAATTAGCAGCCAACTCAATATTTCAAAATATTGCCTCGAATGCTAGAAATTACGATTGGTATATCCAAAGAAAAGCTTTTGATAAAAATTAAGATACAACCATCAAAATAGTATTAATATCTTTAATCAAGAGAATATTCTCTCTTGCTTTAATATATTTAATATATATTAGTTTTTCAAGTAAAAAAATGTATGAGGAAGGGATTTGGAATCCCATACGCTAGTTTTAATTTTTTTCTTACGAGTTAAATTAAAGAAAGACCGAAAACAATGAAGTCAGAAATGGAGTCCAAAAGACTCAGGTTTAGGTCCAGTGCCCGGGGAAGGGGGGTACTGCCTTATATTTGCTATACGGGTATGTGCCACCCTATAGGGTATGGATTTTCGGCTTTTGGGTCTGGGTAGGGTATCATTTTTTGACATTTTGTCTTGGATAGGGTTAACGATTTGGTCGTTTTTGTCTGGCAAAAAGGCTGCGCTTTCTGCCGGCACAAAAACAATAAAAACGTTAGTAAATATTGATTGCAATATATTGAATAACCGTCTTTTCCGTCTTTTAGTCTGGGATAGGGTGTACAATTCTTAGTTTTAGTCTGGGGTAGGGTATGTATAATCAAAATTTTAGGTCTGGGATAGGGTCAGGGTTTTGAGGTCCTGGCGGCACACACCTACCCAAGTTGGGGTGGTAGTACCCCCCCCCCCCCCCCCCCCCCCCGGGGTCCAGTGTACTGTTGAAAACAAGATTTTCGATATAACCAACAAACAAATTGGCGTAACTAGGGCCCATCTTAGTACCCATAGCAACACCGTTTACCTGCCGATAATACCGATCACCAAAAGAAAAACGATTAAGAGTAAGAACAAGTTCAGCTAAGCGTAACAAAGTGGGAGTACTAGGCTCGAGGATAGGATGAAGATTGAAAAAAAATGCTGATGGGCACGAAGGCCCTCATCATTATGAATGACAGTATAGTTTATATCATGTTTCGTAACGTTGCCTTCACTCACAACGCTAGTTTTATTCTAAATTTAATGTACATTGTACGATGTACTTTATCATTTACTGTACCATTGCTACATATCTACGACACTATATCCATAATATCCTTATATCTAGTCTCGTACGCTCAACTATTTCAACCCACTTACCACCTAACCCCTTCTCCTCGTCCATCAACCACTACCTTACTGTGCAGTAATATTTATTTATTTATTCATTATCTATATCTTCTTTTTTTATCATTTTCCTCATGCTTTACGGGTAGCACTTCAATAATAATGCTGGTAATACTATGCAGTATTCAACACTCAACGTTTTTAAAAAGAGTTGTATATACATATAACTTAAACATTACAAAATATTACAAACTAATATTTACTTTTTGATTCCGTCAAGTTGATACTTGAATACAGTGCAATTTACGGTGCTGACACACTGTGAAACATTGCACGCAGCAGCATTGTTGCAGCGTGTCTAACCTAAACTTGTTGCAACGTTACATGCAACAAATCTGAAGTTGAATCGCGCTCTACTCTTATAACATTGTGCGCAACAAATTTCATCATGTGAACATGGCTGCAACATTACCTGCAACATTTTGAAATTTCCAGCCAATCAGCCTGCACCAAATTTATAACTGCTGACCAAATATCTTAATAACCTAGCAGACACAAGCGATGTTGCGTGATTTTGTTGCAATGTGTGTTATCCCGATTCAAATTTGTTGCTTGCAATGTTGCGCGCAATGTTGCACCGTGTGTTAGTACCTTTAGTATTTTCCGCAATATTCTATAAATATTTTTGTAATTGTTGATTATTGTAAGTACATGCAGCGGTTATGTCAATCAAAGTCAGGAATGTCATCATATGAATATCCTTTATAGCCTTTCCATGCATAATAAGCCAGACGAACATGGTAAAAACCTGGTATAAACATAAGTGATCCCAGGATAAGAAGTGGATATGTTCTGTCAGCATACTATAATGAATAGAAAATACAAATCCATTAGATTAAATCTTGAACATAAAGCTTAATAGACCTCTTCGGCTCTGACGTAATGTTTTCCCATTTCAGCCCACATGTCATTCCCTAGAGTATCATTTCTTTGTTTAAGGTTTGCGCTCAGTTGCACATGAGAAGACACATGGATACACCTAAAACAAAGAATCTTATTCTCAAGGGAATGGCACGTGGTCTGAAATGGGAAAACATTACCAAAAAGGTCTATACGTTTAAATAAGGAAAACAATCTGAATTAAACTTTTCCAAACAGTTTTATGGACCGTTTATATAGTAAAATAAGCCGTTTCGCTAAAGATCATAAGCCCTAAAAGGATACTATTTTTTAAACGACGATCGCCTTTTTGCTCTCCAATAGCCATGGTCAGAAGTTCATAACTAGTATAATATTTGAAATTTAGTATAATTTTAGCTTGCGCAAAATCCTTCTAATTTTCTTAATACAACTAATATAAAACACCTCTGTACTGTGATATACAAAAGGCTCTGGGAGCTTTAAAGCATTGATTTTCTTCCTAACAACAAACTAAACCCAAAAAATATTTACCTTGACATTAAAATGTCCTGTAAATAAAAGAGATCCAACAACCAAGAGAATTGTCCCAACTGAAAACAGAACAGCAGCGAGACATATGGCCTTCAATGGAACTTTGGGAGGAGGTTTAATAAACTGCAGAGTAAAAAAGTCCAACTGTTAGAATTTCCCAAACAACACCTCCCCCCTCAGTTCTGACAGAGTTCATGTTGATATTTTTGAGAATGTTCAAAACGTTTGTAATCAGTGTTCTGGATATTTGACACAAGCTAGAGGTTTGGCAAGCGCTGACCTGGGAAGGCACGTTTTTTCCCCTTAACCACGAGGAAGACTGAGACCTAACAAACCCCACTCACATGCCTTCCTGGTCACCACCCCCTTATTATCTGTAAATCCATAAATAGTGTTATTTTTAAATGTCATTATTTGATGCAGGGAGCCAAAAGCCATCCCCGTACCTTTCTTTGACTTCAATTTGTTGAATGCCTTTGGAAGGCAATCCAGTTCGAACTGTTATGACTTTCTAGTTCCTATTACTATCTATTATATAGTTAGGAATGTACGTGCGCGCTGATTGGTCGAAAACTGTGCTTTATTAGTGAACGGAGCACAGTGCTGACGCCATCCGAGCGCACGAAGTGCTGCTAGATCCTGATGCCACCGTCTTTCGTTTGGCGTAAATAAATTCAATACCGAAATAAAATTAGTAACTATATATATATATACACACACACACATATATACATATATATAATAGAACAGCTTTTTCCGTGCTCCGTTCAGTAATAAAGCACTAACGAAGCGCCGTTAGTATTCAAGAAGTGTGAGAGCACTACGTCTCGTGCTTCTCCTCCTTACACTTCTTTCGTGCTTACATCATGTTCTGCTTGCTTTATTACTGAACGGATCACTGAAAAAGCTGTTTTACTGTTTTGTTACATAAAACTATTGTTTATTGGGCCGAAAACCTGAAAAAAAGGAAATATTGGGCTATGAACAAAATGTTCGCTGATTGTCTAATTCCGTACAGGCCGAGTGAAGGGAAACCCCCGAATATAATAGTTTTGATAAAAAGTAAAAAAAAAAAATTTTTTTTAAAATTTCAGATGTGCAAATTCTCTAAGGTGACTGCCTATTTTTGGGAAAAAATTAAACTTTTTTTAAAACTATATTCTCTTAAAGTGAAATTTAATGCTGATTCCAAATACGAAAAGAAAAATGGGGTGTCCCGAGCTTGTTTTCGAGATAATCGGCATTCAATGGATGCCTACGCGCGAGCTTTTGGAGCAAAAATTGCGCCATCGGAAGTGATTAGAAAAAATTAAGAAAATAGTTATTTGCAGACTATATGATTGCACGAATCACGGCTAGTCAATCATTCTACAATATTACGTGGATATTTTCTACAAAAAGACAAATAAATACATTGATTCGTCATATTTAAAAAATATCAAAAGTTGTTATAACTTAGACTTTTAGGAGTTTTTTTGAATAAGCTATTAAAAAATAGTCCTGTGCAAAATTTGAGGGTTTTGCCCTGTTGAAGCTCAAAACGCGTATGGTTCTTTAATAAAATCTTGTAGATTTTCCAGCGGTTTTTGAGCGCGCGCACATCGTGGGCTAAAATCGAACGTTCAAAGTAGACAGTCCCGTCACCTTAAGGTAATTCCCTGGTTTTGCACTGCGCATTTTTCTGCGCATAGGAGTAAAATCATGGAACTTACACAGTTTGGCCATTTTCCTTTCATATACTAAGTAAAAATTCTACCCTAAATATCACTTTTTCCCCCTTTTTTCTTAATCGACAAATATTGTGATTTTTGTAAAACTTGACCCAGTCTTCCCTCGGAAAAGCATAACTTTAATTGTACAGGTTTAGCCTCGTTTAAGACTAAATCATTCGCAACAGTCAACTGGAAAGTGAAGAATTTGAAAGATGTTGAACTTCGCATGAGCCGAAAATATTAACATCAAAGAAGACCGCCTTGTTATCCATTGTTTCAATTTGGTTCGGCTCATGTGAAGTTCGAAATGCATTATTAATAACATAATTTACCTGAGCATCTACATAACCATCATCTTCACCAGACAACTTATAATACTTGACCTTGCTTCTGCTTTTCATTTGAAATCTAGAATTATTGCAATCAGACCTTAAGTGACGGAAAATTGGGATAGTACTTGTTATGTATGTAAGACTACACGAAATGGCACTATTCGATTATTAATAGTGATATCATTAATGATTGATTTTAATGTCCTGAAACCCTAACCCAAACTTTTATTACAGAATAGTGCCATTTTATGTAGTCTTACATGAAGTAGTAAGGTGAAATGGTATAATACATGGTGGCCGAACCAACACTCAGGGTCTTACAATAACTGAGGAGAAAGTGTTGCCTTTGTAATGGTAAGACATTCAAGTGGCTCGATGACCACTTTAAATGTCGGATTGGTCTCTCCACATTTCATTATTACTATATTGGTTAAACCAATATCAGAGGGTCGTAAAAGAACCACTGAGGATGTAAAGAAACCCTGGCTTTGACCATACTCACTACCTACGATTCATACTAACCACCTCATGATTGTACACGCCTGAATATGTACATAGAAATAAAAGGCACTGTATAATTCCCAAATCACAATACACTATCTGCCATATTGTTTTTACTGCTAAGCCATGACCAAGTTATTCTGAAACTTAAGGCTAGTGTTTCTATATGTGAGCCCCTGGCTGGAGAGAATTGGGCATCCACTCCAGTTTCTGCATCATCGAAAACCTTTTTTTCAACAAGTTACCGTTTATAAGTAATATAAAAAATGAGCATTTATGATTACAAGTGTTTGATGGGCCAGCCAGAGCTGGTTGGAACCCCTGATAAAATAGCTTTTCAAACTCATTTTATCAATAATATATGAGGTAAATATTTGCTTATGTATTATATATACTGCTATATATAGTCTATAGTGGCGAGTTAGTGATTTTGGATGGACTAGGTTTTATGACTAATGCACTTGTCATCAGCTTCCACGAGGATGGGGGGGGGGGGGGGGGGGGGGGGGGTTACCCCAGGCTATACTCAGGGAGGTGTGGGGGAAAGTGGGGTCTTAAATCCTTGCCCCAGTACCTGGGGGAATAGTGGTAGATAGATAAAATGTTCTGAAACCTCCTGGAAGCATTAGAGTTATTTGTAAAGAGCTGTTTTCAATAAAGTATTGGACTCTAAAGGTCTAAAAAAGCAAACTGAGTCAGTATAAACATTGTTTTTTGTTTGAACCACACAAAAAAGACAGCTAGATGGTTAGCTTCAATTATTATAAAGGAGTAGAGAGAATAAGAGAAAAATATTATAGTTCATATAATAAAAGTGCAAAAATGCAGTAATATTTTGTTAGCAAACATGAGTTGTAATAGGCCAATAATTATTACATACAATTCTTCACCTATCAAATAGCCTGTACAAGTTCACATCAATTCAGTGTCAGTTTTGCTTGTAGTTTCTGTTAGCATACAAATGAACATCACTTGATTTCCATCTTATTGCTGCATGTTTAAATAAATTAACTTTTAAGTCAAGTTAACTGTAGCAGCAAGCTCAAGCTTGAGACAGATGCTGATTTAGTATTTCAGTAAGAGTTTGTAGAAGGTTAAAATATCATCAAATGCCCTATTTGCTATACATGTTACTAAGATCTTGTCTTTCAGTTTGTTTTATGGATTTAGTGTGTGCACTCTACTGTTTTGTGTTACTTTTGTGATCTGTTATTTCAACTCTTTAACAATTTTGCACCAGTAGGCCTAGGGGCTGGTGGAATATAGGGGTATTTTCTAAGAAACCTTGCCCCATATCTGTTTTCTCACTGTTGAATAGTTAAGTAAATGTATCTAACTTAGATAACTATTTAGTTGACGTCACCTAAAATAGTTAAAACATCCCAAATAATGGTCATGCTAATCCGGGGGGTTGTTTTACCAGAGAATAAGTGAATAGACATTCATTTTTATCATCGTTTCTCCCCCTGATCTCGGTAGCTGTTTACTTGTAGTTTCAAATTTAGGTGACGTCAGCTAAAATAGTAAATAACTTATCTAATTTAGTTGACGTCACCTATTCAACAGTGAGACTAAAAGCACTCTATATTTTTAATGGGTATGGACAGAGATTCAAATTAAGGTATAAAAATATCGCATGGTGTCATCCTCTGGAATCTGGTTGTGTATGGTGTTACAGTTGTATTAATTACCGGCTACCAACTCATCTATTTGAATGAATTATTAATGAGTTGGAGAAGCTTTAAAGTGCCTATCACCCTTTTTTTTTTACTTTTTTATATCCAAATATAAGCTATTCTAAGAAACGTGTCGAAAGAATTTTTTGATTCTGACCCTTCTTTCTATTTTTTTCGAGCGGTCAAAAGTGCGAAAATAGGCATTTCTTTGACTCTGGCCGCGTAAAATGAAAACTTAGAGGACTGGGCTGTGACGTAAGAGGAGTAAGTTGGGTTTAGATGTTTCCTCATTCTCTCTAGATTTCACTGGTATTTATGACCAATTTGCCGTTTATACGCTTTCAAAAGACCTCATTTTTCTGGTTAGAGGATGTTAATTACTTCAGACTTCAAAAATGATATTATTTTTGAATTATTTTAAGAAAAAGAAAAGCAGCGAGAAGTTAAACGCAACCTAGGGAAAACCTCATATTAGGCTGTCACGCTCAGAATCAAGTGTAATAAATTAGCTTCAAAAACTTATAGATTTCACATACAGTAACTCTGAGCACTACATGTACCTACACCCTTTAAGTCATAAATTTTTTAGCATTATTCTTATTAATATCTGATGTATTTATGGATGAATATGTGAGTCCGTGCCGTGCAAAATTCTTCCAGGTCGTTTCCAAATCAGAAACATCAAATGTAAATAACAGAAACAATGAAATAACTCCAGGTAGTTCACAAAATCTTTTTCAATGTAGATGGCTTAACAGTTTTCAAAATATCTAAACATGAATTGCATTATATATTTATACTGTAGTAGTTCAGTCGAGGAACTACATGTAAGGGTGCGTGACACTTCGCATCATCAGTCTACTGTTACTCTGCAGGTCAACATGGTTTCACTTCATAGTCAAATATAATATTTTCTATTCTATCAGTTTTCTATCCTGTCTCACAGTATCTAGCCATACCTATCTTTAAAGATAAAACGATCGTCTATTGAGGGAAATTCGATAAAGGTAAGAAATCTGAAGAGCATTCTACGGTAGCAAATAATTAAAATATTGTGTCAATCGTACGGGAATTTTGTCTCAACCATTCATTACAGCCCTTTTAGCAATGCACCAAATACTTCTTAAGAGTTTAATAACCACTGAAATGTTACCACAATCACCAAAACTGTTTTATTCTTTAATAAACCGGGAATAAATTCCCGATCCGGTGCGAAGACGACTCAGTTCGAGCAATGGCAAGTAAAATGTTACCTGTTATCAACTTCGGTTCACTATAACGACTCTAGGAATTTCCAGGTAGGAATTTCTATCTATGCTGCTGTACTTTTGGTGTATTTACTAAGGTTTTGACAAGTTTTATTCCCAGCCAATGAGATAATATTTGTGATCGGGTCGGAATCACTTCACTTCAGTCACCTCGCTTGCTTTGCTAGGTTGTGTTCGCTTCACTAATATACCAGTAAATTAGGCTACGAATCTTGATGAGAACTGGAAATGGAATCTTTAGATAATTAACTTCCTCATAGAAGCCCAAGAAAGTAGTTAAAAGTCCAAGGACTTCTAAAAAAACCCAAGAAACGCAAGGACGTCTTCAGTATCCACCCTAGCATCCCATACATTTCTTTGTAAATCAAGAAGAGCGTGTTGCTCCTTCTACGTCACTAGCCCAGTCTCCCCTCTCGCTCGGTCATATTTTGAAATCTTCCTATTTTCGCACTTTTGACCGCTCGAAAAAAATAGAAAGAAGCGTCAGAATCAAAAAATTCTTTCGACAGGTTTCTTAGAATAGCTTATATTTCGATATGAAAAAGTAAAAAAAAAAGGGTGATAGGCACTTTAAAAGTCCCTATAGTAAATACTATTACACTGTACACCATCTTAAACAGACGGTCTCAAGAGAACATAAGGCATGCTGAAATACTGTGATGGACAGTCATGGTAATCAGTATAAATACGTTTCTCGACCCATCGAAGTTCGGCAAGCGGTGTGCTCAACTGAGTATCCGCCATGTTGTTTTTGCTGCTAAGCCGTGGCCAAGTTATTCTGAAACTTAAGGCTAGTGTTTCTAAACGAATGATAATAAAAACTATTAAATGAAAAATGAATGTTTAGGTTGGCAATAAACTCATTATTTAGCTAGGCTTATTATATTATTAAGGCTATACCTATACCGGTGTGCGTCAGTATACGTTCTGTACGTATAAGGTATTTCTTATGCACGAAATATATTAAATAAATAAATACATAAACACTTCGTACAACGAGAAATAAGCCTCATATCTTTGTATTGTATAAAAAACACTTACTTTAAATTTTTGAATTGAGTTGTCAGTGATTCCTTTTGGTCCCTTTGACATCAAATTTCAAATCGAACATTGAACCACAGGCGTCCCAGACTCTCATTTCGTGGACTGGGTGGTGGGCTTCCTGTGGTGTTTAAGGCTAACTCCCACGGTTTAAATAGCGCTTGTTAACACGTTTCAAATAGACATCTTTCAAATACCGTTTCGAGGGTTCGAGGGACATTTCGAGGCGTTTTAAGTTAGAGTTTACATGTAATTTTAGTGCACGAGTTGCCAAGCAAATAAACAGCTTCGGACGACAAAATGAAACACATTTTAGGCAATTTTTTAAATGAAAACGAAAACGAAATACTAAACTTTATTTTGAAACGGCATTTGAAAAAGCTGACGGAAAAAAACTTTTGAAAATTGTATTTCAAAACTACTTCGAGCAAACTGAGAACAAAACCCCTTACCACAGAAAGCCCAACCTCGCTTCACGCTTCATTTTTACGTGACGTCACAGCGGCCATATGTGGGGTACCAAAACAATACATTTTCTATCCTCCGGGAATTGAACTCTATTTTTATGCAAATACTGTGCAGAAAGTTTCTATTGTTTATGGCTGCCTTCTCACATGAGTGAAAACGCTGTTCAGGTTGGCCGGTGTACAGAGACAAAGAGCAGTAGAAAGAACACACATAAAAATTATTGGACATTATAAATAACTACAAAATTCAATACATAACCAGTACCTTGCTTGTGGGCTTGCTGTGCAGAAACAGTCATATTAATAGGCAAAAATGGCCGATAATCTTTCTTCTGTAATCACAGTTGATACTGTCAATCCAGCTTTCAAGAGAATAGATTACCCTATTAGAGGACCACTAAGTTTACGGTGTAGTGAGATCGTCGAAGAGCTCTCTCAGGTAAAATATTGAAATGAAAGTTATTTGTAAACTAAATGTAAGCTGTTTTTAGTAGATGAAATTTCTTTTATAATCGGTAAAAAGCTAGCTTTTGAGTACAAGAGTAATTAAACTAAGATAAAAAATGGGGTGGCCATATTCGCACGTTAAGGGACCGATAATTTATTAGAAGGGGAGGGGGGGGTGGGCTAGTGCAAATGGGCCATATGAGGGGGCCATGCCTTTTTGTTCAACCAAAAATGAGGGGCTGCATGGAATTATGCAAACATTTTTGGGGGTCATGCGTTTTTAGTCAACTATTTCAGGTTTGAAATAGTGTATAAAGCTATTTAGTTAACATTTTCATTGCAAATTTAAAGCATAGAATCTCGGAAGTGAATCCGAAAATACTATGGAAAACAAGGTACTTCGGACCCAAGCAAATGGAGAGGGGAAAGGGTTTTCGGTGTCTAAAATGTTAAGGAGTAAGAATGTATGGATGGGAATGAGATTGTACGAGTATTGTAGATTGGAAGAGAACATATAGGAAAATATGAAATTTGTAAGGATTTGAAGGTAACACAGGGAATAGGGGAAATATGCTGCATATAGCTGTGGCACGAGTGAAGGGGCCGGTATTGATATGACATATTGAAAAATAATTTGCTTGTAAGTTTGTATGATGAGCTCATGTGTAGGTAGAACTGAAGGTGTATGGATGTTAGACTTAGTGCCCTAAGTGACCTATCGTCAGAGTGAAGATGCAAGATAGCGAAGGAAATCGACGTGTTACAAGACTCTTAGGCCCAGGTTGGGTCTGAGTTGGGAGTGGGTCATGTTATTTTATGTTCTCATTCTTGTGGCCATGTTACTTTATATATGCCATAGGAAATGAAAATGCACGAGCCCCCCCGCTCTCTAATAAATGACCAGTCCCTAAGTAGGGTCTTACATATTTACCAGTTACGGTCACTATGGAAAGGAATAAAATCTCTTAGAGGTCTTTTTTTGTTTTACTCTCATACATAAAAAATACTAATTTGTGAAATAGATAGTTTTCTGATATGTGTGATGACGTCATATTTTGTCTGTGGTGTAGTAAGGCTAAAGGCTGTGGTTAACTATTGCTGTCCTAGCAGTATAATAGACATGGTTGATAATTAAATAACTATTGAGAAGGCTCTGCAGTGGTAGATCCAGGATTTTTCAAAACGAGGTCCAGATTTCTAGATTTCTACTACAATTTAATATTCCAATATGGCAGTTCTGATAAGACCTAGACTGCTCATCACGTGCATTTTGATATAGGTAGTTCATGCAGTTGGTTGGGGAATGGTGATGGCTCAATCTGTTTGGAATACTTGAGCTTCTCAAATTTAATACCAGTACGACACCAAAAACAAGCTATAACAACAGGACACAGCACAAAACTTCTGTAATCTTTTTGATTAAAATCTACAGACATATTTTTCTTGATATCCAAAAATTCAAACCTTACAACAACAAAAAGACAGTGAAAAAAAAAAACTGGTGCAGCAGTCCTCTTCACACTACCCCTTTCTGTCCTACCAGTATAACAAGGACACTTAGGACACCACAGCCTTCCCAACACTTATTATACTGTTATGAAAGCAAGGACATAAGGCATAAGAACACTTAGGACACCACAGCCTTCCCAATACTAATTTTACTGCTAGGACAATAATAATAATAGTAATGGGAGGTTCTTGGATAGCGCATTTATACACGTCTCAATGCACTAATTTACATTTAATGACCAGTGGAGGACTTTATGGGCTGCATATTAAGGCACTAGTAGCAGCCGTGCAGCTTACAATATATAGCATCTATAGAACAGCAAGGACTCGAGTGCAGGACACTAATAGGACACCACAGCTTTTCCAATGCCTATAACAATGTATATATACTGCTAGGATACTACAGCCTGACACAATACTTTTTATACTGAAGAAAAGGAAGATTTACAATATTTTTAATTCAAACATGTAGCTATAACTAGGGTTGTAAAGCATCAATTTCATACCTACAGTGTATGGCTCTTAATTCTTTACTACAATACATTAATACTATGCCTTTCTAATTTCTAAAGGGTATAAAGAAACCATTTGATAAAGTTATACAACATGTTGGAGATCCACAGGGACTACAAGGACAAAAGCCTATTACATTTGTGAGACAGGTGAATGGTTCAGTATTACTAGTTGTCATTATGCTTATTGTTTGAGTACTTTCAAAAACATTTCTCAAGTTTTTGCAATATAATTACAATAGAAAATTAGCAAAAGCTTAAGGATCTTCATGGGCAAAAGTTCCCATTGTCGTCGACATTTAGCCGTCAGAATACGTGGAAGTTTACCCTTTTTACAGTAAAAACATGTGAACAATGTGACATGGAAAACTGTCAAAAATAATTAAGCCATACTCTACTGAAAATCAATTGACCCTTACTATTTTCCAAAGAACTTTAAAAGTAACCAAATAATTAGTTAGCTTTTAAAATTTGTGTTAAAAAGTTAGAAATATAAAATGTTACGTGTGGACTTGGAGCCTTTAGGTTCAAGAAAATTGTATTCCAGTTATGCACAAAATATGTAATCTGATTTGATCCCATCATCAGTTTTTTTTATTTTCCCCCTTAAGTAATTAAAAAAACAAAAATAAAAAAAAGGATGCCCTATCATGAGAGATTAAAGATATTAATTAATTTTCATGATATTTAGGTTATCAAAACATTGGAATGACTTCATCACAATGAGAGCATGCTCACTAAATTTTTGCATAGAAAGGATGCACTGAACAATGCCCATAATCCTCTTTAAAGATTATATTTTGATTTTGCTAGTATTTTCCTTATTCCAGGTTTTTTCTTTGTTGATGTGCCCAGAGATCCTAATGAGTGATCCAAGGTTTCCCCAAGATGTTAAAAACAGAGTTAAAGAAATACTTAGTCACAAAACTGGTAACACAATGAGTAAGTTATTCTTAAATTTTACTATTTTGTTTTATTTCTGTAAATTATTGAATGTTTGCACTTTTTGCACCAGCATGCATTAGATCACATAAGAGAGCTAAAAATGAATTATCTATTAAATAATTATATATTTTCCCTCATTTGATGTGATTGCATAATGGAAGGCGCCTGAAGATTGATTGTATGTTCCCCTCATTTCTATGGAGGTTGCTGATTGAACTTTATGAAAAAATTAGGACAAATAATATGTTTAAAGTGTTCATGGTTGGAGTCTCAGTATGGTAATAATGCTATTACAAAGTAAATTTAGTAAACTTTTAGCATGTAGGCCATTTCCCGTGTTTGGACATGGGGCAAAGAACCAAACATTTGTCAGCTTGTTTGCTAAATATTATTATTATCCCTGGACAATCCCTGAGATAACTTTCCTTAACATTGTCTTGTTCTTGAAAAGCACTGTCTTCTGCATCTCCAAACATGCTTTTCTAGCTCTCCTCTCATCACAGATTAACTTTCAGACTTCTACTTCTACTTCCTTCATACTTCCAGGTATCCGATCTGTAATAGACAACGAAACTCCTTTTTATTGGATTATTTGTTTTTAGTTCCTGTTTAATGTTTGTGTTTGATTTGTAATCTGATTCTTTAGCGTCCCCACGCGCATATAAAAGTAATTTAGCATCGTCCTATAATAGTTAGTTTTTCCTAGTTTTCCTAGTGTTTTGAGTGTATTATTGCGTGCGTTAAATTCAAAAGAAGCGTAGCCCTTGGCAAACGGGACCGATATGTAAGTACAATTTTATTAGTTTTCTTAATTAGCAAAGTTTCATAACCCATTTAGTATATATACAAATATTGATCTGTTTTAATAGAAATCGAATCTAGAGTACCTTTTAGCCCTTCACAGTGGTAGCTTTAATTTGATTCAAGATTATATAGTGATTTTAAGTGCTTCATGAAATGTATTCAAATATTTAGTAAGTTTCGCTCTCGTATTGTATTTGCAGTTTACGATCATTCTACATTAAATCACGAAAGAGATTAGAACCTTGCTCTCCGTGGTACTATTGTATTGATCAGTAAAGTATCCCCGAAAGCTCTTCAGTCCCTACCACATGATCTGGTCCCGAAATTCGAGACATGTCATCCTGGTAGTTACACGATCACTGTTATCACTATTATCACTATCTGCATCTTATATCCTGCTCTTCTCTCACAAATTTCAAAAGCAAGTTGCCTGTTGGTACATGTATTTCTGTAGCTTCTCTCTTCTTTTAATAATAATAATAATAATGATAATAATAATAATAATAATAATGATAATAATAACAACGACAACAACAACTACAACAACAACAACAACAACAACGGATATTTGGGGGGAAAAAATTATATGTAAATTATTAGACATCAAACTTTGGTGTTTTGGATGGCATGTTAGACCAATATTTGAACGCAGTTAATGGAGCGGAATGGTTGGGAAACCTATTGTTCTAGGTTTTTGTTCGACTTTATCCTTTGTTATGCGACGTTGACCCTGCACAGAGAAAGAAACGTTGCTCCGTTTGTTCATATTATGCAGGAATATAGAAGTTTTTAACCCTAAAAAACGTTCTAAAATACTTTTTATTTGTTAATTAATCCTATATGATTAATATTAATTGTTTATTCAAAAGGAAATTGCCTTTTTTCATGCTTTCTTATTTATCGTCTAGTAACTTAACTATATAGAGTGCACGCACTAAAACCGTGAACATTAAATAGTACTAATTAGTACTATTTCATGCAGAATCCTTTGTTTTCTATTGTTTATTTATAACTATTTAGTGCTAAAAATTAGTATTTGTTTCACGGATTTAGTGTGAGCACTCTATCTTCGTGGAAATATTTATTCGCATGGTTTTTGGTCATCGATTGAAAGTTTTCGCTTTCAAAATGTTCATACATAAAAATAATAAGGAAATAAGTATTTTCAGCCATACTTGCTTTGGTCCATTGTGCAGGGTCAGTATCACGTGATGGTGCGGTTCAACATCAAACGCCTTTTCCTTTTTCCTCTTGAAATCATGAATCCAGGCCACCAAATGAAAAAGGATAACGTTACTATTTAAGCCTTTGATAAAAGTAACACAATAATTACTGAGTTTTATAGTTTTATAGCAATGGTGGACGGGTTTATAAATTTTGCTGGTCAATTTTCACAGCCTTCAGGACACCTCAGTTTTGCAGTGACGTCATTCCTACGTCACTTTTTCAGATCAGCTGGAGGTAGAGCAAACAAAAAATTTTAAAGATTTTTTAACATCAATTGTTATCCTAATATCGGCCTAGTTAACCAATTTCTTCCAGCTTTCAGTGTTATGTTCTCTTATTTACCACGATTTTGAACATCTGGCCGACAAAATGTTGTAGACTCACGAGGCGTAGCCGTGGGAGTACACAACATATTTTGACGGCTAAATGACGAAAAAAGTGGTAAATAAGAGGAGATACCATGTAAAACTGGAAGAAGAGCACATGGAGCCCAATCTCTGAACAGTGCAAGTAGTATCCACGAGTTCGCCATAGGGCGCATTTTTATCCATAGCTGCTGTAATATTGAGTCTTTATAATTTATGCATTTATAGTCCATTTTCGAAGTTACCGCTGTGTTCTTTGATTATAGACTCATGTACTTTTGGTTTTGCCTCGTATCAGTATCTATATAAATAATAAAAGAAACAAAATAAACGCGGGATTTAGCAGTGACATTTCCACAGAGTGGCTCTTCTTCCACTACAATTCCAATTGGAATTTAGAAGTTGAACGCCGGGACTCGAACCCGGGTCGCATTGATGAGAGGCCAGCGCTCTCACCACCTCGCCACCCATGCATGCTTCCCAAATGCACGAACCACAGGTAGCCCGTCAAATAAGCATGAGAAAGGCTCGAAGCAAAGTAAGACGCCTGCGGAGGAGGCTACGGTAAAGTAAAGAATATACAACTTCAACATTATAAACTCTTTGAAATTCCACTGACTTTCGCTGGAACAAAAGGAAATTATGCACAAAGTCGAGGCTAACCCTGAGCAAACAGAGAACTCCATACTGGAGTCGTTGCATTTGACGCTACGAAAGTACGCGTCTACGTTGAACTTTGATCGTTTTATGGGACTGGCTCAATCGAATTGAATTTTTTAAAATCTTCTGTTGAAATCAATTGGTTCAGGCGTCGCACTTAACATGTATAAAATGCTAATATTAGATTCGACTTGACAAAAGCTTGACGTCTGAACTGGAACTAATAAAAAATATTTGATTTTTTCTTTGCAAAATATTGCAAACGTATTCTAATTTCAATTTGCATTGTAATGTTAAGTGACGCTGACATGATAAATGTATTACCTGTAGAAAAACCTACAAATTCACTCGATATGTCAGGGATTGGCTGAAGGTTCTCGGCCAATCAAAAGCGAGATAGTCATTAAAGTGTATAATAACTTAATTTCAAATGTCAGTATTTTACCGCCAAATAAACTAATCAAATAAATATGAATTTGATTAAAGGTTCATATACCAGTTCACAAGGGTTATTGGTAATAAGGAAGCACATCGCAGAGTACATGTTCAAAAGAGATGGTTATCCGTCTGATCCATCGAACATTTTTATGACAAATGGAGGATCAGTAGCAATTCAAGTAAGGACTTTGTTGTATTCATTGTTCAGAAAGTACTACAACTACATGTGAGTTCTTGAAATTGCAACTTATGAATATACAATGGGATATGGAGTAGCCGAAAATGACTGCTGTCCACGAGAGTGATCGCACACCTGTATGTGAATGTGTATACTGTAGGCGTTACGCACCACGTCATGTTTGGGTTGGAACGAATGCACAAAGGGAAGAGTAAACTTTTCTCGCGGGTCTCACTGTACTCATCATCCTCTGCCGGAGAATGGACCGAAGCAGACCTGACTCCTATCTGCAATTACAAGAAACATTACAGCTGATAAAGTCCCGACTCACCAGAAGATAATCTTCCTAGACACCCCAAACCTATCAACCCAAACTAAACAACTTAACAACCCAAATTCAACAACCCAAACTCAAGCCAGAAGCCACAGCAATACACAGTCATGATTTAACATCACATACTTAAACATCGTTAAGGACAAAATCTCAAACCTGATACTAAGGCCCTAAGGAGAACTTCATGGGACTGGCAAAATCATACTGACTCATAGGCAGTAGGTGTTCAAAGGGCTTAACAATACGAATTATTTGCTGTCAACCCCTGAGCCACTTAAAGACAAGTAACGAAATGTAACACACAGAGGTCGAAAGAGTGCATACGTTCGGAGAAGAAATGGCGAAGAAAGAAAGTAGCAACTGTAAAAACAAAGAGTGTAATTTGAACCCGTTACGAAGGTTTCATTAGGCTTACAAAAGACTCTACTTTTTATTACCAGATCGTCATGAGCGCCCTAAGAACAGGCATGGATGGTGATAAAAGAGAAGGCTTCATGTGTCCTATACCTCAATACAGCTTGTATGCGGCTAAGATATTGGAACAAAATTCATATATGGTAAAATTATATTGTATGTTATTAACAAGTTAGTTACTGTTTGTGTTTGATCGAATACAATGATTTCCTTCAGTGTATGTTTATCGAAGAACTCTACTTGGGGTTTCAAGGTTTTCTCACTAATATCTGATATGGAAAAACGGCACTCTCATTCAGTTTTTGATAAAAGAACAGTGAATAAAACATAAGGACTGGTCAAATACACCTTTTTTCAGATTCCCTATTACCTAGATGAGGACAATGACTGGCAGCTGAATATAGACGGTCTGAAAAAAGCTTTGGACGATGCTAGACCCTATTGCATTCCAAGGGCACTAGTCTTAATAAATCCAGGAAATCCAACAGGTATTATATAAATTCTGATTTTTGTCTTGTGACTTTACATTTGGCCTTTCACTATATCTGTAAGTTTCAGTGGCGGATCCAGGGGGGTTCCGTTTCTTAAACTGTGTATGATTCTCTTTTGTTTAGTCGATGTTTGACAAAAAAATTGTCTATAATCACCTAATTTACTATCTAGTAACGGAACATAAGGTAAATTAAACATTATAACAGCAAATATCTATCATTTCGTGTTCAACATTATCTACTACTAATATTTTTTAAATTAAAACTTATATAAGACATATTTCTATTACCTAAAAGATCAAACCTTCAAGGGGGGTTCCGTGGACCCCTTCGACCCCCCTGGATCTGCCACTGAGTTTTATTCAATGTCATTTTCAAATCCCTCTGTTCCTTTTTGTGTCCTCCATGTGTCTCCTACCTCCTCTCCGCTACGTTTAGTGTTAGCTACATTTCAAATATAGCACGATTCTATTTTGGCACTCGTACAAGATAAATATGTCATGGGAGAGTGTTTGTGACCCGGGGGGGTACTCCCCTATATTTGCTATACGGATATGTGCCGCCCTATAGGGTATGGTTTTTCGGCTTTTGGATCTGGGGTAGGGTATCATTTTTGGACATTTTGTCTGGGATATGGTATCATTTTAGTCTGGGATAGGGTTAACGATTTGGTCGTTTTTGTCTGGCGAATAGGCTATGCTTTCTGCCGACCAAAAACAATAAAAATGTTAGTAATAATCGATTGTAAAACCGTGTTTTCCGTCTTTTAGTCTGGGATAGGGTGTACAATTCTTAGTTTTAGTCTGGGGTAGGGTATGTAAAATCAAAATTTTAGGTCTGGAATAGGGTCAGGGTTTTGAGGTCCTGGCGGCACACCCCTACCCAAGTTGGAGTGGTAGTACCCCCCCGGGGTTTGTGAATACTCCAGTTTCGAGGTCTCTTTGTTCAGCCTTCATTAATATACTCTCACTGAGAGCTCCCACAAACAATGCCTGGAGTGATACTAAGTTATAGGGAGATGACCTCCGGGGTGTTGACGACCTCGCAGCTGAAAGCTCGTTTTGTTCTCGAGCTGGCCTTATACTCGAATTGCGAACTATTTGATATTCAATATGCCCCCCCTTCTTTTCAATATGCTCTGCGGTCCCTGCGAACTGGTTCAAAGAGGGTATTTATGCTCGTCCTAGGCACATGGGAGTGTGAGATGTAATCCCCTGGGACGCATTCCTCTCGAGAAACAAATTAAACGTGTGATGTTTGAGGCATCGTGCGTGGAGCTTCCAGTGAGAATAATCTCGGTTGTGGGTTTCAATATCAGCTATTTCGGCAACCAAAACCTCTGGCATTTTAATCAACTCGTATTGTTCTGTAGTACATACGTTCCTTACCATACAATGAACCTTAATATTGAAGAAAAGAACGCAATTGTACACAATCGAGGCTAAGACTGAGCAAAGGGAATATTGGAATATTGAAATGGGAGTATTGGAGGATTCATGGGAATTATTTACTGTGGTCCTCCCCCTCCCCCACAATAAACTTGTAATCTCTCCCCCTCCTTGACTCTCGTTTCTTTAGACATTGTCTGTGGTACGAAACGCAAAACATTGTCAGTTTTTGTATTCAACTGTAGAGTAAGCGTGATTCGACTGAATAAAACTCGAGTCAAAACCGGATAAGCAGTTCTTTAAAAATATGTCAAAAGTAACTTTATTTCATCTTGGATAATAATAATAATAATAATAATAATAATAATAATAATAATAATAATAATTTAATAATTTCTAAAGCGCAAAAATCTATATACATATTCAAGTGCGCTATATATAACTACTTACAATAATAAGTATAAACAATAATAATAATAATGAAATATAATAATAACAATAATAGAGAAAGGGAAAGTTATTGAAAAATTGAAAGGAAAATTAATTCTAATGATGACGGCTAATGCAAGAAAGCCCTAGTAAGCAAATGTGTCTTAAGGTAGTACCGGATCTTCAAAATTCTTCAATGAATTTTTTTTAAATTCTGTTATTTGAAGTTCATTGTTAGGGTATTCAAATAATGAAAAACGGAAGGGGGTCACCGTATTGGTTATCGAGATATAAGGCTTCAAAAAGGAGGGATTTTTCAGTTTTCCGCGCGTTTTTGCCGAAAATCTACCTCCTCTAATAAATTCGAATTACTCGAATCGATTTAATAAAGAAAAACAAAAAACTGTTTTAAACTATAGGTGTTGAGTCTAGAAAACATATCTAGATAAAAAATCCATCCAATCTTTTGCAAGTAGTGTGAAAAGTAAATTCTAGAAGCGAAATTGCTTGTAATTCGGCGCAGTTATATGCCTGTAGTTGTAAAAATGTTGAAAATTCATGACAATTTTAACTATGATTTTTTTTCTTTCCGCACTAAATCCAAAGAATATTATATCTAGCTCACAATGAAAAGAAAAGAAATGGGGGTCACCGTACTAATAGACGAGCTCAGCGACTAAATCCAAGTTTTTGGTCAAAAAACAGAAATCCTGTCCGCGCGGGGCTGGGATCTATTACATTTACCTCCGTCTGAAACATGTCAAATCGTCTTTGTAACCTCCAGAGAATCTAAGACGTATTTCGAATTGATTTTGAGAATAACATGTCAAATTCAATTTTATAATATATATACTTATATATATATATACGCACTCGATTGCAGAAACGTTGTAGTATACATTTATACATTTATACAAATATCTAATGAGATGCATAATGCAAAATAACCATTTTCAACTCTTAAAACCAACTGATTTATAATCTGTACGATCTAAAGGACAAGAAAAAATATTTTGACAGTCATTGAATGAAACAAACAATAAATAAAGCGATTTTTCCGTTTTGCATATCATTAAATATACTGAATAAATTAGGTATTTGTATAAAGTATACTACAACGTTTCTGCAATCGAGTGTATATATATATATATACTTATAATATACTTCATTTTTATAAAGTTATGAATTTGTTGTTTTGAATCAAAAGAGTGATCAAGTCAGGCAATGAAAATCTAAGCATGTTTTGAAAACATTTCATTTTTGCCTCAAAAGTTCCATGAATTAGCGAAATACTTTGTTTAACAAATAGATCAGGCTTAGCTATGTTCTGTTCTCTGATAAAACACGACTGGAGCTGTAGAACACAAAAAAAAGTTATAGAAATCACGAGCTGTAGGCGAGTGATTTCTATAACTTTTTGAGTGTTCTACAGCTTCAGGAGTTTTTCATTCGTTTTATATAATAGATTTTTACGAAAAAATAGTGTAAAATTTCAAAAAAAAAAAAAAAAAAAAAAAAAGATTTGTCTGTCGTCAAACTCACGTAAACAAATTTGATCTATGCGATGATTGGCTAAAAACGCGACCTATGGCTATCTGACTTGTCCAGTTTTGACAGGTAATGACAGATCTGTACAGGCTGGCATACAACTGGTTTATCGCATTTGTTCAACAAGAAAGGAAAATTGCTTGTAAATTTTAGCAAAATTTTAACTGCTAGAAGAAATGAAAACTCAAATACTGAAGAGTTTGAAAAACGTTTTCAAAGTTGAGATCGTTAAATGGACATGAACCTGTACAAACACTCAAGAAAACCAGCTTATGAACACTTTGAATGCCAAGTAGCCGAGAGACTGAAAAATATCTTGATCTTCAAAATTGGAAGAAAGCTAGCAGTGCAATACTTGGAAAACTTGTTTTTTTAGTTGACCCTGAACTATAGTAGTGTAGGTAGTATTTGTAATCGTAGTCTCGGGCTATTGGAAAACAAATTACGGTAAAAAAATTTACCGTAAATTAGCGTAAAATTGACGATGGTAGTTTGTAAAGTAAAATAAGTTTCTAACGATAGATTTGTTCATTCTTGTTAGACTATGAAAAAAATTTTAAATCATTTTTTGACTTCTCTAACACCATAGTTTAACGAAATAAGGTCATTGTAATAGTCGCAGCACAGACGAAAGAAAGCTTTACTCGTCGAAATGTAGTACGAATCAAATGTGCTTCAAAACGACATATTTTCCTTTTTTAGAGGAAAGACATAATTCTCGATAAAAATAAATGAATATTCTAAATTTAAAATGTGAAAATGCTTGAAATTGAAAAGCCGAATTCCTGTGACGTATTTTCTATATTTAGTTTTGTATAGAAAACATGGTTTTGACGTCATATCTATGTTTCTATACTCTGATAAAGCATAGCTTTTCAGCCAACCAGAGCGCGCGTTCGTGAAAATCTATTATTAAGTTATAGAAAGGATTCAACTTCTGACATTATTTAAATCAATTTTCAAAACAGCGCAAATAAAGGGTAAAAAACGAGATGCGCGAAATGAAAAAAGGTCAGTATTCCTGAGGTCTAAAGGAAGTTCATTCCAAAGCTTAGGCGCGGCCAGCAAAAAAGTGCGATCACCCAGGGTACTTTATGATTTAATTTTAGGATGGCTTAACAGTGTGCCATTGCTATTCCTCCTAAGGTTATACGTAGACTGAGGCAAAACTGAAATAAGCTCAGCCAGGTAGAATGGAGCAAGCCCTTTTAGAAAATAAAAAGTAATATAAATTAATTTAAATTCGACACGAAAGCGGACAGGTAACCAGTGCGTCAAGTATTCTTCATGTGATATGATCATCTTCATATCATAGTACCGTACCAACCGGTTGCAGTGAATCATAATCACTGGAATACCTGTGGTAGCCTAGGCGTAGAATGTCGGCTTTGTTACTGGGAAACCTGTGGTAATATACGTATACTAAAACGAAGACTGGAGTTCGACAAAAGTCGAACTCACCGTTTTGACATTTTGTTTCAAAGTTTTGCAAGATATCAGTTTTCGACTAATTTGCATACGCTTTAGCTTTTTTCGAATGTAGCTGTTGGTTGGACGTCCTGTCCGGATGTTCACTTAAATTCACTCTGGGCTCTTTTTATGTTGACAGGACAAGTGTTTTCATACAAAGCAATCCAAGAGGCAATTAAATTCTGTCACGAGAACCGACTTGTACTATTTGCAGATGAGGTTTACCAGGAAAACATCTACACAGATGAATTCCCCTTTTATTCATGTAAAAAAGTTTTGCATGACATGGGCCATGAGTATAAAGACTTGCAGCTCATATCTTTGCACTGTAGTGCGAAAGGATACATTGGAGAGTATGTAACATAAAAGCTAAACTTACTTTTATTCACTTTTATGGATATCCATTTGTGATCACAACTCAATAATTATCTACCTAAAATTTTCAACTATTTTTTTGCTCTTCTTCAGTATCTGACTGAATTAATATCACTGTGATGCTGAAGAAGGCCAAAACGTTTATCGAAAATTCTACGTAAATAATACTTGTGTCGTGATCAAAAGTTCAAAAATATCTATTGTTTATATTCGTGTATTAGGTAAATTCAAATACTGTCTTTTTTTCATATTTAGATATTCAAAAGTGGTTGGTAAAAGTTTTTTTGTATGTTGTATTCCAAGCCTAAAATGTAATATAGCAGGGGCAGCGGAAGGGGTGAGACAAGAGGGGGGGACACTTCCCAAATCTTAGCCCATCACTTTTCGGGGTGCTCTGTGGCCCCTGCATTAGCCTGCGTAGCGGTCCAAAAGGAAGGGAAGGACAGGGTTTCCCCCTCGTCTTCCTCTCCCCAGTTCCCCCTCTTCCCCAGTCATTAGACCCTGCCCTTCCCTTCCCTTTGGGCCGCTACGCAGGATACCCCTGCATGGGCGATATGAACGAATCTGTGAAAGGTGACCACAATAATAAGAAATCTTACTATAACTTGTCTGCACGTTTGTCAGGCATATTTTCTTCTGTGCTCAAGTTACTTACATATTTACATGCATGCAGCGTGCAACAAAACCTTCGCCAACCATTTTTGAAAGAGCCACCTACGAGATACAGAATACTCCTAATATATAAATATATCGAAATATCTACAACGCTCAGGGGATTATACATTTTTCCCCATAGCAGGAAACCCTGAATCTCCTCATATAATCATATCAACACTGAACAAAAACCATTTGTTGTAGATGTTGCTGCAGGGGTGCATACTTTGAATTACATGGTTTCGATAAAGAAACGAAAGGTCTATTTCTTAATAAGCTGACAATGAGCGCTTGTCCTAACATTTTAGATCAGATAAGGCATAGATACATTCACGCACCCAATCATCAATACATCCAACCATGCGCCCATTCTCCATCCATTCATCCATCCATCCATCCCTCCCTCCCTCCCTCCCTCCCTCCCTCCCTCCCTCCCTCCCTCCCTCCCTCCCTCCCTCCACCATCCACCCATATGCCCATCCACCACCCATGCACCCACCCATCTATTCACCGTGCAAATATAAAAGGGTATTTGAGGAATTAGCGAATGTTTTTTGTTGATCTCAAGGTTGCGATGAGTCTGATGTGTAAACCACCACAGCCTGGAGAAGAATCTTACGACCTGTTTATCAAGGTAAGCTTCCATCATAAATGACATACAAATCAGATAAAAGCGATCAATGGTAGAGTAACCAGGCAAGCCTGGAGTGCATTTGCTATTCATCCTTACTTTGACGCTAGCTGTCTTGCATGACGCGAGGGTGAGAGAAATGACCTGTCCCTTTCGCTTCTTGCGCCTCCGGTGCTTGCCTATACCGTTACCTGAAGTCAATTAAAACCTCTGGAGATAAGAGTATAACAAAACCTAATGAAACAATTATCCTTTACTATGAAAGTTTTATAAACAGTTTACATTTTATGATTATTTTCTAGTAAGTCACTGACTTTCTTGCATGTCTCTTCTATTGCATATAGGAGAGAGACACTATTTTAGAGTCTTTACGCCAAAAAGCTGTGATGACGACCAACATCCTCAACTCGTTGCCGGGAATTAAATGCAACAAAGTTACAGGTGCAATGTACGCCTTTCCTAGAATTATTCTTCCCCCAAAGGCAATCAACGAAGCAAAGGCAAGAAAAGCATTTACTTTTATTTATCTGACTAATGACTCAGCTTTGGGTACCGATTAAACTCTTGTCGCTAGGGCTCTCACCATGAATCCCTCGTTCATAATGATTATGATTATTAGTTAAGTTTCAATTATTGCACTGACTTTACAAGATAATTATTGAGAGATTTATTCCAGGAGGAACCAGGCTATTAAATAACTTCCATTCCTTAACAGCGCCTTGGTGTAGAACCGGACTATTTTTACGTTTCAAATATTCTTGAAAACACCGGCATATTCGTCGTGCATGGAAGTGGCTTTGGACAGAAGGAAGGAACTTCACATTTCAGGTAAATCGATCAATCCCAATCCAGTATGCGGATCAGATAGAATCAATCTATATCGATATATCTTAGGGTCACTTCCCATCATAGACATTTACCAAGCCGCGAGTAGTCGAGTCTTCGAGCACTGCCTGAGGTGAATAATTGTTTTAGTAAATATTCACCTTGACGGCTAGAGGTCTAATTGCTTTAGTCTTAACCTACTAATCGGTCAAATAATAAGTGGTCGATCACTAATAGACCAGCTCAGCCAATCAGAGCGCAGGATTGGAGATAGATCTTTTTAGTACTTTAGACTAAGGTTGGTTGATAAACATCATCCAAGACATGAATATTTCAGAAAAGAAAATCGAATGAATTGCAAAAGGAAAAAGTTATTAAAAAATAAACGTGAGTATGATAAAACAACTAACCATTGATTACGTACCTTGCACATCTAGATATCGACAAATTGGTAAACTCCTAATGAGAAATCGCTTTCTACTTAAAAATAGTGATATGTTACTCAGCCCCGTTTTTAATGTCTATTTTTCTTCCTTTATTCTAGGATAACAATCATTCCTCCACTGGAAGAAACGACACTTATGTTTGACAGGTTTAATAAATTCCATCAAGAGTTTATTAGCAAGTACAGTTAGAAAGCAAAACTTAGTTTTATTCAGTAGCACATGTAAGATAAGTGTTTGTAACTGTCTTTCGACGGTGAGATAATGAATTGTTTGTGTAGGTGGCTGTTGACTCGAAAGTTTTTACTACTACAACAGCCACACACACATATAATATTTTTGACTGCTTATTTATCAGGTATAAAAAATAATAAAAAATGTAATTTAATTTAATTTAATTTTGTGAATTATAATTGTATTTATTGTGTGTGAATAACTTGAGACTTGATGTGGTTTCTTCTGTTTTCAAAACAATTAAAATTGCGTATAGATTGTCGAGACTGTGAAGACAAGGAAAACGATTATTTCTATCGCCGAAAGAGCCAACTATGCTAGCCCAAACGTGACAAAACTTCAAGTTGCATTTTTTCATGATCAAGCAGTACTTTTTATACATCAAGTTGATTTTCATTACACCAAGACCCTTGTGTTCTATGTCTAGTCATTTGTTTCGCTTGTCTAGTCATTTGTTTTTGATATCAAGCGCAATGTTTAAGTTGACAAAAGCAGCCATCGCAATCAAAAGTCAAAAGGGAACGCTAGAAGCACTCAGGAGAAGATTGATTTCGATCAGCTTGCGATCGATGAACGCGCTAGGTCTGGAAGCTAGTTGCAGGGCGGGAGGAGGGAGGGCGTTGAAACGGGCATGGGCACTACTCTGCCTATCAACAATGGCGGACCGTTTGTGGAGGAAGTTCGGCTGACAAGAAGATCTTTCAAAGGTAAATTTAGGCTTGTTTATCTTTGTTTTTAGCCAAGAAAACAATTTTATTGGTGTTAGAGAACACCCAAAACATGATAAGAGTCAAATGTAGACTAGCGAATCGATAGCGAAGTTGACATACGTTGAACAAAAATGGAACGAAATGATCGGAAATTGTGACACTTCTCCAGAGAAAAATATACACACACTGTTCTTCAGCACATTCTTTTTCACTTTTGGACCGTTAAAGGTAAAACATCTAACAATCCTCAGGTCAATTTTATAGAAATAGAAGGTGAAATCATATAGAAGGTGTACATACTAATACTAAGCGCTTCGCTAGTCTACATTTGAGATGTCAAAAAACCAATCTTGCTCAAATTTGCTCAGTCTGATTTTTTTCACAAAAGTAGAACACTATATAAACATTTCAAAAAAATATAAACTAGGTTTTGGAAAACATTGTAATAAAGCCAAAAATGCCCTGCGCCCGCATTTGCTATATAAAATCTAGCGTAAACACCATGAAAAATGGTGTTCCTCCACAAACGGTCCGCCATTGTTGATAGGCAGAGTAGTGCCCATGCCCGTTTCAACGCCCTCCCTCCTCCCGCCCTGCAACTAGCTTCCAGACCTAGCGCGTTCATCGATCGCAAGCTGATCGAAATCAATCTTCTCCTGAGTGCTTCTAGCGTTCCCTTTTGACTTTTGATTGCGATGGCTGCTTTTGTCAACTTAAACATTGCGCTTGATATCAAAAACAAATGACTAGACAAGCGAAACAAATGACTAGACATAGAACACAAGGGTCTTGGTGTAATGAAAATCAACTTGATGTATAAAAAGTACTGCTTGATCATGAAAAAATGCAACTTGAAGTTTTGTCACGTTTGGGCTAGCATAGCCAACAGAGAATTTAAATGCCAATGAAACTGGTGTGACGATCAAAAAAGTGAGAAGATCCTGAAAAAATACGAGCTACAATCTTCTGCAAAAATAATGTGCCACTTTCCCCCCTTTCCCCCTAGCAATGTTGGTCAAGAAAGTTTTCTACACTGTGAAGCGGTTGGCTGGTAAAATGCATGCGAGACAACATTGCTACGGGGGGAGAGGGGGGATGGTCCTCCAGAATACTAGGTGGCACATTTTACTTTGCAGAAGATTGTAGACAAGCTAAGGAAGTCTTACGGCAGAAGCTAGAGTTCACTTTTTTAAATTATAGCCATTTGCAAAAATATAACTTCAAAACATTAAAAATTTTTGTGGTCTTGACTTTTGTATTTCTAAAGAGAAAAAGCATGCCGTGGCTATCTCTGGATTATCGACGATCTTCACGAAACTTTACAATTTTACTAATATCTATAAGAACAATGACTGTTGACTCTTTTTTTATCAAAAGAAAAAAAAAAGGTTTTCGTATCGTGACCTCAGGGAAAACCAGCAAGGGAAAACCTCCTTATGAAGAAAGATGTGCTGCGCATGCCTGTGGGAAAAAAAGGCACCAACCCGCTGACCTGACGAGGCGGAAGACCAAGGGCTGTCAGTTGTTCTCTTATTAAAGTACAACTGTAGCTTGCAATGATTCATTTTAGACTTGTTTGGCTTCAATTAAAAGCATTTCTTTTCATTTCATTATGCTTTTCGGCAATGACCCGTGGTCATTATCTACCAACATGGGACTCTCTCGATTCAAGGCCTCTACCACAGTGGTATGACAATGCGAAGTTTGGAGTTATGATGCACTGGGGTGTTTATTCTGTTCCGAGTTTTGGTTCTGAATGGTTTTGGAATCACTGGAAACAAAGAAATTATTCTTCTTGTATAGAATTCATGAAGAAAAACTATCCACCAGGCTTTACGTATGCTGAGTTTGCTTCCATGTTTAAAGCCGAGTTTTTTGATCCAGATGTTTTTGCTGACCTGATCAAAAAGTCAGGAGCTAAGTAAGTGTTATAAGCTTCACGTATTTATATTAGCTATGATTAAATCCTTTCTGGAGGCTAGGATATAACGGCTGATAATATACGCTTCAAGGCCATATTTGATATAAGTGAGAAGTATTTCCCATCCATGAACATGGACATAATAAGCTGATATCATAGCTTGCTGTCAAAAGGAGTTTAATTTAAATGAAATACAGTAATAGAGTACAAACACTATAAGTGTGCAACATGAATACCACTAAATACTGCTAACTTATGCTAATCCTATTGTTTTCTATTGTTTAATTAGCACTATTTACTACTAAATAGTGCAAAGTGTGGCACACTTTTAGTGTTTGTACTCTACCAAATATAACAGCTTCCTAAAACTAATTATCTAGCATATTTTATTTAATGGTCCCAACAAGTAAATATTAATGCACCTATCAAAGCAAACCCCATGGGGGGGGGGGGGGGGGGGAGGGTGCGGGCAAGGGGTGGGGATTTGATGAAGGGCTAGAAATTTTGGTCAAAATCCCCAGGGTAGGGAAAAAAACACTGATCTAATGAACACAAATGCCGCCACTCCCGAGCAAATGTAGCGATGCTAGAACATTTCGATTTCTAGAACAATATAACATAACATTGATAATGGTTTATTCACAATTTATCACCTTGTATACAAAAAAAAGAAGAAAGAAAAGCAAAAAACATGACAAATTGTGAAAGCGAGGTGAAAGAGGTTATCCCTATCTAGTTCACCTCCTTAACATAAATTACAAACGATTAAGAACATTCTAAAATTTAAACATTGAAGTTTATGGATCTACAAATATATATAAAAACTATGAATGATACAGAAATAAT
This sequence comes from Actinia tenebrosa, assembly GCF_029948245.1. Lineage (NCBI taxonomy): Eukaryota > Metazoa > Cnidaria > Anthozoa > Actiniaria > Actiniidae > Actinia > Actinia tenebrosa. The sequence goes on along the minus strand of NW_028292572.1, from coordinate 2,620,038 downwards.
TTTATCACTGGTGTCGTATTGAACCATTAATTAAACATATCAATACTCAGTTTTTTCTTAAAAGTTTTCAGATTATCTGCTTCTAATATAACACATTAACATGTTAAAAATGAACAAAACAAAACTAATACAAGCTCGATCGCCTGTGTTGTTATCCAGCGAACCAAAGCAACGCACGTGTGGATATGCAAATGAGGTAGGTAATCACATATTACCACTGGTCCCAAGTCTGTTCGCAGCCTAATGAAATGGCCCGATCCATGGGCCCTAAAAATCGATCAAATGCCCGAGGGAGGGAACAACAAATGCGTTCAAATCTTCACTCTTGGCCCGCACTCTCCCCATCCCACCCTTCATGGGTTTTACTTTGATAGGTGCATAACCTCTGTATACATTTTCCTCACTATCCCACTTCTGATTGGCTGAGAGCCTTCAGAGAATAATGAGATACAGTGTGAAGTTGACTTTGTATCATGTCTATTTCACTCAAGGTCATGGCAGACCGAAAAATAAATAAATAAAGTATTTATTCTTAATATAAATGTATAATAAAACAGTTATTGAATTGCGTTTTTGCAGGATATCATATATGTAGGTAAATTTTCAAGCCAGTGGCCTTGGCTATTTTATCTGCCTTAATCAATTAACATACAGGTAGCCCAAGCTTGGTTTCTGTGGTGTCATGTCATAAGGAAATGTATGGGAATTCTTCAAAAATTTCAATAAAATCATTGAAACGTGAAATAAAGCCTCGAAACGTTACCCAATCATTGAGAAATAGCACTTCTTTTGCTCTGTGTGGTTATTTTTTGAATTAAGCCCGTTTTAAAAATTTTTTCCCCCACCAGAAACCACAGAAACCACAGAAACCAAACATGGGCTACCTGTGGCTAACACGCAGCCTTGGACTTGATCATTTAACAATTATTTGCCGAAGGTGAAGTGATTATCAGGGAATGTTTACCAAGACATGAGTCTTCGAGTGGCGAGGTAAATATTCCCCAATAATCACTGAGCCTGAGGCAAATAATTGTTTTAGTATAAATACACAGGTGATTCTTTCAAAAAAAGGAAAAAAAGGAAGATAAAAGGCATTTTTTTCTGGTAACAGCAACAAAGCGGCTGGCCACCATTTTGGATTTTGGCTCGAGGTGATTATCGTGTGATAGTGTGAGTTTCTTGACCAATCAGTGTGCACAATTTTCTATAATCACCTGTGTTGTTTTACTAATTATAGGATATCATGCAACCTCATCCAATAATCATTATTTTATTGTTAAACCTCGGTTTCCTTCAACTGGGTGGTTGTTTTGGGAATTACATTCAGACAAGGTGGAGAGTTCTCCCTTTAGATTTAAACTCACTTAATAATAATGGAAACATTTTGAATTATGCAAAACCTCTATTCCCCCAGATATGTAGTGTTTACAAGCAAGCATCATGAAGGATGGACAAACTGGGGCTCAAAATGGTCATGGAACTGGAATTCTGTAGATAATGGGCCTCACAGGGATCTTGTTGGTAAGCAGGATTGTACATAAATTCTAAAGCATCAATTTAAATTGAATTTAAATTAAGCATGCTACATTCAACTCATTCTTGGTTTGAACATTCTTTGTAAATTCAACGGCAAAAAATTCAATGGCTTTAGTAGCAGCGATCATTACGTTTTGTCACTTAATCAAGCTTGTGTTGAAAACCCTGGGTATGATTCCATGCTTTCAATGCAAAGTGCAGATAATTGACCAAACACTAAGCTGGTAATAGCAACTTGTGCCACATGGTACTATTGGGAGTCACTTCCAAGAATGCAGTATGGGACATCAGTCCTTGGCTGATCTATGACAGATAACACGAGCCTCAGTCTTGATAGTTTACATTATCAGGGTCCATTATCAGGGTACATTATATCAGGGTCCATTATCAGGGTCCATTATCAGGGTCCATTATCAGGGTCCATTATCAGGGTCCATTATCAGGGTCCATTATCAGGGTCTACTATATCAGGGTCCATTATCAGGGTCCATTATATCAGGGTCCATTATCAGGGTCCATTATCAGGGTCCATTATCAGGGTCCATTATCAGGGTCCATTATCAGGGTCAATTAACCTCATTGTTTATAACTATACATTTTACTCACTATCTTACTTCTGATTGGCTGAGAGCTTTTAGCTCTGCTCATTGGTTCCGAAAGCATTCCATTGTTCCATTAATTACATTCCAAAACCTACACAAAACCAATAGTGGCTTCTGCGCAAGCGCAATAGCCACAAAAATGAGATTAAGAAGTGGAGCGTGCATGAGAGACAACCCAAAAGTGTTACTAAGTTACTCTTGCACCCAGAAGGATTATAAATTGAATAATGCAATATGAAGCTGGTTTAGACCATTCAAACTCTAGATGAGATTAGTAATTTAAGTTACAGTTGATTTGGAGTTATACATATATACTTTCTAACAAATAGTTGGATAATTATAACTGATGGATTTCTCATTTTACAGGGGAAATTGCTTCATCTCTTAGGCAGAACACCAACATCACGGTTGGTTTGTACTATTCCCTGTATGAATGGTTTAACCCTCTCTATTTACAAGACAAGAAAAATGGATTCAACTCAACTTTTTTCATCAAGGTATGTTATGAATCAACATAAATATCCTAAATTCTAATATGAATGCAGTGTTATGTTTAAGTATTATGGTCACCTACTGCATGCTCCGCTCCTTTGTACATAGGAGAAAAATGAATTAAAACACCTTGATTATTCATGTCCACAGTTCCTTTCAGTCACACGAACGGTAACCAGTCATTTCGCCCACGGACCATTTCGCCCACGCCAATTCGCCCACGTGTAGAATCATTTTAAGAAATATGTTACCATGACTAAAAAAAAGTAGTTCGTGATTTACCAACCGGTACCTACCAACCCTACTTGACGCTTAAGCTCAAGACTTCAAAACCCGAACTTTTTATACGAATACCGGTCGTTTCGCTACCACGCACTTTCACTACCGCCGGTTCGCTACCACCCGGAGTCCTTTCGCTACCATCATGAAGTCCTTTCGCTACCATAGGAAATTACCAAAACAAAACTTCGATGAGACTTGTTAAAAAGAAACATAGCCTCTTGAAAAACATTTGTAAATGATTTTGAAGCATATTTGGAGCGATCATTTCACGATACGATCAGTGAAAGTAGAGATCTAAACGCGACCAAGGACAGCGTTCACTTAGCTGCCATATCGAGTCCGTTTCTACCAACTTATGAGTCGGATGACTTTATTTCCCTATTTTCCTATACTCTAATCTATGAAATGTGTGTTTTGGTAGCTTTATCATTCTTTATTATTTTTTACTTGCCAAAGTTCGAGAAAAATACAAAATACCTTATGCGCGAAACATCGATCGACAAGCGACGCCATATTGTTTTCGTGTAATCAACAAGCTTCCTAGTCGTTTACTGACGCTTTCTTTACCTAGAATCCATTAGACTTTATTCTTTTCACTAATAAAGTTAAAGGAAAAGATATGGTGCTTTGAGATGGGAGATGTCGTGTGTTGCTGAATCTGACATCTACAAAAAATATTAGACAAGCTTTTAGACAAGCTCACGAAAACAATATGGCGTCGTTTGTCGATCGATGTTTCGCGGAAGGTATTTTGGTTTTTCTCACTCTAACCTTGGCAAGTCAGAAGCAATAATATTAAATATGTCCTAAACATTCGATTTTTCGATGAAGAAGAAGGATATTGTAATGTTTTCAACAAACTACTCTACGGAGACTAAAAACCTATTGGTAGCGAAAAGACTCCGGCCTATGAAACACCGTAAACTGAGCTCGATCGTTCCACTCAATCGTTAAGTTTTTGGCGTTCACATCAGATATTAAATGGCCTCAAATTTATTGCAGATAAAGTCACTAGATCATTTCGTCTTAGTTTTTTAGTGCAAATAATAAAGTCTAATGGATTTCAAGAAAAGAAAGTGTCAGTAAACGACTAGGAAGCTTGTTGATTACACGAAAACAATATGGCGTCGCTTGTCGATCGATGTTTCGCGCATAAGGTATTTTGTATTTTTCTCGAACTTTGGCAAGTTAAAAAATGATAAAGAATGATAAAGCTACCCAAAGCACACAGTTCATAGATTAGAGTATGGGGAAATAAAGTCATCCGAGTCATAAGTTGGTAGAAACGGACTCAATATGGTAGCTATTAAGTGAACGCTGTCCTTGGTCGCGTTTAGATCTCCACTTTCACTGATCGTATCATGAAATGATCGCTCCAAATATGCTTCAAAATCATATACAAATGTCTTTCAAGAGACTATGCTTCTTTTTAACAAGTCTCATCGAAGTTCTGTTTTGGTAATTTCCAAGTGGTAGCGATGATTTTATGCGTGGGCGAAATGGTCCGTGGGCGAAATGACTGTAAACCACACGAACACCGTGACATGCTGCACCCCTTCCACTTTTTTTGTAAAAGTACAATATACAGAATACAAGGATACACATAAAAATATCATTGAATGATAATGAAATTTTTTGGGGGCGGTTAATTTTGTTTTTTAAGAAGAATCTAGAGTTTATCTGCCTGCATGTTTTCTAGCGTATTACATGTATATACTGTGCTGACATTACTTTCATGTGAATATAATACATTTCAAGTTAGCCGTTTACTATCATTATTGTGTTTGTGCTATATTCTATTATGTTTTGGTTGACTGTATAACACTGTTCTTTTATTTTTGTTTGTTCAAAAGTACATTATTTTCTTTGCACATACAGGATAAAATACTCCCAGAATTACATGAGATTGTGAACAAGTATAAGCCAGAATATATCTGGTCTGATGGTGATTGGGAAGCTTCAGATGCTTATTGGGAAAGTAAAGCTTTTTTAGCATGGCTATTCAATGAAAGGTAAATACTTATAATATTATTATTATATTACACTAATTTTAATATAAATAAAATGTTGATGAAAATGAATCCAATTAAACCTCAGGAGGTATTTACAAGACATAATGAACACTTTTTCAACATACTTATATACTTTAGTTAAAGAAAGGTTTGATAAGATTTCAGCCCTTAAAATTGGCACAGTTTGTTGCTTTTTTCCCCCAAGGTTTTTGGTTATGAATTATGGATATTCTCATATTTAATTAATTATTTCTCTTCTTGTTTCAGTCCTGTTAAGGATAGTGTGGTGGTAAATGACCGTTGGGGTGCAGGCTGTATGTGTCACCATGGCTCAGTTTTTACATGTTCTGACAACTACAATCCAGGTATTGTACTTTTTCAAGTCAAATTAAACAAACACGGAATGAACATGGTTTAGGTGGTATATCAAATAAGTTATTTTAACTCATTTATTAACACACCCCTAACTCAGCTGAACTTGCACATAAAATGCCCCATCTTAAAAACGTTAACGAGTGTTTGACTTCTAGCTAATGGTTTGTCAATCTCAACTATTTGCTTGTATGTTTGAAGGTTTAGTTGAACGTAGGCTTTATCTTTATAGTATATTCTTTTTAGTTTCGTTCCACGTTGACTGGTTTAAAAGTAACCCATTTCTTTAGTAATATTTTATTCTATCTTGTTGTTTTGTCAATCACTTTTCAAGTGAAGAGTTCATGACCCAAAAACTTGGGTAACAATTGTTGTTTAAAATTGTTATGATCCTTTCTTTGAAAGAAACAAAATATTATTTATCAGTAATCATTGGCAACTTAAGAGTGTTGTAGCGGTAGTACACACGCCTCTCACCTCTTACTTAGTTCTTAGATTTCTTAGCTCTCTCCCTTGATTTAAGGGTTTTTCTTCAGGTTCGCCTAACAACACCAATAAAATAACGTGGTCAGTGAATGATGAGGGATGTCCAGGGCTAGCCTCTGCTCCCCAGGGTTTGGGAGAGACACATAGATAGTAGAGAGGCCTGTATGATAGTGTGGACAAGGGAATAGACAGGGGATGTCTAGGGGATCCCCAGGGGACAAGGAGATGGGAGAGACACATAGATAGTAGAAAGGGCTGTATGATTAGTGGGGACAAGGGGATAGACATGAGATGTCTAGAGGATCCCCAGGGGACAAGGGGATGGGAGAGACACATAGATAGTAGAGAGGGCTGTATGATAGTGGGGACAAGGGGATAGACAGAGGATATCTAGGGGATCCCAGGGGACAAGGGGATGGGAGAGACACATAGATAGTAGAAGGCTGTATGATAGTGGGGACAAGGGGATAGACAGGGGATCGGATGTCAAGCGACACCAATCTAATCCATCGCAAATTTGTTAATTTTGTTTACAACTTGAATATTTTTTCGAGTTTTTCACTTGGCAACTGACGTTCCATGTTTGTTGGACTTGTTCTAATCCTTCAGCACCGTCACTCGCAAACAAAAACTAAATCATAAATTCAATCATTTTGCCCTTAAAATATGTACTTGGTGTATTTGTTGCAGGAGTGCTCGTTAAACATAAATGGGAGAATGCAATGTCAATGGATAAAATGTCATGGGGATACAGACGTAATGCGACACAGCTTGCTGAATATAACACTATACAGGAGCTGATTGGCCAGCTGGTTACAACTGTAAGGTACTTATCTAACTATTCTTGTAATCATATTTAACTCGTGGGTAGGTGAAGCGTCTTACGTCATCTGCTTACGAACGTTACGCCAAACTTACTATCGGACTTCGTACAATCACGAATAAAAGCTTGAATAGCTTTTTATATCGGGAGCTGGAATTTCACTTTTCGATAAGGGATGATGTCTAGCACTGAGCATGCTCATACTTGTACATAGCTTTACTTTCGATTATTTATATGAAAAAAATTATCTCCTAAACTAGATTTTCAAATGGTCAAATCTCTATTCCAAGTCAGTAAACAGATATCGCTTACATACAATCGTATCGTCGACATATTATATATTCAGGTTTATACAACGAGAAAAGTTCCTGTCAAAATTAAGCGCCAATCGCATTTCATAATCTCGTAATTGCAAAGCATATTATGTATATATTATATTTTAAATCCCCTGAAGAGTGAAGCGATTCACGAAACAGGCTTGTTAAATGTAGTCTTGACTTTTTCTCTCTCTCTCTCTCTCTCTCTCTCTCTCTCACACACTCACACGCACACACACACACACGCACGCACACACACACTGACACACACACACACACTGACACACACACACGCACACACACGCACGCAAGCACACACACACACGCATATACATATACATATACATACATATACGCAAACACATATATATACATATAGATATTAGATACTTTTTGGATAGCTGCATTCTCTATATTCATTAGCTGAGAGTCTGCATATGCTACACCTATTTTGATCTTGGTGAAATTTACTTTAAAAGAATACGAGAGAGAGAGAGAGAGAGAGAGAGAGAGAGAGAGAGAGAGAGAAGAAAATGGTCAAAAGCGTACAAAACAATAAACAATAACAGTTTCCATGGTATCCTTGTTTGCAGTTGTGGTGGTAACCTGTTACTAAATGTGGGCCCAACTGCTGATGGTCGTATTATCCCTGCTTTCCAAGAACGATTACTGCAGATTGGAGAATGGCTGAACGTAAATGGAGAAGCAATATATGGAACTAAGCCATGGAGGGCACAAAACGATACACTAACCAAGCATATCTGGTGGGTTACTTTAAACTACAGTACCTTTAAAGCCTCTGGTTTTCATATATTACCCTCAAGCACAGCTTTTTTTATTGAATCTAAAGTTTGAATATCTACGTTGTGTTAGACTATTTTGTTTAGCTAAAGTAGCGTTCATAATTCAATCGATAGGGGAGCTATCGGGACTTAACATTTAAATGCCCCCCAAATTACAAACTTTTAAGCTTCGAAAAATAGCCCCCTTCAATAACCCCTCCCTCCCCCTCAGATTAAATGGACTATTTCGACGATAAGGCGGCCATCTTGCCAGGGGGCAAAACGAAACAAAAATGACATGTGATCGCTATGTCGATTAATTCATCTTTTGTTTGTATTCTCTTGTGGTGAACTGTTAATAGCAATAGGCCCTTTGCAGCTAAGCAAATACGTGTTGATTAATTCACTGTACTTTACTGGAGGGCAACCTGTTTCGAGAGATCGTAATCAAACTACATTTCGTGAGACACTGGTTACACATCGTTTCATTCAGTTCTTTACAAGTAGCTAAAAAGAATCATCAATTTAAAATAAAAACAAAAATTTTGCTCTCCAGCACAGACACGTGACCGTTAACTGCAAAGGGCCTATTGACGTCATTACCGTTTGCAAAACTCTATTTGCCGCCTGGACGCCCCATTATGCCTTGCGTTCCAAGATGTTCGCCCAATCGTAGAAGTAGCACTTCGTAATGAACATTATCTCATGAATGGTTCATCATCCCATTCACTTGTTAGTAAATATTTCAAAATGATTCCCAGCTTCTTTGTTAACACTGGTGCCCAAATAGTTTAATAGGCAACTTGCACTAAGAGGTCATGTGATCAAATCGGCCAATGAATAGCAAAAATCTAGTTAAGGTATCTATTAAAAGTATATTTCTTGCAAGAAAAATGCATTATTCAAGATTAAAGTTGTAAAATACTTGATGTTTTTCGACAAGAAGTCGTTGTTTTGAGGTCTTGAAGCCGGCAAAACAAGACTAAACACTTCGTAGGTCTTCATATCGTAGCGCAAAAAATACCATATTTTTTCTCTTTTTGGCGAGTTAATAGCAAAAATCTACTTTAGATATCTACTAAGAATATATTTCTTGCAAGAAAAGGGGATTTTTGTCGTTATTTAGTGCGCTAACTTACCTTTTATCACCAAAACAACTACCCGAATCCGCCATCTTTTTTTACATTCTCGCATAGCTAAAATCCTGTAGAATGCCAGCCACAATGGCGGATTTGATCACGTGACCTCTTAGTGCACGTCCCCTATTGTAAAGGGAAATTAAAGTTCTTTTGCTGTAATTTAGGTATACCAGTAAAGAATCGGTTACTTATGCTATCGTACTTGAATGGCCTGATTCAGAAAAACTGGAACTTGGACAGCCAATCGCTACAGAAGAAACAGAAATAACTATGTTGGGATACCCAGGATATTTTAAGTGGACGACACCTCAGTCTGGAAAAGGCATAATAATTGACATACCAATCATACCTTTCAATAAACTACCAACCAAGTGGGCGTGGACGTTCAAGATTTTAAACGTTTTCTGAGAGCGTTATGATTTTCTTCCGTTTTAGTTGTTTTCTATGTATTCTTCGTTTGCACGTTACGTCATCGAGGCCATGTTGGTACCATTTAACAAAATATTTTTCATTAGCATCCGTTGTTAACGGCACCACAATGGCCGCCATGGTTTTGTCTTTTGACGCTCTTAGGAATGCTTGCAACCCATCAATATATGTGTGTTTGTGTTTTTCGGTCGCCTTATATCTATTTAGTGCATTAGGCCAAAAAATTATAAACAAGAGAGCGGGTGAGCACATTTGTTTGTTATTTTTCTAACTTTTTATTATTGAATGCTTTCTTTACAAAACAATAAATGTATAAATGGTAACTAGGTGCAGTTAAATGACTCTTCCCCGCGAAAGGTTGAAGTTCTGTGGTCAAATTAACAAATAGACATCAGTTTTTTGTGTCTGTCCTCTTATTGACAATAAATTGCGTCATCACATTGTCATTTTAGTGTGGATCCACGAGGTGTAGACCGAAGGCCGTTATGAATGCCCGTTGCTCTCAATAAAATGAGCTTTGAAGATAGGTTTAAGCTCATAGAGAAACAATACGGAGCCATTACTTATATTGTTGGGCTAAAACGATTCTGTAAGTGTACAATTGCTCGCCACTCGTGTAGGATTACGTTCCCGATTCTACCATTTCTAGAAACGCTCATAACTCGCTTGTTTCCTGCTCGATCCTTCGTAAACTTACATATCTTTATCGTCTGATTCTGTAGTTCACATAATAATATTTCTTCATACAATCAAGTTTTTGTGCTCGGAATCACCATTTTGTATCGAAAGTAATTTTTACTTCCGGTGTCATCCTTTGTTTTCTGGAGAACCAAACAGAGGCTATTTATTTCGTCGAGCATGCGCAGTAAGTAATAAAGGCTCTGGGTACGAGATTGTAGACGTTTGTACATCAATGTCATCAGTGAGGCTGCCATGTGCAGTGAGTCCAAAAAAAGCTTCCACCAGCTGAAGACAGTATGCCAACGTCAAGAGAGGGGCTTAATATCGTAAACTGTGCTCTAGATACTACAGTTGAATCCGGGTAACTCGAACCTCCAAGGGATATGGAAAAAGGTTAGAGTTATCGGGAGTTCGAGTTATCGAGAGATAACTACCGTGTTTTGCTTATATATTCATTTTTATTCGAACATAATGTGTTTTAATCAGGTTTATAACGGCCCTGCCAGTTCTAACATTTAAATATGAATTTGTAAATTTAAATAGCAATAAAAGAATAGCCTTTATCGCAGTTGAGCACGTCACTCCGACAAACCAGCGGCATTTCTATGAGCGTAGCATCAAAGCCTTTTTAACATACTTGAGAACTACAGAGCGAAAGTGACTTACCGTAGGAATAGCCTATTAGAGCCCACGTATGCAGTGTTTTAACAAGAGCCTCCTCGCATACGTAGTTTGGACAGGATAAAAAAATCTTGGACTGCAAAGATCTCGGCTTCATGATCAATTATCTGTCATCACAGTGGTTTAAATATCAACTATAAATGTAAGACGTCTTGGCAACTCAGTATTTTCTGGACGTATATTTTGATTGATGAGCCATGCCATTGAGCGAGTACGTTTTACACTTATCAGTGGTAGCAAAGGCGTTACAATAATTCCTTGCTTTCTGCCTTCAAACTGCTGTTTATACATCCAAAAGATATATAGTGTTTGATCCTTGTTAGAAAGACGACAAGATACTTTGTATAACGAATATATCTATCAAAATGTAGTGATCCCTCTAGTAAGACTTGTAGTAGATTTCTAAGCAAATTATCCTAAGCTCGTCCCGATAGTCTCGTTTTGATGCTACGCTCATCATAATGCCGCTGGCTTGTTGGGGTGGCGTGCTCAACTACGATTACAGCTATTGGAAAATGTATTAGTCTTAAATAGTGGTAGTGGGAAGACACTTTTGCTTGCGCAAGTTAACCGCTGGTCGAATGAAATGGAAAGGCAATAAAAGTAAAAGGCAATAAGTTATCGGATTTGAAATGATCTGCCGAATTAAAAATTTTATGACACAATTCTGATCTTCTTTGTGAAAGACTATTATATTGATATTGGAGGTTGCAATAGCCTCAGTGTCATAACTATAGATATTGCGCATAGCTTGCTTTTTCTCTCTTTCTAAGGCTATGCTAGCATCGCATATACTCAGGTAAGCCATGGTGAAAAACTTGACAAGCGTAAAGTAATAATATAGACTGAATGCAGGCAATATATAGAAACGGAAGTTAATTTACATTATTTCTTTATTATTTATTTTCTCATTCTTTTCAGTTTTCCTGCCATCCTTCGTATCTTTCTTCTACTTATTAATGTGTTATTCTTTTTCATATTATTTAGCTTCTCTTCCATCTCCCTGATTCTCTTTTCTTCCTCTTCTTTCTTCATCTTTTCTTCCTCTTATCCTTCCTCTTTTTTCTTTTCTTTCTTTCTCTTCTCTTCCTCTTCTATTTTTTGCCTTTATTTATCGTCTTTCCTTTTCCTTTTTTGCTCCACTTCCGCCTTTCTCCTGACCACCATTTCCCTCTCTTTGTGATTCCTATTGTTCTTTCTTCCACTTCTTGTTCTTTCCTCTCGTGGTCTGTAAAAGATAAAACCACATTGAATTGAATGAATACTATTAGAGCATGAGGGTGGTAGGTTTAATCGTTCAATATTTCTTCAGTCCATTCTGCTCTACTAAGAATAGAAAAATTAAAATTATTTAACCAATATTGACGGCATCAGTAGTATAGGGGATGGGGGTTCCAGCGCAACGACCACCGGAGGATTACCCGTCTAAAGTGAATTCCTCGATTCGTACCGCGATTACCCGCATCCCGTGTCTATGTAGTTAAATATGTTAGTCTATATATGGAGTGCGAAGATTGTAAAGAGTTCGCTTATGATTTCTGTGTAAAGTGCTTGAAACCCAAGTTTGTACCTACTAAGCCAAATAAGTATATTTGTTGTGGTAAGAAAATGCAAATAGAAGACGACACGTCAGCACAGTGTTACGAATGTGGTAAAAATATTCGTAATGCCGTACCAAATGCTACCAGAGAGCAATATTACGCCAATGGAGGTCGTAAGAAAACATCTTATAAGAGAATAAAATACTTTAGGGACTGGATGAGTCATATCCAAGGTTATCGACCGGTATATTTAGACAACGAAGTAAAGAAGAAAATCATAGACCATTTAGAAGAGCCAACCCCGCAAAGTCTACGGAAAGCGTTGAAAAAATTAAAGCTAGGGAAATATTACAAAGCTATTCCCTATCTTTTGTCTGAAATTACCGGTAAGTCTATTCCCGAGGTTTCTGATATGACAAAAGCCGAGTGGATGTTTTGTCGGTTGGATAAGGATATTCCTTATTACCCTGACGTAATCTACGAAATATTTCACGAAATCGACCCCAACCACCCCCTATTAGGATGGATTCCAAGAAGATAAAAATGCAAAACTGGCGTTGCCAGAAACCCCACTGGGGAACGCATCGTGCAGAACACCAAGCTATCCCCAGTGGGGTTTTTTACATTTTGGGCTTACGAGGCTTATTTCATCCCGCGCCAGAGGCCCTCTAGTACACACATATATTTTTCTTGAATTGCATTTTTTATCTTTTTTTACGGTTGCTGTAAGTGGGGGAGGCTTTTTTTTTTCACTCACAGCAACCGGTCCAAATGTGTCTGCAGCGAGGCTTGAACTCGGGACTCTGGGCCTCCCCAGATCCAAAGTCCACGATCACAAGCGAACGCCAGACACACAGGACGCTTACGTATGTGAAAATTATTATATTTATGTCTTGCATTCTAATTTACATATGAACCAGACAGCCGGCGTTCAATATGCAAATAAAATCCTGTCTTGCTTTTTTCAAAGCAAATATTTACTGAGCGAGTTTTCTTTGAAGCTCTTCTTTCGCTTCTTGGTAGATCTTTTTGCGAGATTCCTCGGAAAGATCTTTTACGACTGTTTTTTTGTTCCTTATATCCGTCTTTAATTTCTCATACTTTTCCTCTTCGGCCAGAATAAGCGAGAATTCTACGTCGTCTATCTTTCTGTCACGCAAAGCCTTTGAAACAAGGTCGGTAATAGTATTTACTTTAGCCCTTGACAGAGCTATTGTCGTGTCATGCTTGGATATTTTGCTTGACAACTGTTTCATAATGCCCGTAGCAACGGCTGAAATAATACCACAGGCTGCCCCGACGCCGGCCAAAGGAACTCCAACGATTATTCCCGGTCCGGTAAGCGAAGTAGCAACGCCGGAGCCCGTTAACACAACGGATATGGATCCTGAAGTTATCGCAATCTTATGTAGCGTACTCCGGGCTCTGACGTACTTTTTTCGGACTTTTTCGTAGTGTTGTGTTTGCCCTTCCAAGTAAGCCAGGATTAAATTTGCTTTATTGAGCCTGAAGTTTTCGGCATTTATTTCGTTAGGTTCCGTTATTGGTGCCGTAGTGTGATAATTGGGAACATCTGGGTACAACTGAGGTGCTGATGGTATAACATCCATTATATATACTAATGTACGACGCTTTTGGGAATGATATTGAGGAGTAGCCACATCACGACAACCGGGATTACTGGAACTGGAGGGCCTTTAGGAAGATGTTTCCGCATGCAGACCCTAGTAAGTTCGAAAGAAGACCCGATGGGATTTACTTCAACGGCTCCAGAATGTACAGCAATGAGGATTTGAAACCAAAGGAGGTACCACATTATGTGACAAAGAAGGCACCCGAGCATAAAGAAAGGCTACCTAATTTTCCAAAGAATCTATTAATAACCAACCAGGATTATCCATTTTACGATGCTGAAGGTGGTATAAACGACTTTGATAAGATAGTGACGCATTTAAAGATTCCAGTGGGTAAGCAAACGTTTGACGTAGTAATAAGGGATATCTTTAAGGATTTTAACCTTACGCACACTTCAGGAAAAGAAGCCCACGAATGGCTAAAGGGGCCTAACTTTAAGTACTGGCCGCAGCAGTTAAACTTTGCCGTCTGGGCGGCTACAAAGGGCTGCGGGGTTGCCGCGGATATGTTCGACATTGCCTTTCTAAGGTTCCACGTTGCCTTTACTATGCGGCGCATATTGAAGGAGCTTAGCGTACCGCTGCCGGGGGAAAAGCCATTCAATCGAATGGATAACCACTACGATTCCGCTGCCCTAGAAAGACTAATGAATGAGTTTAAGCCGCAGCAAAAAGACTTTCGTTATCGGGAGGGCGCCACGCATGGCTTGGGCATTATCTATGCTTGGCATGTTGACGGCGTGCGTCCTGCAGACATGTATCATCAAAAATACCCCGGGATCCTAAAGTTTTACGACTTGGGTGGTCGCAAGAATGACGTTACGCTGATCGATAGGATTGAGACAATTTACCCCAGTCCTTGGGATCCGTTTGTATTATTAAAAGGAAAAGGCCTAAGAAACCTAGCTCGAATTAACCGCAGCATTGAAGCATTTGTCTACTGCATCCTGGGAGCGCAGGTAAATACCCGCAGCCCCATTGTTGGATCTCAAGGTGCTTCGCGGGAAACGCAACAGGAATTCCTAACCCTGTTTGAGTCCGCAATAATAGAAAATGACATATCCAAGTCGGTGCAAAGATATCAATTAGCGGTGCAGCAATCTAAAGTGCGGCTAGATTATGCCTTGAGTCCTGGTTGTTGGTTAATGCCAAGTAACTTGGTTATTAACACCAATTCCGTTGTGGGTTACAACAACAAGCTGCAGCGAGCAACCAAAGACATGAAGTTTGGGGCAAATGACGTGAACTCTGATACTACCAAGGGCATTCCTCACTTCGTAGAGGAGCCAAAAAAGTCACACGAAACGAAGCTACCCGTAGTTAAGAAACCATCAAAGAAGGTTTTGCCTACGATACCCGAGGAATATGACCATAACTTACTAAAGGCCGGCTTGGCCACCGCAAGCATTGGTCTGAGTTATTATATATGGCGATGAACAACCCCTACGTAACTGGAGTAGATTGTGTCTATACGACTTACACAGGCGAGAAAAAAATACACCCAGGCATCTTGGGTTGATGTCACGGGCATGTCTGTAGACTTGAACTACTCAGGAAAGAAGTTGATAACATGCAGTATTTGCATGGGCTCGGACGGCCATGCCAACGTGGGCTTTAGGTTCCTAGATGACAATGGAGTATTACAGCCCATGCGTGCGAAGACAAACAACAGAGAGCCTGCGCATTTCTCCGCAGAGCCATACCCCGGCAGCGTTGAAAATCTTACGGTTTGGACGTTTCATATGGTTGCTGATTGCCATGGGAAGGTAAAGCTGTAAATACGCGTAGATGACTCAGGGAGCGTTTGCGTAAATAGCATAGAATATCAAAGGGATACAGCCTATAACCACGCAACCATCAGCACTCTTACGGTGCTTAGCCTTTAGAAGGGAATTTATTCCCTGAAATATATGAATCCGCATGCGAAGGAAGATTGGTTTCTTCATTACCTGGAGGAAAAGGATTACGTAAATGACGAATGGCATGACACCGGATTGTGGGTGAAGGTTGGGGGTTTAGGATTAATCATATGCACTATTAGCATGTCAGAGCGGTATTCATGTAATATTGGATTTAGGATTGTCGACGAGACCAACGCCCCATTGCTGCCTTACAGAACGAAAAATAATAATAGGCACCCGGTTCATTTTTCATCCGAGATTAACCTATATAGCTTTGAAGACCTAGTACCATTAACTTTTCACATGATAGCCAATTGCCAATATGCGAAGCTTCAGATTCGCCCCAGCGATGCTGGCGGAGGCGGCGCCAAGCCCAGCATTGTCCGAATAAATGCTGCGGGTAAGGCAACCGAACCTACACCGGATGCCACTTGGAATCATAAACTCATTAGCACCATGAGTGTGCTGCCGCTAGTTCCGTATTATGAAGGCGGCGCGAATACTATCTTTACTTATCCCCAGTCGAGAACGCCCAGGAGGCCTGACGACGATAAGCCTCGAGTAATACACAAGGACAAGGAATCATCTGATCTTCTTTAAGAGGACCACCCCGATGGCTACTACTAATATTCAAATGTTATTTCCTACAAACTTTAACAGTTCTCCGCCGGTCCTAAGCACCAGGCTAAGAACGCTACCCAGCAGCCCAGGAAGACCGGCTGCCATCTTTTTTCCCAAGTCCGTCAGCCCATTGCCTAATTTCTTTACGCCCGCGCCTGTAGCCTTAAGCGCGGACAAGATCACGCCTACTACGCTTGAAATAGCGACCGCAAACGCCAGCGGAATACCATACTTCACCAGGAGCTTTTTTATCTTTTCCTTGGTGGTAAGCCCCAACTCCCTTTCCAAGCCTTCTCTTTGCGTACGCAATTCCACCAGTCTTTCCTGAAGAGCCTCTAATTCCCTTTGAGCTGCTTCCCTTTCTTCTTCGGGACGAGTTTGGTCCGCAACTACTTCTTGCTGCCGCTCTATTTGCCCCTCCAGGTCTTCAATGGCCTGATCTCTTTGCCGGATTTGTTCTTCCTTAGTGTTGATTTCGGCAACCAACTGCCGCCGTTCCTCCAAAGAGCCGGCTATGGTGATATGCAAGTTTTTAGCTTCTTCCTTGCTCATATCCAGGTCTTGCAGGGCGAGCTCGAAGGCTTTTTGGGCTTGGTCCCTATTGCGTAGGGCATTGTCTCTTTGTTCTCTCATCTGTACTATTAGCTGATTTTTATCGTCAAGTTCTCTCTTTTGAGCATCAAGGAGTAGTTGGTTTTGTCTCATGTAATCTGCTTCCCTTTCTTCCAACGTTTCTTGCAGCTCCTCGACGCGTTTTTCTAACGCAACCCTTTCATTCAGGGTTTCCAACCTTTCTAACGCACTTCGGGTAGCTAGTTGAAAGCCTTTTAATCTTGAGACGTCACCCCTAACTTCACCATTTTCATCAAAGAGGGGTTGCGGTTTCGTCCAGCGGTCTTTGTCAGGAAATCTCAGGTCTTGGACGCTTATGAGGACTTTGTTTCCGCGTTCTGTGAGTTTTATGTCGTCAGCCTCAAAGCGGGAATAGCGCTGCCTTAGCTCTTGCGTTGCCCACTCTACGGTTTCCCGCGCGGTTGCTTCGTCTATGTTTCGAAGTTCCAAGTACTCAGGGACGGGGCTGCCGCGGTTCTTTGATTGCCACATGCTATTCAAGGCTGCCTTGAAGCTTCTCCACCTACTGCCATACTTGCTCACCAAGGCCATATCGTAAAGCAAAGGCTTTGCCTCCGCGTTTTTAGTCCATTCATCAAATTCTTCATCATTAATATCGACTTGACCTTCTTCGGTAAGGGGGTCAAAATCCGTTCCTTCTACTTCCATTATATATGATAAGCTCAAAGTTAAACCCCAACGTATTACCTAAGCAGGTTGGCGGACTAAAGGCAGAACGTCCTTTCATCGGGTAACATTCACGCCATCCAGCGCAAAACCAGGAGAGACGCTGTACGTAGGCGTACCCCGCCTAACGGATAACCTAGTCTTAGTTCCTGGTACGTTAGCGCTAAGGTTTGACCTAGCGGTGCAGCCCAGCACCAAGGACAAGCGCTATACCGTCAATAACGTGGGCAGGAACCTCGTCTCTAAGATGAGAATCAAGTTCACCGGGGAATCCCTTTTGGATTTGAACAGGTACGATTTGTACACCACGTATAAGGATCTGTGGCTAACAGCCTTTGACCGTGCACAAAAGATAGAGCAGGGAATTGGAAGCGTTATCCTTCGTAAGCTTCGCAGCGATACCAACCCGGCGCCTACGGACTCCAGTGGAGCAACCGCAGTAGCAGACGCGACGAGGGTAAAGACTGCCTATGGTAGCAAGTACGTTATCCCTTTGGACTTTGAAGTAATTACGAACCATGGTGTGTATTACCCCAGACAGTTATCCGAGTTACAGTTCGAAGTAACCTTGGCGGACACTACGAACGTCATTGGAGGCATGGACAGCGCAATTAGCCGGGCCGTTGATCCCTATTCTATCACCAACTTAGAGCTGCAGTATGAGACCGTGTACAGCGAAGAGCTGGCCCGTAGCGCTGGTATGGAATACAGCTCCGGAAAGGCATTCCTTTACGACCACGTAGTAATGTACAAGACGTTCAGCTTCTTGGATAAGACGGACGAGGTTATCAATCAAAGCATTAACCTCCCCCGAAGAAGTCTCACGGGGTTAATGCTGGTGTTTGCCAAGCCCTATGAGGCCGGCAAGCGCGACTCCGAAGCCTTTCATAACCCCAACATTACCAACGTAGGGATAAATGTCAACGGCGTTCCGAACAAGGTCTACTCCCAGGGAATAAAGCCTGCAGACGTGTACAGGGAGGCAATGCGCAAGTTTGGCGACCAAATTAGCCCCGAGGAATTCTTTAAGGATAAATATGCGTTATGGATTGACATGCGCACGACCAACGATGAAGACCTACATGGTCAGGGGTTGCGGTTGGTAAACACCCTGGATGGCATAACATTGTAGATCAAGCGCACCAAGAATGCCTCCGCGGGCGACGGCGACAAGATAAACGCGTACGTCTTTGTTGTGTCTGACGCGCAACTGAGCGTAGAAATGAATCAGCTAAAGAGCGTTGCCTATTAAAATATTCCTTATGTATAATATGCTTCGCGTATTCGAAAACAACAACACCAAACTGCAATGTATAGGGCAAGGCGAAACTTTGTACTTTAAGGCGAAGGAAGTGGCTGCCGCGTTGGGATATGAAAAGCCAAGGAATGCGATTAGAGAGCACGTTTCTGAGAAATACCAGAAAAGGTTGGATGAGCTAAAGGGGGCCCTAAGACAGGGCGCCCCTGCTAACGCACAGCCAAATTCCGTGTTTATCTCAGAGCCTGGGTTGTATGAACTGATATTCAGCTCCAAACTACCCAAGGCCGTAGAGTTCCGCGATTGGGTCTTTGAGGAAGTCCTTCCCGCATTAAGGAAGACCGGCAAGTACGAGATAGAGCGGCGCTTTGACGGCCCTAACAAGTTGGTATTCAAAATAGAAAACGAATTTGACCTGCATAAAAAGGTGGTGAATTACATCCGCCGGTTTTACCCTCAGATGCTCATAACACCGGGTTTAGGAGAATTGCAGGACAGCGACGGCAAGCGCATAAAGTGCTGGCAGAAAGGATATCAACGCGGTCAACCTGATCTGCTTATTTTGAACGCCCATAAGCATTACCGTGGATTCTGCATCGAGCTGAAGACTCCGAAAGGCAACGGGGTATTGTCTGAGGATCAACGCCGCCTCTTAGACGGCTACGAGGAAAACGGATTTAAGGTGCTGATAAGCAACGACTACGACAGCATCTGCAGGAGCATCACGGAGTATGCGCGAGGAATTCGCCTGCCTTGTAGGTGGTGCTGCAAGCGCTTTAGGAACACAGACACTTTAAAGACGCACTTAAAGATATTTCATAGAATATATGATCCAGCAAGTGCATTGGCGTGATTTAATTGAGGGTATCGCATACGAAATAAAAAATTACGTTGTCTTTGAGGATTTGAACCGCATGCGGTTACTCCTCAAATACGACAATGTAGAATACTCCCTGTGGGCGCCTGACAGGGTTCGGTACGTAATACAAGGCGAAGAATTTACCCACCTGCGTTCACATGGTAAGCAGGATGGGCGGTGGGTGTTTGACATCGAAAGAAGGGTTGCCCCATCTCCTCTATGTGGTTAGGCGCGTCGTTTAAGTGGGGTTCGTCGACAATGAGGGTCGGCAACTCTTTTTTAACGATGCAGTCTGCAGGGGGTTCGCACGTAATACAGTCCATATATACTTAGGGTAATTAGTAATCCTCCAAGGAATGCTGCAAGGTAGGCTAGCATATATTTTAAGGGGGCTAATACATAGGTACAAGGCGATTTTGGAAACTATTTCAAGGAAGTCCTTATTATTTATTAGCCCCTTATTAAATGCGCCTGGAAACTATTTCAAGGAAGTCCTTATTATTTATTAGCCCTAATAAAGAGTCAATAAATAATAAAGGATTCCCTCAAACACTTTTCGTAAGTTGATGTATCAGGGTACCCTTAAAGGATGATCATCGCCCTTTAAATTTACCCCTAATAAAAATATGACCATGTATCAGGGGGGGTCTGATACATAGGTACAAGGCAATTTCGTAAACCCTTTGAGGAAATCCTTTATTATTTATTGCGTCTTTATTATATGCCCCGGAAACTATTTAAGGAAATCCTTTATTATTTATTGCGTCTTTATTATCTATTAAGGGGGTAATAAATATCTAATAAATAATAAAGGATTTCGTGAAACACTTTCCAAAACTCGATGAGAGGTCCTCCAGACCCCCCTGATACTTTTTCAATCCTTATTTAGATCTCATTAGGCGCTCCTCATCATTTCTGGTGCGCCTTCTTTCAAGGTCATCAGCGAATTCTTTAAATGTCCTTGGTGCGTCCGCGTGCACATATAAACACTGCCACACATGCTGTTCATCCCTTCGACATCCGCAGCGCGGACAGTCCGCCTCCCAATATTCTCTGTCTTCCCAGCGCACACCTTCGACGCGGTCGAACATAGCAAAGCGCATGTCTATCTTCTTCTTTCGACGTATTAACGCCGTCGTTGTTTCTTTAGGGCAGCAGCGCGAGGCAACGTCGCCGTGCGTCTCACACGCTACGCCATTTAGATCGTAGTTAGTCAGGCAGCGCAGCATATGCCAGTCATCATCTTTGTCTTCTTCGCAGCGCTTACATACATTCTTTAGACACACTTTGTTCTTTACGTGGTACGCTAACATCTGCTTACTGCTGAACAACCTGCTACAGTGTTCACAACGCCTACTTTGTGTCTTCCTACAAACATTCTTTGCGACATGATATCTTAACATCTGCTTGCTGCTGAACTCCTTACCACAATGCTTGCACCCCATCTATATAATAAGAATTTAATAATCCTTATATGGGATACGCCATGAAATCCTTAACGGACTCCTTAGCCCATGAGGCCATCGTTAACAGGACACCAAACCTTTCCGCGCGCTTCAGACCACACATTTCATCGTACAATTCCTGCACGCGCTCTTTAAGGCGATCAATTTCCTCCCCTTGCATTTCAATGGTGTCTCTCTTATCTTTAATGTCGTTAACGATTCTCTGCACTGCTTCCGTAGGCTCCATATATACCAGGGAATAAATTTGTTTGCTGGAATATATGAACCCAGATCACATGCCTTGTAACGCTCTGATAGTAGGACCCACCGGCTGCGGAAAGACCCAATTCATCGTGGAGCAGCTATTAGGACCCTTTAGATACCGCTTCGACTACATAGTGCTGCTCTGCCCCACCTACGTGAATAACCGCACCTGGACGGGCGTGGGCGCGAAAGATGATGACTTCTTTGTAGATATTTTGGACCCCAACGAGTTATCTGGACATCTTAAGTTTTGGCACAAACAATTCCCTAAAGATACACAGACACTCCTCATACTGGATGACATTGCCTGTGGGGACGACGTAAAAAGACGCACCTCCGAATTAGTGAAGCTCGCCTTTAGCGGCATGCATGACAATATCAGCGTTTGGTTGCTCTCGCAGCAGCTTACCAGCGTCTCTAAGCCCTTCAGGGAAAACATAGGATCGCTTGTCGCCTTCTACACGCCCAGTAAGTCTGACCTGGAAACCATCTTAAGCGACTACGGCGGTGAAATATCCAAGGAAAGACTGCACGAATACATGCGGCATTTGAAGACGCACCAACATTCCAAGATGATCTTCTCTTTGAGGTTTCCGTATTCCATAAAGATCTGCGATCTTTAACTCCTAATGTATATGGAGATTGAGCAGTTGATAGATGAAGTCCCCACGCAGTTAGACGAAAGTAACCACAAGGAACAACTTAACATCCTTGTGTCATCTGGGAAGTGCAAAGAAATGATAGGCAAGGAACTTACCCATGAGCAGGTCAATAAGTTGTCAGAAGAGGAAGTTAAGAGGTTCCATAAGAGGTACGAGGCTGCCCTTGCAAGTAAGAACACGGACGCCGTAGCAGACTCCGCTATCCGACTTGCGACTAAATTGCTTGGACTTGCGCTGCCCATAGACGACGTGGAGCAACTACGGAAGGACATTAGCGAGGACTATGTCATCGCCCAAGAACTTAAGATAACCTATGGGTGGTTGTCTTTGAAGTGCGGTAAGTTAATGGCAGTCGCCTCTGCGGCACTTCACATAGCTCAGCACGTCGACTTGAAGGAACTTACAACATCTTGGAAGGACTTCAAGAAGGACAGAGAAGTCGAAAAGGTCTTCCAGGCGGCACTTGCTGAGGTACCTGATCAAGTCGCCTCACGTCCTTCTTAAGTACTTACTTAAGTCATCCTCAAGTACCTAGTTAAGTCATCCCTAAGTACTTGGTCAGGTCGCGCCCAGGTTATTTCCAAGTCGTCCTTAAGTCATTCCCAAGTACTTGTCAAGTCCTTCAAGTCCTTAGATATAAATGAGTGAACCAGAGTCGAAGGTAGAGCAGCCCCAAGAGGAGCAAAAGATTACCAAGGCTAAATCTCCAGGCAGAGTTGCCGCGGGGAAGAAGCTCGCAGAGATGAACAGGAAGAACAAAGCAAAGAAGGAGGAAAAGGTGGAGGAAAAAGAAGAGGAATCCTTTATTAATCCTGGGTACGTCATCGGCGCGTTAGGAGTTGCCATAGCAGCGGGCAGCCTCTACTTACGATGGCGGGCTACGAAGCCAGAAGTAAAGTGGGAGGCCGTGCACGTACCGCAGGAGCCTAGAAGCAAAATACCCGTAATGGAGTAATAACCTTCTCGCTCTGTAATATAATGTCAACCGCGTTATTGAAAACTGTTGAAGAAGCAGCTATTATTACTTCCATTGTTGCGGGTATTGGTTGGGTAGGTAAGAAAGTGCTCAAAGAAGACTTTACTGAAGACCCAAGCAAGAGCTTTGCAAATTTTGCTAAGATGACCGCTGCCGTTGGCGGGGCTATCATGGCAAAGAATTACCTACAGAAGGAAAAGTACATTCCTCAGGAAGCGTAGCTTACTTCTAAGAAGGGGACTTGTCCCCTGTAATATAAATGGCTACCTTGCTTGCAGGCGGAGTTATTGCAGCTTTAGCATTCACTGGAGCTAATTATGGTGGTCAATATTTGGATAGATTAGTTAGAGGCGACAAAAGCGGAAATTTGGCCGCCGAGAGGAAAAGGCATGATTTAGCGCTGGAAAAGTATCAAAGGGACGTGGCAGCTTGGAATGAAAAAAGACAAGCTTACAGGGATTGGTTGGACAAGAATTACCAAGACAAAATGCAGGCGGATAAGAACTTCGAAAATACAGACTACGCCTTTAGACTTTATGCACAGGCGCACCCCGACTTTAGAATGAGAAAGCCTCAGTTCAAGAATTACTACCAGCCTTCTAAGAAACAAAAAGACAATGAGCTGGTATTCGTAGGAGTTGCAGGGCTGGCAGGAGGCGCAGCTTTGGCGTATTTAGTCTAAGCTACGCTTAGCCTCTAGTGGCGCCTTTGGCGCCTAGAATATAATGATCGTCTTTTTGGAAAGCGACAAGAATAACTTTACCACTTATTTGAATCCCCCCATCAAAGCCCGTAAGGTTCGGCTGGTTAGTTGCTCTTTGTACAATTCTTGGTATAATTTAGTCAATGGTATGGTAACCGTGCATAAGGGGTCTAACAATTACCAAGGCGTAATGCTACCCGATGGACATTACACACCAATCACCCTTGCTAAGGAGCTCGCCAAGCGCGGTTATACGCTCACCACAGGATTGCCGCACGAAATGACCTTCAAACATAATCTTCCTAACAATTTCTCGGTAACCCTAGGAAAATACGACGCATTGGGATCTTTACTAGGTGTCTCAGGCAAGGAAATTACCAACACAGCCATACCTGTGAAATGGAAAGTTGCATCCTCTTATGAAGTCTATTGCGACTTGGTCCATAGCTACAACAATGGGAAAAAGTCTTCTCTTATGTCCAAGTTTCTGCCCAAAGGTAATCCATTTGACCTGGTAGAATACACTCCCATTTCTTTGAGCTATGACTTGTCTCATTTGGTAGAAAGCATAAACATCACCATTAAAGTGGACGGAGAGACGGTAGATTTCAACGGACGCAAGATCAATCTTGTTTTGGAATTCATATAATGGGCCGCGTAGAGGACAAACTCAAGAGGATTTACTATCGGCCTGAAGGCTATTGGAGAGGAGCATCAGCTATCAAGAAACTCGCGACCGCGGCCAGGGTATCAGAAGAAACGGCTAAGAACTGGTTAAAAAAACAAACCCTCTGGCAGGTTTATCTTCCCGTGCCTAAGTACATTCCCAGGCCCAGCTTCACCGTAAATACCCCTAATGAAGTTCATCAGGCGGATTTGCTTTTCTTACCGCACGACAAGGCGAGAAAAAAGACCTATAGGTACGCTTTGACCGTAGTCGATATCGCAAGCAGATACAAGGACGCCGAACCCATAACCAGCAAGGATTCTAGGGAAGTCGCAGAAGCCCTAGGTAGGATTTATAAGCGCGTCTTGAAATGGCCTAAGCTGCTGCAAGTGGATGCGGGGACGGAGTTCATGGGCGTGGTTACTAAGACCCTGAAAGACCACAGCACTAAAATTAGGAGAGCCGAAGCTGAGTACCACAGGGGTCAGAGCATCGTCGAAAGATTCAATAAGACCCTAGCCGAGCGTCTCTTTGGATACCAGTATTGGAAAGAGCTGGAAGATCCCTCCAAACGCAACAGGGAATGGACTCAGAGGCTCCCCCAGGTCGTCGCGGCTTTGAACAACGAGGCGGCCAGGGCTACGGGAATGAAACCCAAGGATGCCATAAAAAAGAAACACGTGGAACACAAGTCCTTCGTCAGAAGTTCGAGGGCGGTCTTCCCCCAGGAAAAGAGATTAGGTGATGTCACGGTTCGATATCTCTATGTGTCGTGTCTTCGTTGTAATTTTCGCGCGCTTTATAATGTATGCGGATATCATGTATGCAAATTGTGTTGTAAGAGCGCCTCGTGGGACGAGACGGGCTAGGATACCACGAATTTTTTAGTTATATATTTTTTCTATTCTTTCCTTGGAATAAAGTTGATTACTGTAACCACATTTCCTAAAAAATTCGTGTAAGTACTCAAGGATACCGTGGTCAAGATTCGTGTGGAATCAGGACAGGATTTTGCCGTGTTTTTGGTTGGAGATTTCTTCGTGCAAGGTTTATAATTTGTTGTGGATGTGAAATGTCAACACGTCGTTCGACGAAGAATATCAACGCCTCAGAGGTTTCTGAGAGGATTATCGCTCTTAAGAAGAGCAGAAGTGGCCATCTCGGTGAGATAACAAAGATTTATAGACGACTTGAGGAATATTTCAAGGATTATAAGTACACTAGCGAAGTTCGCAGTGAGAAAGACCGTCTTTCAGGTCAGTGGTATCGTTATTTAGAAATTCACTATGAAATACTCGAACAATTGACTGACGAAAAGGAAATATTGATCGAGAGAAGCAAACACAAGGAACATAAGGAGAAATATCAGCATTTTATAAGGTCAATAGATGATTATTTGTTGAATACAGAAGCCAAAGAAAAAATTTCAATGCACGGGGCTTCAGGAATTTCAAGAATGTTATTGGACGAGACAGGAATCCCAATGCGTAAATTTAGAGAAGTGGACGACGATGAGCTTAGTGTTGGTTCTGGATTTTCAATACGATCTAATTTCTCAAGAGCTAGTTCAAATGCGAGAGAAAATTCAAGGCTAGAGAGGATTTTGGCTGAAAAGAAACTGAAGCAGTTGAAAGCAAGCAAGGTAAGGAGGATGAAGGAAGAACAGCTGAGGTTAGAAAACGAGATAGCTGACGCCGAAGATGCTGCTGAATTAGCGAGAACTAAAGAAGACTTCTACACGTCAGAGAGTGACGACGAAGAAAGGCACCAGCAGGGCAGTAAGAGCGCAGTGAAGACCGGACCGGAACAAGACGAGTCACGTGACACGACTACAAACATCAACGAAACCAAGCAAGAAGAGCAATCACCCGATAATAAAGCCGAGTACGAGTTGGAAACACTGCAAACTAAGAGAGTTGAGCACTCAGCATCAAACGCAGGAAGTGCATCGAAGCAGACCGTTCAAGTTTCCGGACAAACAGAGCCGCAGAATCCCGAGCCGAAGATTAACGAACCAAGTTCGACGTTAAACACAAGGAGTGTATCAATCCAAGCATCACCAATTTACTCATCTACTCCTGCGCGAACGCAACCAGAGAACACTGAGTCTAACTTAAACGTCAGCGCCACCCCATATACCCCGACATGGTTTAGCACCACACCCGCCAAGGTGACCTATCAATCTATGCCACCAAGCGCTACAGAAACCGTGATAGAAAGAATTACCTCAGGAATTGATTCTATCGTGACACGCTCCAACTTACCGCCACTAGATGTTGTCAAGTTTTCTGGTGAACCGCATGAATATTTCAGATTCAAGGCACGCTTTCACGAAATGGTCGAATCCCAAAATATCTCTGAGGTACAGAAGATGTCGAGATTGCTGCAGTACCTGGATGGCCCAGCAAGGCTTGCGGCTGCAGGGTTTGAAGGAGTGCCAGGCGGTTTGAGGAGCGCGCTGAAGTTATTAGAACAACGGTTTGGACAGCCCCACATAGTAGCCAAATCTTGTGTCGATACGTTAATAAACGGACCGAACATGTCAAGCACGGACAGACAAGGACTTCAAGAATTTGCCGATCGTTCGGGAACGCTGTATGAAACTCTAAAGTCAATGGATGCCCTGTCTGAGATGAATATGTCCAATCTAAGCAAGATGTCGAGCAAACTACCGATCTCCCTGCAGGTAAAATAGAGAGACGAAGCCCAACGTATAAGAGAAAGAGGGCAGTTTCCTAATCTCAAGAACTTAGTCAACTTCATAGAAAGGCAAGCCGATGCGGCTAATGATCCGATATTTGGAAGGATTGGCGAGTCCTACAAGAGTATCCCAAAGCCAGCAGCTAAGATAAATAGACGATCTACACCAACCACTGCCTTGTCGAGTGGAGCAAGGGTAACAACAATGTCTACGCAAGTAGAATCACCAAATCAGCGAAGTAAACCCAAGGATAACAAGAATACGTCGAGTACGTCAGAATCAACTCCAGTGAAGTGTTACATATGTGGTTCAGCACACAGGATCGAGAACTGTTCTGACTTTATTAGTAAATCTGTAAGACAACGATGTGTCTATGCAAGACAAAGGGAACTTTGTTTGAACTGTTTGAGAAAGGGACATTTTGCAGCACAATGTCAATCCAAGTTTCGGTGTAAAGAATGCCAGCTACCGCACCATACTTTGCTGCACAAGGCAACGGAGGATAAGGATACAGGCAGCGCACCAAGTAAATCAACAACCACGAGTGAATCCAAGGACGTCAGTAAGACTACTGAGACTACATCGGTCAACAAGCCATCACCTAACTATGCAAGCACGTCTTCGAGTGGAAGAATTGCATTACAAGTTGTACCAATTCAAGTCCTAAGCAAGGAGGGACACTCTGTCAGCACTTATGCTCTTTTGGATACCGGAAGTGAGGAAACCTTTATCTCAAAGGACATAACCGACAAGCTCAACATAGAGATCAACAACTATGATGACTTAGCTGTTAGTACACTGGCTGGAGAGTCTAGTGTCAAGGTTGGGCGAACCGATCTGAAAGTCAAGGGCGTCGGCGAAGAGTACGACACCTTTGTGCAGATAAAGGATGTAAAGGTAGTGGAGAACCTCAACATAAACACCACAAGACCAAAGGACATTTCACGATGGTCACACCTGAAGGACATAATAGTTCCTGACGTCGATGTAAAGCAAGTGTTGATGCTGATAGGAGTGAATGTACCAGAAGCACAGATACATCTAGAACACCGTACGGGAAGACACGGAGAACCCTATGCAGTCCGTACCTCTCTGGGATGGGCGATACTCGGTGCAATAGATAGTGCGAACATTCATTTCTCGCATGTTAACGTTAACTTTGTGAAGAACGGAAGTGAACTATGTGACCAGCAGATGAGTCAGTTTCTGAGACTCGAAGATGCAGACGTGAACAAGAGTTCAAGGCAAAGCCATGTCCATTGAAGATCAAGAGTCACTAAAGAGATTGAAGGAGTCACCGCGTGTAGTGGGCGGCCACTACGAAGTAGGAATGTTGTGGAAAAGCAACGATCCATGGTTACCTGACAACAAGGGATTAGCTGAAGCAAGGCTACAATCGCTGAAGAAGAAACTCAGACGCGACGAGAGTTTTCATCAGAAATATAGAGACTTTATGAACAATTTACTAAGTAAAGGCTATGCAAGGAAGCTGACCGAGGAGGAAGCAAGCTTACGAAGCAAGAAAACATGGTACTTACCACATCACGCGGTATTTCATCCCCAAAAGAAGGATAAGATTCGAGTAGTCTTCAATGCTGCTGCGCTATACAATGGCTTTTCGTTAAACAACCAGTTGAACCAAGGACCCGACTTATCCAACAGTCTGCTTGGTGTCTTGTTACGATTCAGGCAAGAGCGCATTGCGTTGGTTGCAGACATCGAAGGAATGTTTAATCAAATAAGGGTCCTACCTGAAGATGCTGATGCATTACGATTCCTTTGGTTTGAAGACGGCAGCCTTGAAGAAGCAACAGAATATCAGATGACATCTCATATCTTCGGAGCAGCGGACTCGCCTAGTTGCGCAAACTGTTGCTTAAAAAGAGTCGCCGAGGATAACAGAGGTAAAGCTAGTGAGGCAGCTTTAAGTGCTATCGAGAACGACTTCTACGTTGATGACTTGGTCAAGTCAGTTGGAACTCCAAAGGAGGCTAAGATGTTGGCGAATGAGATAACAACCCTACTGGGCAAGGCCGGTTTCAGATTGACGAAGTGGATGAGTAACTGTCGAGAAGTGCTGGCGGCGATCCCCGAAGAAGAAAGAGCCAAACCCACACTTGATCTCGATCTTGACGATCTCCCAATACAGAGAACACTCGGCGTACATTGGAATGTGGAAGAAGACGTGTTTCTCTTCAAGGTCAAAGATCCTGACAAACCACCAACGAAGAGGGGTATCTTGTCAGCAATCAGCTCATTGTATGCCCCCATTGGGTTTGTGTGCCCAGTGTTGCTAGAAGCCAAGAAAATAATCCAAACTCTTTGGAAGCTAAAATTGGATTGGGATGACCCAATTCCGGAGGATTTGCAACGCCATTGGAATAGATGGAGACAAGAGTTAGCATGTCTGTCAAGGATCAAGATTCCACCTGTTTACCTGATAAATGAGACTGATATTGTCGATGTATCAGTGCATCTGTTTGCGGATGCTTCAGAAGATGGGTACGGCGCATGTGCCTATCTTAGATTTGTTCAAGCCAACGGTCTGATCACATGCTCGTTTGTGCTCGGAAGATCTAGAAGTTCACCTGTAAGGCCAGTATCAATACCTCGACTTGAGCTACAAGCAGCAACCTTATCCGTACGCATATACAGAATATTGGTGGATGAGCTAACATGCAAGATTAACAGAGCAATTTTTTGGACAGATTCTCAGACGGCCTTACAATACATCAAGAACGTAACGAAACGTTTCCAAGCTTACGTCGCTAATCGCGTCACAGAAATACGCGAAGTTAGTTCTCCGGACCAGTGGAGACACTGTCCAGGACGCCTTAATCCTTCAGATGACGCCTCGCGAGGGCTGAAGCCCGAGAAACTATCAAGCCAACATCGATGGTGGAGAGGACCCGAATTCCTGTGGCAGCCGGAAGACACCTGGCCTGATAAGAAAGTAGAAGAAGTTCCTGATGATGATCCGGAAGTGCGCAAAGAAGTGAAAATTCATCAGGTCAGCGTCAAGAAGAATGACATTCAACAACCTGTTCCGGATTCAAGCAGTGCTAAGGATAGCAGTCGTCTGATGAATGAGATCGTAACCAGATGGAGTTCGTGGTCGAAACTGCAACGACGAGTTGCATGGATTAGACGTTTTTGTCAATGGATAGCTAGTAAAAGGACTGCCTGTAATACAGGTATATTGTCACTTGAAGAACTTAATGAAGCAACTAATGTCATTGTACGAAGTGTACAGACTACGTGCTTTTCTGATGAGCTGTCAGAACTGAAGAGAAAGGGTGAAGTGAAGAAGACAAGCCCAGTTGCTGATTTAAGACCGTTAGAAGTCGACGGTGTATTACGCGTCGGAGGAAGACTGCAAGCAGCAGAAAACCTGTCGTTTGATGAAAGGCATCCCATGATCCTGCCAAAGCGACATCACTTGAGTGAGCTGATAGTTCGCCATTTCCATGAAGTAACAGCCCATGGCGGAAGAGAACAAACGCTATACGAGATGAGAAGAAAGTTTTGGATCGTCGCGGGAAGGAGTCTCGTGAAGGACACCGTCAGAAGATGCATCAAGTGTCGACGTATGAATGCTCGGCCGATGCAGCAAGTTATGGCTCCCCTCCCAAAGACACGCGTAGAAGCTTACCAACCGCCGTTTACTTATGCCGGGGTGGATTTGTTTGGCCCTATGACAGTCAAATGGGGCCGCGGCACAGCAAAGAGATGGGGGTGCTTATTTACCTGTTTGAATACGCGAGCGGTCTATTTAGACGTCGTGCCCTCGTTAGAGGCAGACGACTTCATTATGATCCTACGTCAATTTGTAAGCCGCAGAGGACCACCAAAAGAAATTTGGTCCGACAGAGGAACTAATTTCGTAGGCGCCAACAACGAGCTTAAGGACTCTATTGCTCAGTGGAATAACGAAAGGATCGCGAAGGACTTACAGCAGAAGGGAATCAAGTGGGTCTTCCAGCCTCCTGCTTCACCACACATGTCCGGAGTCTGGGAAAGACTGGTGCAGATTACAAAGAAACACATGAAGGCTGTAGTCGGCGATGGATTGCTGAATGATCTTGAGCTAAGAACACTACTTGCTGAAGTAGAGTCAATTGTTAACAACCGCCCTTTAACAGCTGTATCGGATGATCCTAAGGATTTTACAGCATTAACACCAAACCACTTCCTCATGCAGCGAACTGCCCAGCTCCCACCTGGAGTCTTTGTAAAGGAAGACAAGTTCTCTAGAAGACGATGGAGAAAGGTTCAATATCTCGTGAACCAGTACTGGCAGCGCTGGATTAAAGAGTATCTCCCTAATTTACAGAGAAGATCTAAATGGCTAACGTCAAGGCAAGATTTGAAACCAGGAGATTTAGTCCTTGTGGCCGATGATAATATCGCACGTAACAGATGGCCTCTGGCTAGAGTGACCGAAGTCTTTACAGGAAGAGATGGCCGTGTACGCTCGGCAAATGTCAAGACAGCGTAAGGAACTCTACAGCGCCCAATTGTGAAACTGTGCTTATTGGAGGAGCATGATGCAAGTTCAGATGATTAATCAGGAAGATTACACAGAGAACATTATAAACGTTGAATTATTGTTGTTATAAGGACACTCCAAGACATAGGACAAACGCGCATGTGTAGAGCCCGTTTGTGGGGCCGCGATGTCGTGTCTTCGTTGTAATTTTCGCGCGCTTTATAATGTATGCGGATATCATGTATGCAAATTGTGTTGTAAGAGCGCCTCGTGGGACGAGACGGGCTAGGATACCACGAATTTTTTAGTTATATATTTTTTCTATTCTTTCCTTGGAATAAAGTTGATTACTGTAACCACACTATGAGCCGGGTGAATTAGAGTCAAATGCAGACAGTGACACCTTCTCCTGTGTAACGTTGTGTATTTGATGTCCGTAGCTGCGCAGGCTGTTCATCTTATGCCGCTGTTCCTTACGCGTACGCAGGACCTTCAAGTAGGACTCGTGCGTAATGTCCTTCTTAACCACGTACTTTTTTACGCCTTTGGCTTTCTTTTCTACACCGTCCAGCTTCAGCACGCTGTACATCTTTGGTTTCAGCCCCACGTACTCTACTATGGGTTTTCCTTTCATCTCATCCTTCATTTTCCCGATTACTTTCTTGTTTTTAGGGGAGTAAAGAAAGTGGTGGCGTGGGTAATCGCTGGTGTCGTATTCATCGATGTCGGGAACATAGTCTTCGTAAATGTCTTCCGTCTGCACCTCTAGTATCAAGGAATCGGTATCGGTGTATAAGAGGCGGCACTTATCACCGTATTTCGGTTTTAGCTTGTCGTAGTAAAACTCATACATGAGCAGCTTTGATAGGTCTAACACTGTAAACCCCGTGTATACGGGTTTATTCAGGAATAGATTCGCTTTCTTCATGTGAATCACGTAGAAGTTTAACATTTCTACGTATCTAACGAATCCAGGCTGTGACACGTATGCTTCTGCTTCCTCTCTGGTGCTGGCTATCTTTATACTTATGCGCTTGCGGATGTTCTCCATTGTCTTACCAAATACGCTATTGTTCATTAGTTTAAACAGGTTCTTTTCGAAGTCATTCTTTGCCTGCGTACGCTTTTGTGTGTTAAAGTCAATGTAGGAGCGCATCCATGGTTCCTGCGTGAACTTCAAAACGCGGTGGATCTTCTTCACGCGTAAGCCGTGGCGCACATAGAACTGCAGGTTGCGGTAATGCACCACGTACTTCTTCTTGTCCATCAGGTTCATCGTTAGCTTCCTGTACGGTTTGTAGCCAGGGCACATTTCCCTCTGCAGCGGACTCAGCTGCTTAAATGGTATTTCTATTGCTTCTGATGCTAATGGGAACTCATCGTGCGCGTCGTGCAAGTGCTCTGGGTATTCCAAATCAACCTCCAGCACGTAACCTTTGTCGTCTTCTTTACCTACGTTTAGGTAAAACTCTATGGGCTTTATGTTGTCCCATTCGAAGTCGCGTACAGGTAAGTACTGCGACATTGCCCAACCGTAGAGGTTGTTTGCGTCTAAGTAGAAGATGTATGTGGTTGGCTTCTCCGGGTCGTACTCCACCGTGGGATTGTTCGCTTTTGCGTATCGTCTGCTGGGTCCGCAAACACCGCCGCGGATACCGTCTTCCATAAAGCGGTACATGTCGTATTCCGTTAGGAGATCCAGTTGCGCGTTCGTCTTCTTTAGCAGCGCACTCCAACTAAGCCCAGGAGCCGTGTAGAAGTTCGCTGGATCCAACCCGTAGTATTCCATAGCCATCTTTCTGAAGCTTTGGAAGACGTCCGCTAGTAGTACAACGTCCGATCTTAGGTAGATGTCGTGGTAGTCCCCCATATTCTCACAGGAGTACTTTTCCCACACATCTAACGCATGCTGGTACTCTTCGTCTTTTATACCAGACTCGTTTAGGGTGCTGTAGAATCTCTCTTTGGGTGGTAGGGGTTCTTCGAATCGCTCCCAGGAATCCATGTATTCGTATGGGTAGACTCCTTTCCTTTCCACGCCGTATTGACTGGAAATGGGGAACTCCGTGTTGTATTTAACCAAGTTTGCTAAGGAGTCCGCCATAAACTGCTGCGAATCTAAGAACTTTAGCTTGCCCACAGTTACGGACATGTACCTTTCTTTGTTGTTGGGTATGCACTTTACTTCGGAGCCGTCTGTTCCTTGTAAGAGTAAGTGACTGTCGTAACCCCTTAAATTGTGAAAGAATACGGGTATTTCCATTTCTGGATCTACTTTGAAGTTTATATTGCATTTCCAATGAGCCGCTCCTCTGTATTTACCCGTGATGTGGCAGTGATCTCTAACCTTATCCACATAGAAATCCTCAACGAATGCTTTATGACAATGAATGCAGTGGGTGGAAGGCTTGCTGGGCTTTTCCCCCTTCCTTGCATACCTGCCACATTTGAAATGAGCTTCTCCTAGATACTTTCCATCTTCGTCCCACGCTTTCTTTGCCCGTCTTCCAAACTGGAGAAGCGTATGTTGACAAATGTGGCATTTCTTTGCCTTGGTAAAAGCCTCCTGGTTCTCTTTGGTAAATACCATCTTCTTTGGGCGTCTTAATTGTTCTCTTATCTCTTCCTCCTCTTCTCGCAATGCTTCTAGAAACTCATTAGCTGCGTTCTTACCTCGGTAAATTACAGGAGGGTCGGCCTTACCATCTGATCTGACTACTATGTAACCAAAGGAGCAGATCTCGTGTAATCCCACCTTATTCGTGGCACCACTTTTCTGCTCTTCCTTAGTTATCAACGCTTCAAAGTCTGCATATATCACGTAAGGCACCTGCATCTGCTTTTGATGGTCTGAGTACGATAGGTTCTTATCTGTGGGCATCTGGATCCGTTGCGCCACTTCTTCGACTCCGCGACATATTTCGTCGTGATCCTTTAGAGCTTTAACGCTGGTAAACGATAATAAGCAGCAATCGCAGAAGTATTTCTTACCTTTGTGCTTGGTGTGTCTGTAAAACAGTCTGCTAACATGTTTAACCCACGAATAATGTCCGCCGTGGTAGAAAAGGTGTATTCGTTCTCCTTTACTCTTTGACAACACTAGTGGTACTATCGTTTGGTCTCTGACTCCATAAACGTTAATGGCTAGGTCATTTTCCTGCTCGAATATCGGTATGTCTGTCAGCTGCATTGGGAACTCCACGCCGTCCCACTCCAAATCGTCTGTTGGGTACTTGCTTGGTCTACATGGATCCTTATCTACTGGATACAGTGCGGATCGTATTGCCCACATAAAGCAGCGGTTGTCGTCATTCTTTACGTTAACGATTGCCTTCTTCCTTTCTACCCACACCGGCAGGGGCACGTAACTTCCTCCTCGTATTGGCACGTACCTTGCCATGCTAACCTCCATACCTTCTACCTCCTCCACTGTCCAACCTGATCCTTCTTTCGTGTAGTTAGACAGCGACTCCATTATTGCTTCTAAGGCTTCGCTGAGTGACCTATCCAGATTCGTGGACTCTAATATAACCAGTGACTTTGATCGCAGCATTGCTGTCGTCGTTACCTCATCTTTTGACAAACTTACTTCTACCATTATACTCGCTTTCAGGGCTCCTAATTCTTCTATACCTTTTCGAAGCGTTCTCTTGACCTTCCTTTCTGACTGACGCCAAAACTGTCTAACGTCAATCTCACCGTTACCGGGTATTGATACCGTTTCGAAATTGCTTTGGGATTCCATCTATATAATAGGAAATATCTTATACCTAATTCCAGACACTTTTCAGATCGTCGTAGTCATACTCACAATCCTGACAATGCCAAAACAATTTAACCTTAGTCTCAAACTTCTTACCACATCCACAATCATAGCTGCTCATACATTTCGTCTTCATCTTCAAATGCTTTTTCAAGTCCACTTCTTTCTTAAAAGTTCTCTTACATTCTTCGCACTCCATATATAGACTAACATATTTAACTACATAGACACGGGATGCGGGTAATCGCGGTACGAATCGAGGAATTCACTTTAGACGGGTAATCCTCCGGTGGTCGTTGCGCTGGAACCCCCATCCCCTATACTACTGCATCTCTCTGTTACTTAAAAGAAATAATCACTTTGGCCATAATGTTATATCTCTTATAAAAATAATTAATACATTATTGTTTTAAATCTAAGCAATATGAAACAAAGAATAGGAAAAAGTACTGTTAATACGGTGGGAATCGAACCCGCGTCCATCAACTTTAATTAGATAATTAATTCCAAAATACATAAGAAAAAAATAGTGCCTTCATGCCATACCCCTAGATTTCCACTGGGTCGTCGTACAGACGGAAGTGATCTTTAATTCCAAGCCATGAAAAAACAACTTAGTGGGTTATCATTTCTTTAAAGTATAGCGTTCCGCTATAGTGTAACGACGACAAAACTAATTTGTGTTGAATATAATACTGAAATCCTTTCTAAAAGAAAGTAAAAACTAAGAATACGCCTAATTTTCTTGAATAAATAAAAGTCGCTTATGAAAAAAATTGATAAATTATTTTTTCAAATCTAACTATAGGAAAAAAAGAAGAAGAAAAAAAGTACTGTTAATACGGTGGGAATCGAACCCGCGTCCACCAATTTTGATTAGATAATTAATTCCAAAATGCAGAAGAAAAGGATAGTGCTTTCATGCCATACCCCTAGACATCCGCTGGGCCATCGTATGGACTTCGGACATGACGGCGATTAAGTCCCTCTGCCCTTGGGTGTACGGATTACGCAGGTTAGTGTTCTAGCCGAAGCATCAGGGGAGAGACTAGCCGGCCCCCAGACCATATCTACAGCTAATCCCTTGCACTCTGCAACGCACTGGCACGTTGATTTCAAGTGGAAAATAATCTAGTCTGTCTGGTTCTTTGTTGTCATGGGTATTGTTGTGCTAATTTCCTGAAATCGTGGCCCAGTGGAAAAAATTTGGGCTTCCAAGACACTGAGTCAAGCACGTTTGAGGGAGATTAGTACTTGGATGGGTGACCTAAAATTTATAATTACCCAATTTGGTTTTTGAAATATTGTTTTATAAGTTATTTTTAAACATGCTTGAATAGATATAGACCTTATATTGATTTTCTTAACATCGAGGTGTTCATTTTACGTCATGATTTGTTGTTAAGTCAGCAGTCATAGTTTTGTCAGTAGTTTGAACTCATATATGTCTCATTTGTTATCTCGTGAGATCTGAAAGCTTTCTTCGCAAAACACAGTATTCTGTAAACTCCTATTTTGTCCACGAAGAGCGAGCGATAACACATGCATGATTAGCCATCGCAATTTTCAACCCCAGTTTCCACAGTCTCCGCAAACAACGCCTGGGACTATGACCCCCCATTTGGCGACCAAACACACACACAAAAAAACGGCATGCATTAAGACTCGGGCTTCGAGTAATAACAAATTTTGCGTTAAGTCTTCTTGTAAAACTTTATATTCATTTACTGAATTAGCTATTCGCCACCCTTCACTCTTCACCGTGTCGAGCCTTGATCGAAAAGTTGTCGCTTATAATACGTTTTACATTAAATGTTGCGACCTTAAGATGCCTTGTGATTTTAAACTAAAATAAGTTACATTTAATAATAATTAAGGTTTTTGGGCGATTTTCATCTAATTTCTTTTTCTATAACGAAGATTTGAATGTTTTAAAAGATCATTAGTACACTCAGTGAACCATTTCATTTTTCGGTCCGTACTGTAAGTTATGGACAGAAAATTGATCAATCATAGCGGCCCTCGGCCTTCGACCCTCTCCCCTCCATTTCCCCTCCCCCTCCCCTAGAATCAAGCTACGCAGGCTAGCGATACCGAATCTGGATCGCCTTGGTTAGACGCGAGCGCTCTCGCCGCTACGCCACCCATGCTTCCTTTTAGAGTGTTTGATAAAATTTATATATATTCTAATCTTTTGATAGCAATTTGAACTGACTGAACTGGTACAGATCTTAGCTTTCTAGTCGAGTACAAAACCTGGACCTTGAGTCCCGTTCCTCTTGGTCAGCATGACAACGCGCTTTTCACAGGAATCCCAAGCAAAGCAATTTCAATTTTGAAATTTACTTATTTTAATCTGTAATCTGAAGTTTCAACTCTGAAGTCTGAAATTATGAATAAGTGAATGACAATGAAGTCATTGGAACCTGGATGTAACTATAAAGTCGGATGATTCATATTCAACCAGAATTGGAAACTCGAAAAGAAAAAAGCTTGAGTTTGGCTAAATGTAAACATAAGGCTGGGCAGCGCTTGCTGAAGTCCGAAGTCTGAAATATCCTAAGTCTGAATATTCCCTCCAGGGCTTCCGTATTTTATAGATTATTGGGAAAAAAAATTTATTTCATTTTTGAAACCGGAGAACCTGGAGAAAACCCACGTAGCATAGGAGAGAACAACACATCAAACAAACTCAATCCACATGTGGCGACCGCAGGGCTCGAACCAGCGACCCGACCCGCTGGATTCACAACGGTGAAAGACGACGCGTTAGAGGCGAACGCCACCAATGCTACCTAGGTGTCGGAATTTGCGAAGGTTTTCAGCAGGTTACGGGATAACATTGCTCGTTTGTTAATTCATTAAATTTATTTTCGTTCAGTACACTAAGCCATATTATTGGAATTGTCAGCAAAAACGAGCGGGATCTGGGAACCCTCATTGCGGAGCTTACTTTAAGTTCAATGGGGACTTCAATGGGTTAAATCCGATAAAACATGTTTTAGTTTGTAGTTTGTGCCAAGTTACGACTAACGGACTAACTATAGTAAAGCTTAATTAAGATGACAATTCAAAATTCAAAAAAAGTCATTCTAAGCTGGAAATTACATTGATTTGGTTATATCTATATTTGAAGCACTTTGTCTCTGGCAAGTTTGTTTGTTAGTAATTCTCATCAGTCAAATGGAACGTGTTAGCGGTTTATGACGGAAAGAGATAAGAGCAAAATAAAAGACTTGGGAGATATGTTAAAACTCTGAATAACAATAGTACATACAAGTTGATAAGTTGCTGCTTGACAAATGAAATGAACTGAGTGAAAAACAACTAATCTGTTATCATCCTGTGTATCATGTTCTGGAGAGAATATATCAAGATTATTGATTTATTTCTTTTTGTTTTTGTTTTGTTTTAATTATTTGCTTGTTTAATAATTTATTTGTTTTCGTTTCGTATTGCTATTGTCTTTATTTAATTTACCCGCCCATAATTATAATAATGTCTTGTATACATTTTTTCTTGGGTTTATTCCCCCCTCCCCAAATATTTGAAATTATCAACATAATTCCGAAATAAATCCTGCAACTTGATTGGTTCCCTGCAGCAGTGATTTCAGCTTAAATTGCACGATTTTGCACATCATTTGATATGAACCAATCACAAGAGAGACATTTGTCATTTTCTAGCCAATTATATTAAGGAATCCATTTGAGTGTTGAGCTCGCCGTTTCTTGCGAAAAAAAGCCACGGCTCAAAAAAAAATAATTCTGAAGAACTATTTTGGGGGGAGGGTCACGATTTTTCGATCTCTATTTTGGGGAGGGCTAAAGAGTTTTGGAGTTGACTTTGGGGAGTGTCTTGAATTTATATCCCCCTGAAGCTAATTTTATATATAGCACCAAACTTCATTTTAATATTCATAAAGTGAATATTTTTTTAATTCTTCACATAACTCTAGTTTATCATCCTCATCATCATTATTGTCATCATCTTCATTTTCAACATCAACATTACTACAATCATCATTATCGCTACTGTTATCATCCTTATCACTCTTGCTGTATTCAACACTTTTGAGTAACCCTGATAATTGTTTTGCAACGATTGAAAGTAATGTTGAGTCAAACAATTGTTTGGCCCATTATCTCTCTCGTTTTTTTAAGCATAGCACATTTTTGTCATTTACATGTGCTCTTCTGCACGCAGTTCCTTCTTCTATCATAGGGGCAATAATCTCCAGCACCTCAGACAATCTCCGGTCTTTGCGAAGTTGTTTCCTCTTAAAAGCGCGGTGCTCGTTCTGCTTTTGTTGGTTCGTTATCCAATCGATTGCGATCCGTAAATAGCCGAAAATCCCGAGAAAAAGCCGAAATGTCGACGATTTCAAGAATGGACGCCATTAGGACGCCGTGCGGTCAAAACAAATGACGTAATCCATAGCAACGGCTTTTTGTACATGCGCAGTTCCTGCGTGTAACACGAACCACATACTCAAGCAGTGTTTTTGCGTGTCGCTTATGATACTTGAAATGACTTCGATTTCGTTGTGAAAAAGAAATGTTTCACAACAAAAAACGGTCTCTGTACGCTCATTCTTTACGTGGTGTCGGAACTGGTTCGCGACTAATAATTACAAATGAATATCTTACCAAGCAAGGTTTGAAAATCGAGAAAATGACGAAAGTTTTAAAATGGATAAATCAAGAGGGACGAGCATTTTATTCTTCTAAGGCCGTTGAAGAATTTATTCGATCAGAGCAGGAAGGAGAAATCCTCTCAGACGAATCAGACGCTGATTATTTACCCTCGGCAAGTAGTGATGACTGCCTTAGCTCCCCAGAGAAGTCCTTCAAGCAGAAACGGTAAGTTGCATGACTTCTTTGATTTGGTATGCTTTTGGTGATGCAAAATTTTTTGATTGTTACTTCTCTATATCTCTTATTTTGTCTTGTATAACAGGTTATAGTTACCTCATTTTTTTGTCAAAATTATGATAGACAAATTCAAAAATAACAGAGGAAAAATACCATAATTCCTGATATTGAAATCAGGGGCTGCAGAATATAGTTTATTTTTATATGACAGCTATCTTGCAATTAGGTGTATTTTTAAAATTTATTATTATATTTATGATTGCCCTGTTTATAACCATTTATATTCAAATGATCTATTCTAAATATTTTAGGCTCAAAGTCAATCAAGATGACAGTAAAATCTCAATTGAGCTTCCAGTAAAGTATCACATAGCAATGACATCTCAGTTAGAGGATTTTATAGAACAAATCAACAAGACACATTCCTGTACTGTGCTAACTGGATGCAAAGGTAAGTGATGTTTTTCTCTAATTAATCAGTAGCAAGGAGGGGCCTGAGGTTTTAGGTTAAACACCTAATGTAATATTTTTGGCAATGCTATGTCACTGTTTCATTAATATTATGACAGTACTACTCAGTTTTCATCACAGGCATATACCTCAAGCAAATAGTATACAAATTGTGATGTTCCGTAAATACTACTAGTGTTATTGTAATATCTATGTAATAGCTCTTTTATTTGTATTTATATGTTTCCATCTGTCATGTAAACACATTGTGAGCTTTGCCATCGTAAGTTATTTTATATAGCCCTAAAGATGGCCAATATTGGCCAAAAGCTTATCAATTAAAATGAGATTATAAATGTAGTGAATATGAAATCATAACTCATAACTTTTGTTTTAATCAGGAAAACTTGTACCAGTAAAGATCCAAGAGAAAGGCCTGGGAGGTGCAGTAAAGGTCAATTTTGCATGTTCTGGCTGTGGCAATGAAATTCACTATGCCAGTAGTCAGGTTGCATTATTACACCACAAACGAAACTGTGTGTCTCTGGAAACAGCCCTTTGCTTTCTTGTATATGGACAAGGTTACCATAACTATTACAAGGTTTTGAAGTTAGGTGTGGGTTTAGATGTTCTGGCAAGAATTAATTTCCAGAAAATTATTAAGTTGGCTTACCCACACATTAAAACTGTCTTGGATGGCATGTGTGAAAAAGCAAAGAGCAATATGCAGTCAAAGGCTTCTGAAGAACTAGGTACTTGGCAGCGTGCTGTGACAACTTCTGATGGATGTTGGTAAGGGGCTTTCATAGTCGATGCTGTACCTTTGTTATCCTTGATTTTATTTCTGGTGGAATTTTGTATTATGGTCATCTTTGTATGAGAGGGAAAAAGAGTGTTTGTAACACTGATTTATGGGAAGGCACTTCCAAAGCTGCCGAGGGCCACCTTGCCTATTTGCTTTTCACGGAGGCCAAAGAAGAGGGCCTCAACATTGCTTTAAATTGGCAGGATCAAGATTCAACTGCTGAAATATCATTTAGAAGTATTTTTCCTGATGGTGAGTTGAATCGTGTGGTGCTGTGTGGAGGTCATGTTGGACGTTCCCATGGGAACAATTTGAAGGAATACAAGGGGAAGAAAGTTGTTGACAAAGGCTTTATTGATAAGCACAAGAAAAACCACCCAGAAATTAGCAAAGCAAAATGCTGTTGTGAAGGTAAGAAACACTCCAAATCATGTGGGTGTCTTTCTGATGATTTCATTGCTGCTGGAAAACGAAATCATTTTTCTGCTCTAAAACAGAGTCACAATAGTTCAGAGGAATATTCCAGGCGTATGATAGCATTGGGAAGATAGCACTACAGAAATATACACCAGTGGATAAATAAGGATGGCGAAAATGAGGAGTGTGGATTTCATTCCCTGGTTATTTGCTCTTGTGGATCATGTGTAAGCAATGGAAGTGATGGTAATGACAGTAATGATGCTGGAAGCAGTGATGATGATGATGGCAGTGATGGCGATCATAATGTTAGTAATGATGATGGTGATAGTAATGATGAAAGTGATGATAATGGTGATATTAATGATGAAAGTGATGATGATGAAAGTGATGATGATGATAGTAATGATGATGGCAGTGATAATGAAGACAGCGATTATGATGACATTGATGATAGTGATGAAGATGAAGATCCTCAGTTGAAATGCCCTGGTAAGTCATATACGACTCGAAAGATTCTTCATTGTGAGCTTCATGCTCTGTTGTACGAGATTGAGTGTACCCGAATTTCTCAGAAAGCCAAATATATTGTGCATGAGGAAATGGGGAGATGACACTCAAGCATGCCTGAGAGCAAGTTTAATGTGTTGACTCGCTTTCGCACAAAGAATGTTAACTTACACCAATTACATTATTAATTTATTACACATGTTGGATTATGCCAGAGTAATATGACATTTATGTATAAAGAATATGGTCCGTCATATCA
Organism: Actinia tenebrosa; assembly: GCF_029948245.1. Taxonomy (NCBI): domain Eukaryota; kingdom Metazoa; phylum Cnidaria; class Anthozoa; order Actiniaria; family Actiniidae; genus Actinia; species Actinia tenebrosa. The sequence continues at coordinate 2,577,306 of NW_028292572.1, read as the reverse complement.
CTGGATGAAGGAATAGTATGACCTGTTGCACCTCCCAACTCCTGATGGGTTGGAGGAAATATGGAGAATGGAAAATGAAAGGAGAATGAAGGGGCTTATCAAGAAAAGAACAGATGCAGCAAAATCTGCTAGAGCAAAGAAAAAGCAACAACTTCTTCAAGAGAGCAAACAAAGGTAAGAAACATTTAGAACCAGCATCTGTATATATAAAAAAAAAATTCAAACTGTTTATTTATTTTTGTTCACAATAGGAAAAAATTTGTTCAGAGACAAAAGATTGTGCATAACTATGGGGACCAAGGGGAAGATGTTGGGGAAGAAGAATTATTACAGGAGGTACAAAAGAACATTCGCAAGAACACTGGCACTCGGGAACAACCGAAAGCAACGATGCTCCCCGAGGAGCCAGAGTGAATATTGGTGGACAGCAATATAGATGCGGAAGTAAAAAACATTTGCGCATTTCCCACAGAACTTGTCCTTTGAATAAAAACAAAAATTCTTAATAGATACACTAAGACTGTAGATTATACAATTTTACAGAGAACTCACAAATTAATGAGACTGTATTGTGGACTGCTTTCTGTCATGTCCCTTACTGTAAAAAAGTAGTTACAAAAAAGTAGAAAGTGTCTTCTTTGCAGGATTGTATAATAAACTTATTATCCACCAAGCATATTTTAATTGTAACTGTATTTTGGTGAACCTTTTTATATCATTTTGTTATCTGTCTATCCAAGAAATGCAAAAGAAATAGGGAATGGAAATAGAAAGGGAGAAGTGAAGAGGAGCACAACTTTAGTAATAGGGACAAACTGCTGGTCATAGTAATCACAGTGGTTTATTATGTGTATATTTTTCCAGTAGTTACAAAATTAAATGTTTCTATATAGTGTGCTTAACATTAGTATATGAAATGAATAAACATGAATGCTATGAAGTTCTCAAATCAAAAGGATTTATTATTGGTATAAAGTTTTCCGGTGGTTACAAATTATACTTATTTTGCTGGATAGTAGCATCAAAAGAAAGAATTGCAGACTTATTTCATTACTAAAATTTGAAAAAAAAAAGAAACAGTAGAAGCCTTTTTATTTCATAGTACATCATTTTAAAAGCATTCAAAGGATAATCTTTTGCGTTAGATATTTACATACAAAATATTGCTAGGTATTTGATCATAATCGATTTACAGACAAATTAAAAAAATTAAAAAATACACATGTCTTCCATTAAATTTGAAAGTGAACATAAGATTATTTAAACCATCTACTTCTTTGTGGCAGGCCTTTTGGCTCTGGAAAAATTTTCTAGTTTGACATGGTACACCTATAAAACAATTTTGAGGAAGAATATATTTATTTCCACAGTTACATGTATGTCTTGTTCTGGGAACACAATACGGAGAGAAATTGATTATTTTCATGTAAGTGGATGCCATTGAATACTATTACCATTTGAGGATATGTGATGAATTTATGACATACCCTTGACCCCGTAGGATCTGGATAGTCCGCTAGGTTACCAGGGACCATTGCTCTTATGACTTGCTTCACACAGTCTGGATAGACGTTTGTTGGTTTCTGCGTGGTTCCAGCGACCACGTATTCCCCGATCCTGCTTCCAAACTAGAGAATTAAATAACATCTATCACGTCCTAAAATACATATGCCCAATTTTTCAGATATAGAGAACAATATTATTTTAAAGAAAATTTCACGTCTGAATACTCGCACGTGTTACTACGGCGTAATAGTGATTGAATATTCCGAGTCATACACAACTAGCTAGCAGTACCGTCTAGTAAAAATTCTTCAAAATTCTAAAACTAAATAAAATACTAGTTACTTACCCACATGAGGCACCAAAGCCGTCGGTAAATGCGGCTTCTCATTTTCTCGCTGCTCTCCCCGCTTTTGATAGAGAATCCTTTGAGCAACCGCACTAGACCCTCGGGTATCACAAGTCTAAAACGTTTTAAAAATTTTGATTATTATAACGGTACAACGAAAGTTGAAAATATTCAATAGAAAAGTACTTACCCTTCTCTTTCAAATTCGTTGACGAAAACCAACAACGCATTCTCTTTAGAAGTCATATTTTGAGACAAAGTTCAAAGCAACAAGCTTCAATCAGCAAGCGAGAAGAGCAGCGAACAAGAAGAGAGGTGTGAAGTTTTCACGTGCAAGGTCATAACAACAACGTCTTCTCATAGGTTCTTTTTATCATGTGACACATCAAACAACTACTAGGTTCGTGTTACTGCGTGTAAAACAAGACCTCACTAGACTAACTTATATCTCTGATACGCATGCTCATTGCAATTGCATGGTATCTTATTTCAATATGGCGACCCAAAATGGCGGTCTTAGTTACGACAAATTTGTTGTTTTTTTTATGCCGTTTCTCAAAAAAAAAGTAAGACCTTATAGGACATAATTGTTAAGATATCATATATAAAATGGTCTGAGTGAAAAAAATCAAGTGTATTTTATCCATATCAACCACTTTAACTGCTCTGCCCTTACAATTTATACAAAAACAATGAACATGAAAGGCTCTGCGCTCGTTGCAATGGCAAAGTGAAGAAATGAAGTTGCTCCCGCCTGCAACTTCGTCAGCCATCTTTGTTTTGCTAGAGGACTGGGTTGGGTCCCAAATTCATGTGTATGGCCGCGGAGGGCTGTGTTCCATAAAGCGAGCCAGCCAATCATATTGATAAATAGAATAGAACTGAAAAGCGCGGGAAAATGTGCCAATAGAAATCGTTGTAAAACACATATAAAATATGTTTTCTTGCACATGCTTGACCAGGCCAGCTCGAGCAAGTTCGGGTGAAAGTACGGTAATGGCGAGTGTGAAGCAAGGAAACGTTGCCTATCCAAACATTTCTCTCTTGGAAGACACCGATCTTGAATCCGCGAGCTCGGAGAGCGATGACTCATTTTTAAGCCAATAGTGAATACAATACCAGAACGTAAGCGGCAAAACGATATGATCCTAGAACCGCCCAAAAATGACCCAAAGCACACAAGTACTCTAGAAAAGAATGCATCAGGTAAATTCAGGTTCATTCGAGTTTAAGTCTAACATATTGGTAACTGTGACTAATTTTTTTCTATGGATTTTTTTTTTCAAAGAGTGAAGTGTTAAAGAATTGAGTGCTTGGGCAAAAAACGCATTTGACGAAGACATCGGTGAGAAGTTTGTGGCCGAAGAAATTGATGGTAGCATTTTGTTCTCGTCAACAATAATGAGCACAGATTCTATGGAAAAACTGCGTCTCCTCACTATTCATAGAAATTAATAGAAAAGCTAAAACAGCTGAAAGGTAAGCAAAGTTCTCTTACAGTCGTTCGTTTGTGACCCAAATACCAATGTTGCAATTTGATCAGGCAATGTTCCAACTTTCGATGGGAATTGAAAATTTCAATTTTCAAATTTATGTTGGTTTTTTCAAGCCTAAAATTTGTATTTAATCTACAATTTAGCTCGAAAATGGCGCCTATGAAAATGAAATAAATTAGTTCCAAATTCTATTCATCGTAAGTTGCTTGACCTGGTTTCCCGCCAAAATCATAGCTAGCAAACTTGAAAGGTTATCGTAGCGCCATTTTTAAAATGTTTTTACAGTTTTTTTAAATTAAAATCCCTGACTGGTTTTTTTCCCAGGTGAGTGCTCGTCTCAAAGTCCGGCTGGAGAGACCCCACTAGCTTCAAACTCTGTCGAATTTTCATCCTTGGATCGCCTCCTGACAAATCAGGAGAAAGACACCCTTAATAAAAGTGATAGATCACTCTATAACACAAAGTAAGTCCTTTTCAATATGAGAGTCAAAACTAACTTTACTTCATTGTATAGCTTTCTATAAAAAAATTAATAAATAAATAGATAAATAAAAAGTGCAGTTGTTGTTGAAGACAAGTAGCTCAGTTTCGCATTTGAAGGCTGTGTTGAATTTCATAGAATATTTGCTTGCTGCTAATTGCGTGCCTGTTCTCTATTTGTTTCTTCTTATTTATGCACCTATCAATGTTAGTCTCATGGTTGGGGTATACGGGCAAAGGGTGGAAATTTGAAAAAAAAAAGCTTTAAAGAAATTCAAATGCCCTAGGGTAGATAAGCAGTTGCTGATCAAGTAACATGAAAAATAGAAGGATGAAGAAATTATTGTTGACTAAATTTCTGGGTTTCTGATCAAATTCCTGACCCAGGGGCACCTGTTTGCTTTCCCCTCCCACAGGGCGTACATTGATATTAGCATTATTAATTTACTTTTTTTTTAATTAGAAAGAGAAAAATAACAACGTACATCAAAAGTGTGTGGCCAACAAATTTACCACCACCAAAGTTCCGCAACAACCAAGAAAATAGTCAGAAACTAATGAAAGTAGTGGAGGAACTGTCTTCTAAAGATGAATTCACATTTAAAAGATTGGGGCTTGCAAGAAATGTCATTGCTCAGTTGATAAGGAAACATATGGATGAGAGAAGAAGAATACAAGCAGACCTCGGGCACAACATATTTCTGACAAGTGGAACCTAAGATTTGACTGATTTTGATGAAGCAGAAAACAGTACTCCTGTGGCTCCACCCGCATCAAAAAAAAAAAAGCAAACAAAGCAGCAGTTAGAAATGATTACAAAGGTGAGGGCCATTTAATTTGTTAGCCATTTTGACTGTTTTTAAGCCAACACTTGTGTAGTGTTCCCAACATTAGTGTGAAGGCATTAAACCTGTGAAAAGATATAAGACCAGTACACCTTAGCAGATCCTAATTCTGATGTTCTTTTCTAATTATCAACTACATGTTCACAAGTAGAGAAATCGTTGTCTGCTAAGGTATATTTGTTTATCCCATTTCATTGGACCAATATTAGTGACTTCACTCTAATTTTTTATTTCACAGGTTTACTTAATGCCTTCACTGTATTGAGGTTGAATATTTTATTGTATTTATTTATTGTATTTTTTTTCCATTGCAGAGCTGACTTTAAGTTCTGCTTTGGTGGTTTTGTCTTGCCACAGGTCACTGCATAAATAAGGTCTTGGCTGAAGGACTCGAGTAACATCTTTACTCGTGCAGAGGGATTCGTCATGTCAGGATTAGATGTCAGAAGTCCCATCAAAAAGCGGCGAAGACACTCTGGCACAGGAAACTGATCAATGGATAAATCAGATGGGAGAATAGGCCATGGCGTTGTCCACTTTATATCTAAGATCGCCTTTCGCAAGTGTCCAGCGCTCTGATCAACGATGCTCTGCAATTCTGATGCTTTGGACTTCAGGCTCTTTAGTTCCTTTTCGATGCTTATCATCTTTTTCACTGTTTCCTTTACATTCAGGTTTGCAGGCATAACCAGTAGCTTTCCTTTCTCATCTGGGAAAATTTCTAACGTGGAACCGAACTCTGACTCCAGTTTCCTTCTCATGTGTTTCTTGGTCGATTCTTTAAGTGGTTCTTTACTTCTGGATTGAAGAAAGGACTCAAGCTTCTTTGTTAAATCGATCATAGTTACCACGACTTGCGAATCTAAAACATCACTTCTAATAAGACGAAACAATTCTAAGAAAGCGTCATATTCGGCATCATCATCATCGGTCTCATTTTTCTCTAGGTGTGGCTGTTGAGTGGGCCTGGTGTAGTCACGGCAACAGGATCTATGGTAATGCGCTTCTGCTGCGACGATGTCTCTACTTGTAATAGCCAGGATCTTCTCGTCACATCTCACGGTAGCTATCTTGCGCAGCGTCTGGTCCACTCTTAACTGAGTAGCTCTGACAAGCTTCTCTAGTCTTCGGTTTACATACTTGGGTCTCTCACAGAAAATGCATTCCTGTTGGTAGACCCGGGTTGAGGAGGATGCACTTCTTTTTCTTGGTGTTTGAATTGAAGCTTCATCTTCATAGATTTCCTCTTCCAGGACTTGTTTTCTTTTAAGCGACTCCAAATCTCTCTTGATGGTAAATGCACTGCGACATTTCCTATGATAATATATTTCGGGTACAACCCCTTCACGGGTATTTCTTGCGATTTCAAGGAGCGCATCATGTTTTCGAATCTTAGCAGCTTCTAGCAGCGTTGCCCACGAATCGAAACTTTCAGGGGTAACCAAATGGTCATCATCGAATTTCAAGCTTTTGTAATGAATAATGCAAACTTTTTCCTTTGCATCCATCCATACGGTTGCTGATAAAGGCTGTTTGAATAGAATAACAAAGATAAAGTCTATTTCAACAGACCTATAAGCCTATAGCTCTATAAATCTTTAGTTTTCTAGGATTTTTTGAAGTGACTAATTGATTGTGTGACTGAGAAAATATCAATTCAATTGAAGTCAAGGACAAAATACAGCATATTTACAAGTGTAATCGCCCTTACGGTTCAAAACACCAAACTAAATTCTATTACTCAATGTTTATCTTTGCTCAAATGCCGGGGCGGCCATTTTAAAAACTTACAGATATCAAAGAGACGAAATTATTGGCATTAAAACTCTGATTAGGAAGATTAATAAGAAAATAAGATTCTTCTGAAGGTAAAAATTTATCTTTTTAGTTTAAAAAGTTCATTTTGAAGTGCAACGACCACCTAAAACCATAATTTTACGAGATCTAAAACTTACCTCAAGATAAAGTTCACTGGACGATGTCACCAGCACGTACTGTGGGCTCAACCACACAGGCGGCCCATGAAACAAGAATCTAATACTGGGCTTTTGTCATTTATTTCCATTAATCCCAAACGATTTTTTTTTTTTTTTTTTTTTTGCTGCTGGTGGTGGTGCTTATTCTGTTATTATTGTTATTTCTGTTATCATTGTTATTTCGAAAACTGCATCCCAAATTTGTGTCTCGATTTTCTCTTTCCCTACCCCTCCCCTGAGGATAAAGATGGCAGGCTAACATTTTCAAACATAATTCTGTGCCCTGAGACTGAAGTTTTAAAAAATAAATGCTTGCAAACTATAATGTAAAATGTTTTTGGGATATTTCTCGTGCAATTAAGGAGCAATACGCAAGTTTCCATAAGGGGACATTGTGACCCACCCCTTCCCCCCTAAAAACACAGAAGATGACACTTTGGTCAATGCTATCACACGTATTTATGAACAACAGGTAAAATACATCAAGAAAAACCACAACTGCCTTTTTCCATTAAAATGGTACTGACAACCCCCCCTGGCTTATACACTAAACAATCATGTTATGTTACTTGGAAAAGGTCAGTATTCAATACATTAAACTAGAGCAGGAATTAAAACCACTTGCAAAAACACTTGGCTTGTCTGGACTACGAAATAAGGACAAAAACCATTTCATGAAATGTATTTGTAGTAGGCTTCTTGAGAAAGGGTTAGTTAAGGTGAATAAACCACTAAACAGTGTTACCAGCAGGGAGGATGTTACAGTTGAGAACAAGAAGTGACCAAGTTGACTGCTTGTATCTAAAGACACATCTAATCATTTGTTGTTGTTTTATTGCCCGCACTTAAAAAATAAGGATAAGATAGGTTTGAACTAGTTCATCAACACAGTTTAATTCTAGTTGCCTTATTGGAAAAAAAATGAGTGGTTATCATATTAAGATAGTATGTGTACAAGGAGGATAAAAGTTCAAATTTTATTTACATGTAATTTTTTTAAACTAAAGAATGGTATGCATGGGATCAGGTGTACTTAACTAAGGCTTTGTATATTAAGAAACTTGATATAAGTTGTATATTTGCTGAGAGTTGAGATGAAAAATGTTTCATTAACTGAATACTATCTGTGTTATTATTTTATTCTTACATGATAAAATATAGTTTGTTCTGCGATGTGAAACATTAGAGTTAAGTCAAAGTCTGAGAATTAGGTGTATCACTACAGCTTATCAGTATTCCTTTATTTCGTGACTTCACTTAATTCTACTGTAGTGTAACAGCAAATCCAATCTTTTAAAATAGAATTTCCAGATTTTAATTTTCCCGTCCAGCCATGGGATTTGGCAAATCCAATCTTGGTGATAAGAAATTCCAAATCTTTTGTTTTTCCAATCCAGCCATGGGATTTGCCAAATCCAATCTTGGTAATAAGAAATTTAAAATCTGTTGTTTTTCCAATCCAGGCATTGGATTTGGCAAATCCAATCTTGGTGATTAGAAATTCCAGATCTGTTAAGTTTCCAATCCAGGCATGGGATTTGACAAATCCAATCTTGGTGATTAGAAATTCCAGATCTGTTAAGTTTCCAATCCAGCCATGGGATTTGACAAATCCAATCTTGGTGATTAGAAATTCCAGATCTGTTAAGTTTCCAGTCGAGCCATGGGATTTGTAAGATCGGAAAGATTGATTTGCAAGATCGCTTTAAGAAATTAATGACGTTTTGTTGGTAATCAAACAATGAAATGTGATTAAAAATGCAAAAAGAAAGACAATAAAAAGAAAGAAAGAAAAAAAAGAGAACGAAATATTTGCTTCTATAATAATGCACGAGAAAGACTGGTACATTACACAGAAGCCTTAACGCCCTCACTTGGGTCCGCCATCTTCTTTTCTTAATAGTTGAAAGATTTGTTTTAGTTGGAATTTGTAAAGAAAGTACATAAAAAAGAGTTTATGCCATCTGTTTACCAGACTTCTAAAGATCTCATTTCGGTATGGAATCAGCTTTGGACTGAGAAAATAATAAAAAAGCACGAGCGATATCTCTATGTGGCCTGTAAGTACCCGATTCGTTAAGTATATAAATTAAACATACGACAACAGAAGATTTGCAATAAACCTTAGTCTAAGATATAATTTGAGTTACCTTAAATTATTTGTGCATAGTGGAAATAAGTAAAGAACGTGATCTTGACGAATGAAGTTGGAAATGACAGATGACACACGAGGAGTTTCTTCTTTTGGTCCTGTAAGTATGATATAGTGAGCAGTGGATACATGTTGCTACAAAATATACTTACATGTGCTTCTCCTTGCAAATAATTATACAAATGGAAAAAATCAGAATAGTTAATTTCGGACCTGCTTTTTCAGTTGACAATGTCGATGTCTAGTAATGCAAGTACCTCAGAAAGTCAATCAGACGTAGAAAAACCACCTGAACCCAATGACTGGAAAAAATGTGCAATTTGTCAACGAAACAAAGATGAATCATTGCAGTGTCCCGCTGAATCCAAACGTCAGTCGGACTTTGGTGCTGGCTACAAGACTTTAGCGGAAAACATTACAAGAATGATAGAATTAGATTGTTTGCCATCTTATATGGATCCTGTGAAACTCGATGAGGGTTGTGGCATCGAGATTACTCTTATGCGAAATAAAGCCCGATGGCATTAGAGCTCTTCCTTGCAGTTCAATAGAACCAAGGTAAGGCGGGCAAAGAAACGAGCTTTAAAGCAAGACCAATCAGTAGGAGGAAAGTACACAAGATCAAGTGCTACGCTGACAGTCAGCAAATCCAGTGATGTCTGCTTTATTTGTGAAGAATTTGGTTCTCGAAGTAATTGTCTTCATAAAGTTTTCGACCCTTCGCTTGGATGCCAGAGTTCGCGAATGTGCGTACACATTGCAGGATGAAAAACTCTTGGCAAAACTAAGCGAGGGAGACTTGGTGGCTCTAGAAGCGTCCTATCATGCCTCTTGTCTGACTTCTCTTTACAAGAAAGCAAACAATGCAAGGGAAAAAGCCCAAGAGGATGTCAATATCCAAAGACCAGATGGCATCGTACTAGCAGAACTTGTGGCTTCCATAGAAGAACAACGAACCGATTCTGAAAAAGACCTTCCAGTGTTCCGACTTGCTGAACTGGCTACAAAGTACACGATGCGCATGAAACAGTTATACGCTGACACAACTCAACGTGTTAACACATCCCGCCTGAAGGAGCGCATTCTTTGTCAGATCCCAGATCTTAATGCATACAAACAAAGAAGAGATATCTACCTGTCATTTAGAAGCGATTTAGCTGCGACCTTACAGAGAGCCCACAGTACATGTGATGAGGATGCCATCCATCTAGCTAAAGCTGCAAGTATTCTACGGAAAGACATGCAAGCCATGCATTATTCTTTCGATGGTTCTTTTGATCATGACTGCCAGGAAATCTCTGTACCAGAGTCTTTAGTGTCGTTGATCAACATGATTCTCTATGGTCCAAATATTGAATCGCAAGCCAGCAGTTTCGGTAAATTTCAAGCCAGCCTTTCGATTTCCCAATTAATCCAATTTAACAGCTATCTTGGAAACAGGCGTCGAAGTGGAAACGCAAAGCGGGAGCGACGAAATAAAGATCATGGAACGCCAGTCCCATTATATGTCGGATTCTCAATTCACGCGAAGACTCGCAGTCGTGACTTGATAGAAACCATGCACAGTATGGGGCTGTCTGTTTCATATGATAGAGTCCTTGCCATCTCCACTGATTTACACCAGTTACCCTAGAAAGCAATGTTCCTCCACCTGATTACCAACACCAACGAGAGCCAGTGAGGGAAACTACAGGTAACCTGGTTAGTAAGGAAAACGGTTGGCTTCAAAATGCCAGTAACATTGTTAACAGTTTATCTGATAGTGCTCATTCAACAAACGAACAGTCCAGACAGTCAGGCCCATCTGCCATCAGCGCATTATTACCCCTCTTTCCTGACGAAGCAAAGTCAGCTGCAATGATAAAGCATGCGATGGATGTTATAAAATCTTGCATCAACTACTTGAATCCTGGACAAGTTCCAGTCATCGCCATGGACCAACCATTGTACACTATCGCGAAGCAAATCCAATGGAAATGGAATAATCTTTATGGAGAAACAAAGTTCGTGATAATATTTGGTGGCCTCCATATTGAGATGGCGTTCTTGAAGTTACTCGGTGGGTGGCTGGAAAGGAGCGGATGGACAACTGCATTGACGGACGCAGAAATAGTTTCAGCGGGAACAGCAAATTCATTCCTGAAGGCGTCAAGTGTTACGCGAACAAGGCGGGCACATCAAATCACAGAGGTCAGCTTGTATATCCTACTTCAACGTGCATATGCCAAGTACCCAGAGCACGCGAGCGCAAATGAAAGCCCTGCACTTTCATTTGATGAATGGTGTGAGAAACAGTCAGTGCCGCAGTTCTATTACTGGTACGTTACTATGCAGCTTCAACTTTTACTACTGGTGTTCCTGAGATCAATTCCCACATCCAATTTCAAGGAGTACACCGATTCTCTTTCTAAAATAATTCCCTGGCTTTTTGCTATGAACCACATCAACTATGAACGCTGGCTCCCTGTTCACAGTACAAAAATCATCCAGGAACTTTTCGAGTATGGCCATCGACCAGGCTCATGAGCAAAATAATGCCATCGTAAAAGGAGAAGGCGGAGCAGTTGGTCTAACTGAAAACCCCAACGCTCTTCGACGCTGGATGGTGGCAGGTCCTGAGCTAGCAAGACTTGTGAATGAATTTGAAGCTGATATGAATAGAGAAGCAAACCATCACATGCCAGCCACATCACATCATGAAGTACACAAGAGTTTTCAGACGTCATTTTTAGTAGATGTTAAAGCCCTTGTAAATACTATGGAAGAGCTAGGAAATCCTTTTTTGGAAGACAGCCAAGATCTTATCGCCTTAGACACAAAAGAAATTCCCGGACGTGAAGCTGTGTCAATGTTGATGAAGGCAGAAGCTACTGGTCAAGAACAAAGCCAGGCTTACATATCTGAGTGTTTGGTGAACCGAAAAAAGTCAATGTATGAACCAATCAAGAGAAACAAGATCTACTTGTTTAATACCCCAGCACCAAAGACGTCCAAAGCATCTCAAAAAGTCTCATCTCCCAAGAGTAACTGCTCCCTTTTATCCAGATTGTATATTTCATGCCAGTCAAGGGACGGTGATCTGGATAAGTTTTTCCAGCATGAAAACCAGCGATGTCCACCAGCGTTATCTAACCTCGGAAAACTACGACTTCCAAGAAACAAATCAGAATTGGTAGAATGTCTTCAGTCTCACACAAGTCCACAGAGCACAATCCCAATGAGTGTCGACGTTATCATAATTGACAGCGCAGCTCTGGTGAACATGATCAAACATGATCAAACCTAGTGCACAGAAGACGTTTCACCAATATGCCACAGAATCTTTCTTGCCGTATGTCGAAACACAACTCAGCAAATATCAGCGTGTTAACGTCGTATGGGATGAGTATATAGAAAACAGCCTGAAACAAACGACTAGATGTGATCGCGGAACTGGTGTCCGACAACGTGTTGAAGCAAACAGCCAACTTCCTCGCAGCTGGAAAGATTTTCTTCGGGTGGATGATAACAAGCGAGAACTTTTCAAGTTTTTAGCCGGACACATTGCGTCTCTTGATACCGATAAACTGGTTGTTACAACGTATGGCAAAGAAGTACGGTGCACTGCTGCTTGTGATACTAACAACTTATCTCTATGCTCCCACGAAGAGGCAGACAGCAGAATGATTTTGCATCTTGCTGACGCAGTTGAAGAGGGCTATCACAATATCGTAATCCGCACTGTCGACACAGATGTGCTTGTATTGGTCACTGCAGCTTACCATAATCTTCAAACAGAGGAGAGTACACTAGAGCTCTGGGTTGCTTTTGGTACGGGGACACAGCTGCGATACATCGCTGCCCACGAGATAGCCATTGCCCTAGGAAAGGAACGTTCTTTTGCACTCCCGTTTTTCCATGCCTTTACAGGATGTGACACTGTTTCCTGTTTTGGTGGGAGGGGAAAGAAGACAGCAGCTGAAACGTGGAAGCTATATCCGGAAGTAACAGATGCTTTCCTTGCGTTGTCTTATTGTCCAGAGGATGTCAGTGAGCCATGCATGGAACGTCTGGAGAGATTTGTCATTCTCATGCACGATCGTACAAGTAACAAGACTGACATCAACCAGGCAAGGAAACAGCTGTTTGCCCAAAAAGGGCGCCCTCTGGAATCAATCCCTCCAACAAGGGCTGCACTGTTGCAACACACGAGAAGAGACGCTTATCAGGCTGGCCACTGTTGGGGCCAAGTAATTTTACCGGTACCAGTTCTTCCGAGTCCACAAAACTGGGGATGGGTCATGAGTGACGATGGGTGGCAGCCATATTGGTCATCCCTACCAGATGTCACCAAATCATGTATGGAGCTCGTGAAATGTGCCTGCAAGAAAGGTTGCTCAGGAAGGTACTCATGTGTGAAGGCTCAACTTGTCTGTACCGCCTTATGTGGTTGTCTTGAGGACTGTGGCAACGCTGAATGACTGTTTTAAAGGACTTCCGGTTGTGAGTAGTCTCACTTCCGGTTTAAACAATATTTTTTGCCGAAAGTCATTTTCACCACGTTAAACCTGTTTTTGTAACATTTTATTACGAAATACGTATTTTACTTATGAGTTATGCAACTGTCGTCTTAAAAAATGAATTGATTGTCAATCAGCGTTACTTTTAAGGAAATGACATTTTACTTCCTGTCAAGATGCCCGCCATTTTGAAAATCTCCCTATAACTAACCTCAGAACCCAATTTCAAGTTGGCTCCATAAGAAAATCCTATTTATCATAATAAAACCTATAATCAGTGCAAGTTTTGTGCTTTTAACCCAAAAGTGAACAATTCAAGCATATAACTGCTCTACTAGTCGGCCTGCTTCGAAGCAGGACAAAATTTCGTCAAACGTCAAAAGTGTCAGATTTTTTTGATCCCTAACAGAATCATATGCATTTGGCGGATCGGAAATGGATCCATCTCAATTCGTTAATAGCCAACAAAACATTAAGTCAGATAGAAATGGCGCGCAAGCCATCGGCGTCCAAGATAACTACAACTATTCAATCAGTGAAACAAGCAAATAAGGCAAAAAAGGCAAAGGAAAAGAAAACTAGAGGAATTTCAAAGGCCCAGCTAATGCTCAAGTCGATAGCCTAGGTAGTATCCAATACGGCTGAAATCTTCGTCGCCGTCTTCCATTATTTATTCGGAGCACAATTTGATTTTGAAGTTGCTGGACTCTCAAAAGACAATGCAGCATCATAAGTTGTTGCTGCATGTAAATCAGATCTTTCAAAAAAACGAGGGTGAAAAATAGAGAGATGGTGATACACGTCATGTAGTGTTACATTTTGATTGACATATACTTCTTGCGGATCGGATTTTGGTAACTTGTAGTGTCAAAGCCAATTTTTGTCATGAGTGAAAATGACTTGGACAATTTTTGTAGGTCTAGTGCGAACGGGCCCCTATATCCATTTTTGCCAAAGAAATGTTCAAATGTCCAACTTGTGTTAAAACAACAAAGGATGAATTCCCTCAAGCTACTTCTTGTTGTAACCATGTTTTTGCATAGCATTTGTTAATGAGCTAGTGATTAGGAAAGATGACTCCTGTCCCCTTTGTAAACAGAAAAGGGGTCCACTCCACAGGGAGCCCGGCTTAATAATAATAATAATAAATATGTTTTTATATAGCGCATTATAGACTCTCAATGCGCTTTACAAATACCACAACGAAGTGTCAAATGAAAAAAAAAATAGACTAAAGTTACAAATTGAACAAAAATGTTTTTAGTTTTCTCTTGAATATTTCCAAAGACTGCGATGTTTATATATCTGGTGGTAAACGGTTCCATAGTCTGGGCGCTGTTACGGCAAAGCTACGCGCACCATATGACTCAGTACGATATGGAGGTTGTTTTAGAATTACTCCTTTGTGGCACTCCTTAGCTTACGAGTAGGTTGGTGTATTTTGAGAATATCACTTATATAGGATGGAGCGATACCGTTTATAGCTTTGTATGTGACCGTTAAAAGCTTGAATTCAATTCTTTTGGCAACGTTCAACCAATGAAGACGATTGAGTATAGGTGTTATGTGTTGAAATTTCTTTGCTCTGATGGTAATGCGAGCAGCTGCATTTAATATATGTTGCAATTTGTCAAGTTGCTTCATCGGAATACCAAAAAGGAGGCTATTACAGAAATCAATTTTGGAGCACACAAAAGCATGAACTAGTTTTTCAGTGGTAGTTTGATCTAGATAGTTCCTGATTTTTCCAAGGTTACGTAGTGAAAGATAGGACGATTTACATACATCATTAATTTGCTTAGTCATGACCAGATGTTTGTCCAACATGATACCCAGATTACACACCTCAGGTTCTAACTGTACAGCATCAGCTCCTATGTTAACCACATGGATGGGTTCAGCGCTGGTGAATTTAGACGAAAAGTGGATCACCTTCGTTTTATCTGTGTTGCATAGCAAGAAGTTGTTTGAGTACCATCCTATGATGTGCTTGATACAACTTTCGATCTTGTCTACAGTGACTCCATGTTCGTTTCCCAATGTAAGATAGATCTGCGTGTCGTCTGCATAAAGCATGGTTGTAAGTTATGTGAAAAAATGTCCTCTATCGGAGCAACATATAGAGAGAACAATACAGGCCCGAGTACAGAACTTGTGGTACTCCAAAATACAGGTTTGTTTCGTTAGAAAGAACGCGTCCGATTCGAACACTCTGTTTACGATCAGTAAGGTAGGAAGCTAGCCAATTAAGAGCAAGATCGGTGAAACCAAACCTAATCGTAAGTCGATTGAGTAATACTTGGTGGTCTATAGTGTCAAATGCTGCAGATAAATCTAGTAATACAAGTGTAAGCTCATTATGTTTATTAATGGCTTGTAAGATGTCGTTTGACAAACGAAGGAGGGCAGTTTCAACACTGTAGTTCTTACGGTAGGCTGATTGTCTGGGAAATAACTTATTTTGCGTCAAGTATGAATAAAGCTGCGACAATGCACATTTCTGAATTGGTGAATTCGTCACCCCTTTGGGTTTATTAATTTTCTCGGATCACCGCAGCAACTGTACTTATTTATGAAGTACAATAATTTAAGTAAATATAACTGAAACCAGAGTAAACATGTAGATTTTACAGAGACTGATTGGCATTATATTAGGAACTATTTATCATTTATGGTAATCACAAGGGGCTAATATCCAAGGCCTTTCATGTTCTCTCCCACCCCTCCAGCCTGCCATAAACAAGGAACAGTTCCTAACATCTTTATGTTTGCATGTATGGTTTTGAAATATCGATTTATATATCCTGATATGTTCTGTACTAGCTGTTTACTAGTTCATGCAAATGTTTTCAGTATTGCGTTTCATAAACTCTAGATCTGTCATTGAAATCATTTATGTTGTACGTTATGTCGTTCTTTACCGAGAAAGTGTAAGTGAAGTAAAATACTTTAAACCTCTTTTGAAAGGCTTGGAATTTCCCCCAACAACGGCTGTGAATATATCTTCAAAGAAATGTTTTTCATAAAAACGTTGCTCTCGGTTTTGTTGTTGTGCTGTATTTCCAAATAATGCATCATTACCAACTCTCCACTGTCGTTGTAGTCTTCCACCCTCAGCCTCATAAAGTGACACTGCATCTATTTCAGTAGGAACATTACTTCCTTGCAGTGGGTGTAATTTATTGGCTTGTTGTTTTATGGCTGAAGGAACACCATTACCAAGCTTACTTGAATTAAGTGAATATAATGAAATATCAATATTTCCGTTTTATATGACAGGCCAGAAATGTTTTTCTGGGGAAGGGATATGTTAGATTTTTAGCAAACAGATCTAAATGACATGTAAGTGACTTTACCCTTTATTTTGTGTAAGTTCCAGGAAGCTAAAAATCTTCTCATGCCAACATTAGCCACTTCACATGTGAACCAAGAGACACAAAACTGAATGCATTCGTATTTCGTATCCAGAACACCCTTTTCCTCCATCTCCACAAGTATTCGTTTGATTGGATAGTTCTCCCTAGCATTTACTTCCGGCAACACTCTTTCAATAGTCAAGTTCTTCTTTGAGGTTGTCTTTACGTGTGCCACCCTGCTTTGGTCCTGTCGTTGTGGTCTTAATTGATCAAATATACCAGTGTTGATGAGAACTGGCCTGAATAATTAGAAATTATTTCAATTTTAGTTAAGAGTCATTCCCGTTAAGTTGCCATTCAGGCCAAAAGATTCAGCGAGTCAAGAAGGCTGCCCTCACATCAATGGAACTGTGTATCACTGATAATAAGAACTGGGCTCGTTCTAACTCCCTTCTCCTAAAAGGGGATAAAATAGAGTTCAACATCATCGGAACGAGACAGCAGCTGGCAAAGGTCACCATTGACTCTATATCAGTTGGAGACGAGACACTAATAGGTAAATCAGATAGTGTTAGGAACCTTTCGATATGGCCACTCATGTCACTAAAACATGTAGTGCCGCTTTCTTCCAGTTACATAATATAATGCGGATACGAAAATATCTCTCACAGGAATCTGCCGAGAACATTATTCACTCGTTCGTAACTAGTAAAATTGACTATCGCGATAGCCCTCTTATGCGATACCCAGCTGTCAAATAGATAAATTACAAAAAGTTCTAAATGCCGCTGCGCGACTCGTTTTTAGGGAGGGTAAATTCTGTCATATCACACCGTTACTCATGAAGCTTCACTGGTTACCAATTAACCTACGTATTAATTCTAAAATATTACTTTTTGCGTATAAAGCGATTTTAATATAAAGCCATTTTAATCCATTAAAATGGATTAGCCCAACCATACATTAGTGCTCTTGTGGGAATACATCATGCAAGCAGTTCCAGTTCGCGATATAGCCTTAGATCTAATTTTAAATCATATGCTACCCGTGGGGACTGTTCCTTTACAGTTGCCGCACCTAGGCTTTGGAATGTATTACCATTAGATATTAGATCAGTACCGTCTCTTAATATTTTTAAATCGAAACTTCAGACACATTATTTTAAATTAGCTCATCATTAATAATTTTTATCAATAGCCACGTATTGTTATTTTATTACTTTTTAGATAATTTGTTTTATTACCTAGTTACTTTGATTCTATATTTTTACACAATTTACAGATCGTTTACATTATATATATATATATATATATATATATATATATATATATATATATATATATATATATATATATATATATACAGCCTTTTGCAAAAATTATGGCCGTTACGATATATCAATATATCGTTATATATCGACGTGCACCATGGGAAGGAATTAACCTTCTTTATACACTAAATATGTATAGCTACGACCTTCGGAGTCGAGTCATTTGGCTCAAGTTTGGCTTACTATATAGAACCAATAAAATTGTTAGAGTTTTGAAGCTATCTGACAGGACTGTACGGCGAATTATAAGAAAATTTAACATGACAGGATTAGTGAGATGTGGTACCGTAGGAAGGCCACGTGAGTCTTCTCTTCAACCACATGAAAGGTTCGTAATCATGGAAGCAGTTCTGCAAAACCCTTCTTTAACACTCCGAGAACTGCATTACGAAATAGGTAGTGCAACAGGAAGCAATCATCACCTTTCAACATTCTTCAGGAACTTGACAAGGTTCGGAGTAACGCGAACATTGGTGAGTATAACGCGAGAGTAAGAGTGTAGTCATTCCTAATAGTTGTTCCATGTACCGAATATCATTCAATGCTATAGAGCTAATGCTTTATAATTTGTTATATTGCATGCATACAGCTGAGAAAAGTTGTTCTTCAAAGAAGTGACTGGCTACGTGCTAGATACAGAGCAGAAATAATTTTTTTACACCCCAGAAATGCTGATTTTCATCGACGAATCTGGATTTGTAAGTCAGTATAAATACTAATGTAAAAAATTTATTTTCATTTTTTACCGAAAGATGTTCTTGGTTATGAATATTAAAAATTATATTTACTAGGATACAAGACTACAGAGAAGATACGGTTATTCGTTGTGGTTTGGGAGCAGTTGTAAGAAGATATTTTGTACGCACCCCCAGACTTTCAGCTTTGGCTGCTATTGGAGTGGATGGACTACGTGCAGTCAAAGTGTATCGAAACAACGTTAAAGCCGACAAATTCATCAAATTTCTTGAACGTGACATTGTACCATTGCTGCAGCCATATAATGGTATCAATCCGAACTCGATAGTCGTAATGGGTAAGAAATACTTCATTTCCCCAATGAGTGAACTATGAATTATGATTCCCACTTATTACCATGGAGTCTGATAATCAGTATACCTTTATTATCCTTTATTTATGTAGTTTTTAGCACTCGAATACAATTAAGTTGTTCCAACTTTTTATTTAACAACAAAGTTTTTCTTTCATGCGTGTATTCACCATGTCCAAAGAGTACGCCAACTTATTCAACAAACAGGTGCAAGATTAAGAGGGCGTCTCTGTAACAGCGTGCCACTCGATCTAGGCTCGAAAAATAGATTTCTTTTATATTCCTATCATCGAAAGTACTATCTATCCTCACTACAAAATTGCAGTTAGAATTGTTCTAAATTCTTTTTTCCACCCGTTATGCGAATTTTTGTCCATCGACCCCAAATCAGCGAAAGACGCCGATTTTCGAGGTCGGCCGAGGGCTATTTTCAAAGTCTGTTTTCTCGGGTTTCTCTGCACATAAAAGCTAATTTTTCTATCCAGAACTTTAGTCTAGTGTAACTTCTGCATAAAAACAGTAATAGTTTTTTTTTTGGAATGCGCGAATTCTGAAAAAATAATCCTAACTGATCGAGACTACTGAAAGCGTGACATGGAAAGCTAAGATTATGAGACCTCGAATATTGCATATTTCTCATTTGTGGCACCTAATCCAGCCCTAAAATATCATTCAACCTTGAGATAGGAAGCTCTTTTATAGATGTGTGCAATAAAATTTGCGGCACTTTGCGTTTCTACGAAATAAGCTAAGTTTCAAATTGTTCTATTTTCAGTTATTTCCTTGCGTGACACGACAGGCCGTTGGGTCTGTGATGGCTACTTCTTTGCTCATTATCCTCAATACCAATACCTAAAATATAATATGATGAATTAAAAACCTTAACTTTACAATATTTGTTCCATTATAAAAGATTTCAATGATCTACGGCTTCATTTAATAGTGTTTCAATAAGCTGTTTTGAAATTTCACCGCACAGTAATTGTTTTAATTTGCATATCTCAAGGTCGGGAGGTCAATCGCTATTTGTTTTTTTAATTGTAGTAAAGAAATTCTCGCTTTATCTCGAAACATACTAAAGAGATCCAAAACTGAGAACTGTTCTTGTTTGTAGAGCTGAATATTTCTAGTTTTTTTAGTTGAAGGTAACATATCATTCATATCGTTGTAAGTAAAGGATGTACTTGCCCGCGTTAGTAGCGTTATTCACCGTGTTATTGATCAACTCTATACTTATATTAGTAGTACTTGGAATACTGAATCTATGTCTTTGTACTAAATACCAGTGAGTTAGACTAGGACGTCTAAATTGAAGACTCTTGCAAAAAAAAAGAAAGAAAAGAAACAAGAAAACAAAATAACAATGCATAATAATTTTTTTAAATATACATCTTTTAAATATAATACAAATAACCATTATTTAAAATAAAAATAAATATCTAAGAGCGAAATTCAGTCAGAGAGAAATGAAACTATATACGATGGGCTCCGCCGACAACCAGACGAAGCTTCTTATATATCACTTGTTCAAGAGACAACTTCAACACTTAGCATGAGCTGGGCTCTAAAACCAAGAACCGGATCGAGCTGCTCGTTTTACAGAAAATGTGCGGTCGTATTTGACAGCAAAGTTTAACCTGGGTGAGAGGACTGGTTTCTTGTTGTTTGAAGCGATGTTTCTTTTTAGTTTTTGCTGCTTTGCCAATAAATTTTTCATATTTACCGATCGAAAACCACTTCGAGGTAAGTATGATTTCATTCTGCATGCTAAAACGAGTAACCACTGTAAACTAAACCTTTCTTAATTTGCGTATTATGGTCGGCCTTTCAATCGAGCTGTCAAGTAGGCCCAGATTGTAAACAAACCGAACTTGCTACACGTGACTGAAGTTTTCCCGCTAATTTAGAAACAAAATAGAAATGGAAGAGAAGGAAAATCGTGAAAGTAAAAACCTAGGCGACTTTAGACGTTATAAAGTCCCAGAATTGAAGTCATTTTTACGCGATCGTGGTCTTAAAGTAACAGGAACGAAAGAGGAGTTAGCTGCGCTGGCATATGGTGCTCACGAACTGGGAATTGCAATAAAACCCAGCGCGGAAGAAGAAAACTAAAGAAAAAGGATTCAGTATAATTCCTTGCTTAAATTCGAAGGTTTTCAGCTACCCGATCCTTTCTCACTTTCAAGTGGTTGGCTCGACGAAAATGTAGGAATAAAGAAGTGGCCACCCATTTTTCAGCTGCATATCGCAGAATTTCTGCTCACTGCTGAACAATCGCAAACTGCTTTAAAGAAACGTTTACTTAGTGATTATAAAGAAGGCAAGGCTTTTAGTTATTTCGACTCTAAATGGCTGAAAAATGTCTATTATCATGAAATCAATTCATCCTCAAAGTACTGTTTCCTAAAGTCAGAGTCCATCCCATCTCAAAATATCAATAGTGTTCCTCATAAAATATGGGTATGTGCAGAGAAACTTACTGGTACGGTAGTCTCAGCTTATTGCACTTGCTTTGCTGGGTATGTAGTACACTGAGGCACTTATATTTATTTATTTTTAATCTGATTTGATTTTAATTCTTACAGACTAACCTTATATAACTTTACACAATATATTTGTATTGTTGACCTATTATGATATAGTATTACATTATAAGGTCTTGGTTTTGTTTGTATTGTTTTTACAGACTTGGCTCAACCTGTAATCATATTGCAGCTGTTTTATTTAAAGTTGAGTATGCTTGGAATAATGGATTAGTCATTAAATAATCACCCACATCAACAGAGTGCCAATGGAATAATTATGGCAAAAAAAGAAAAATAGAACCAAAGAGAGTGTGCGAAATGCAGTTAAGAAAACCCAGGTATAAAAAGAAAGCAAGAGGAAACACAATAAATTCCCACCACAGGCAATGTTATCAACCTGGAAGCTTCAATGTTGAAAAGGATACTCAGCAGCAGGTAGGGGAACTCGCGGCCACCCCCCGGAATTACATGGGTATTCCCCGCGCTCACGTACGTGCGTCGGCCGCGGGTATTACCCGTAAGGTCGTTCTGGGTATTACCTGCGTAATTCGATTCGAAAAGCTCTCTACGGGTTTTACTGGTGCCCCACATTACTAAGTTAAAATATTTGTCTTATATACGATGCATGAATGTAAAGAGCTCGTTTATGACTTCTGTGTAAAGTGCTTGAAACCCAAGTTTGTACCTACTAAGCCAAATAAGTATATTTGTTGTGGTAAGAAAATGCAAATAGAAGACGACACGTCAGCGCAGTGTTACGAATGTGGTAAGAACATTCGTAATGCCGTACCAAATGTAGAGCAATATTACGCCAATGGAGGTCGTAAGAAAACACCTTATAAGAGAATAAAATACTTTAGAGACTGGATGAGTCATATCTAAGGTTATCGACCGGTATATTTAAACCACGAAGTAAGGAAGAAAATCATAGACCATTTAGAAGAGCCAACCCCACAAAGTCTACGGAAAACGCTGAAAAAATTAAAACTAGGGAAATATTACAAAGCTATTCCCTATCTTTTGTCTGAAATTACCGGTAAGTCTATTCCTGAGGTTTCTGATATGACAAGAGCCGAGTGGATGTTTTGTCGGTTGAATAAGGATATTCCATATTACCCTGACGTAATCTACGAAATATTTTACAAAATTGACCCCAACCACCCCCTGTTAGGATGGATTCCGAGAAAATAAAAATGCAAAACTGGCGTTTATTTTGCCAGAAACCCCACTGGGGAATGCATCGCGCAGAACACCAAGCTATTCCCAGTGGGGTTTTTTGCATTTTGGGCTTACGGGGCTTATTTCATCCCGCGCCAGAGGCCCTCTAGTACATACACATATATCTTTCTTACGACCCACCAGAGGGTGAACTCCGGACAGCGTCCCGAGACACCCCCCAGACTTTTCCAATCGCGAAACCCCCCATCGCGGGGTTGAATCGCACTTTCTATCTTTCCACCCCTCCCCCCACGGTTGCTGTGAGTGGGGGAGGCTTTTTTTTCACTCACAGCAACCGGTCCAAATGCGTCTACAGCGAGGCTTGAACTCGGGACTTTAGGCCTCCCCAGCTCCAAAGTCCACGATCACAAGCGAACGCCAGACACATCTGGACACTTATGTATGTGAAAATTATTATATTTATGTCTTACGCTCTAATTTGCATATGAACCAGACAGCCGGCGTTCAATATGCAAATAGAATCCTGTTTCGCTCTTTTCAAAGCAGATGTTTACTGAGCAAGCTTTCTTTGAAGCTCTTCTTTTGCCTCCTGGTAGATCTTTTTGCAAGATTCCTCGGAAAGATCTTTTACGACTGTTTTTTTGTTCCTTATGTCCGACTTTAATTTCTCGTACTTTTCCTCTTCGGCTAGGATAAGCGAGAATTCTACGTCGTCTATCTTTCTGTCACGCAAAGCCTTTGAAACAAGGTCGGTAATAGTATTTACTTTAGCCCTTGACAGAGCTATTGTCGTGTCATGCTTGTATATTTTGCTTGACAACTGTTTCATAATGCCCGTAGCAACGGCTGAAATAATACCACAGGCTGCCCCGACGCCGGCCAAAGGAACTCCAACGATTATTCCCGGTCCAGTAAGCGAAGTAGCAACGCCGGAGCCTGTTAACACAACAGATATGGATCCTGAAGTTATCGAAATCTTATGTAGCGTACTCCGGGGCTCTGACGTACTTTTTTCGGACTTTTTCGTAGTGTTTTGTCTGCCCTTCCAAGTAAGCCAGGATTAAATTTGCTTTATTCAGACGAAAGTTTTCAGCTTTTAATTCGTTAGGTTCCTTAGGAAGTTCAGGATAAAGTGGAGGTGCTGATGGTATAACATCCATTATATATACTAATGTACGACGCTTTTGGGAATGATATTGAGGAGCAGCCACATCACGACAACCGGGATTATGCCAACTGGAGGGCCTTTAGGAAGATGTTTCCGCATGCAGACCCTAGTAAGTTCGAAAGGAGACCCGATGGATTTACTTCAACGGCGAAAGAATGTACAGTAATGCGGACTTGGAGCCAAAGGCGACCACCAAGCCACCAAAACCCGTGCATAAAGAAAGGCTACCTAATTTTCCAAAGAATCTATTAATAACCAACCAGGATTACCCATTTTACGATGCCGAAGGTGGTATAAACAACTTTGATAAAATAGTGACGCATTTAAAGATTCCAGTGGGTAAGCAAACGTTTGACGTAGTAGTAAGGAATATCTTTAAGGATTTTAACCTTACGCACACTTCAGGAAAAGAAGCCCACGAATGGTTAAAGGGGCCTAACTTTAAGTACTGGCCGCAGCAGTTAAACTTTGCCGTCTGGGCGGCTACAAAGGGCTGCGGGGTTGCCGCGGATATGTTCGACATTGCCTTTCTAAGGTTCCACGTTGCCTTTACTATGCGGCGCATATTGAAGGAGCTTAGCGTACCGCTGCCGGGGGAAAAGCCATTCAATCGAATGGATAACCACTACGATTCCGCTGCCCTAGAAAGACTAATGAATGAGTTTAAGCCGCAGCAAAGAGACTTTCGTTATCGGGAGGGCGCCACGCATGGCTTGGGCATTATTTATGCTTGGCATGTTGACGGCGTGCGTCCGGCCGACATGTATCATCAAAAATACCCCGGGATCCTAAAGTTTTACGACTTGGGTGGTCGCAAGAATGACGTTACGCTGATCGATAGGATTGAGACAATTTACCCCAGTCCTTGGGATCCGTTTGTATTATTAAAAGGAAAAGGCCTAAGAAACCTAGCTCGAATTAACCGCAGCATTGAAGCATTTGTCTACTGCATCCTGGGAGCGCAGGTAAATACCCGCAGCCCCATTGTTGGATCCCAAGGTGCTTCGCGGGAAACGCAACAGGAATTCCTAACCCTGTTTGAGTCCGCAATAATAGAAAATGACATATCCAAGTCGGTGCAGAGATATCAATTAGCGGTGCAGCAATCCAAAGTGCGGCTGGATTACGCCTTGAGTCCTGGTTGTTGGTTAATGCCAAGTAATTTGGTTATCAACGCCAATTCCGTTGTGGGTTACAACAACAAGCTGCAGCGAGCAACCAAAGACATGAAGTTTGGGGCAAATGACGTGAACTCTGATACTACCAAGGGCATTCCTCACTTCGTAGAGGAGCCAAAAAACTCACACGAAACGAAGCTACCCGTAGTTAAGAAACCATCAAAGAAGGTTTTGCCTGCGATACCTGAGGAATATGACCATAACTTACTAAAGGCCGGCTTAGCCACCGCAGGCGTTGGTCTGAGTTATTATATATGGCGATGAACAACCCCTACGTAGCTGGAGTAGATTGTGTCTATACGACTTACACAGGCGAGAAAAAATACACCCAGGCATCTTGGGTTGATGTCACGGGCATGTCCGTGAATTTGAACTACTCGGGAAAGAAATTGATCCTTTGTAGTATTTGCATTGGCACGAGTAGTCACGCCAACGTGGGCTTTAGGTTTCTAGATGACAAGGGTATACTGCAGCCTATGAGAAATAAGACAAACAACAGGGAGCCTGCGCATTTCTCCGTAGAGCCCAACCCCCTAGAGCGCCGAGAATCTTTCCGTTTGGACTTTCCACATGGTCGCCGATTGCCATGGGAAGGTAAAGCTGCAGATAAGAGTAGACGATACGGGAAAGGTTACGGTAAATAGCATAGAAAATCAAAGGGATACTATCTATAACCACGCAACCATCAGCACTCTTACGGTGCTTAGCCTTTAGAAGCAAATTTATTTGCTGAAATATATGAACACACACGCGAAGGAAGATTTGTTTCTCCATTACCTGGAGGAGAAGGACTACTTAGAACAGCATTGGCATGACACCGGGCTGTGGGTAAAGGTTGGGGGCCTGGGGTTGGTCATGTGTACCATTAGCATTTCGACGGGGTATTCGTGTAAAGTGGGGTTTAGGATCGTTGATGAGGATGACCACCCATTACTACCCTACAGAAAAAAAGATAGCAATAGGAACCCAGTTCATTTCTCGTCGGAGCCCCCTCCAAAAAGCGGAGAAGACTTAACGCCAGTAACTTTTCATATGATAGCCAATTGTCAATATGCGAAGCTTCAGGTTCTTCCCAACGACGTTGCCTACCTTCGGATAAATGCCGCCCCGACAAGAGATCCTCCGACGGATGCTGTTTGGAATCATAAGCCCATTAGCACCATGAGTGTGCTTGCCGCTAGTTCCGCATTATCAAGGCGGCGCGAATACTATCTTTACGTATCACCAGTCGAGGACGCCTCGGATGCCTGACGACGATAAGCCCCCAGTAATACACAAGGATAAGATTAACCCTTCATCTTCTTCAGGAGTACCACTCCAATAGCGACGACCAAGATCCAAATGTTGTTACCCACGAACTTCAACAGTTCGCCTCCGGCCCTAAGTGCCAAGGAAACAACCGAACCCAGCAGCCCAGGAAGACCGGCTGCCATCTTTTTTCCCAAGTCCGTCAGCCCATTGCCTAATTTCTTTACGCCTGCGCCCGTAGCCTTAAGCGCGTTAAGGATCACGCCTACTACGCTTGAAATAGCAACCGCAAATGCCAGCGGAAGACCATACTTCACCAGAGCTCTTTTTACCTTTTCCTTGGTAGTAAGCCCCGGCTCCTTTTCCAGGTTGTCCTTTTGTGCCTGTAATTCCGCAAGGCGCACCTGAAGGGTTTCTACTTCCTTTTGGGTTGCCTCCCTTTCCTCTTCGGGACGAGTCTGGTCGTTGATTATTTCCTGCTGCCGCTCTATTTGACCCTCCAGGTCTTCGATGGCCTGTTCTCTTTGCCGGATTTGCTCTTCTTTAGTATTGATTTCGGCAACCAACTGCCGCCGTTCCTCCAAAGAGCCGGCTATGGTGACATTCAAGTTTTTGGCTTCTTCCTTGCTCATGTCCAGGTCTTGCAGGGCGAGCTCGAAGGCCTTTTGGGCTTGGTCTCTATCGCGTAGGGCATTGTCTCTTTGTTCTCTCATCTGTACTATTAGCTGATTTTTGTCGTCAAGTTCTCTCTTTTGAGCATCGAGAAGTAGTCGGTTTTGTCTCATGTAATCTGCTTCCGTTTCTTCCAACGTTTCTTGCAGCTCCTCGACGCGTTTTTCTAACGCAACCCTTTCATTCAGGGCTGCCAACCTTTCTAACGCACTTCGGGTAGCTAGTTGAAAGCCTTTTAATCTCGCCACGTCACCCCTAACTTCACCATCTTCATCAAAAAGGGGTTGCGGTTTCGTCCAGCGGTCTTTGTCAGGAAATCTCAGGTCTTGGACGCTTATGAGGACTTTGTTTCCGCGTTCTGTGAGCTTTATGTCGTCCGCCTCAAAACGGCGATAACGCATCCTCAGTTCTCGCGTTGCCCACTCTACGGTTTCCCGCGCGGTTGCTCCCTGCTCGTTCATATCCCGAAGTTCTAAGTACTCGGGGACGGGGCCGCGGTTCTTTGATTGCCACATGCGATTCAAGGAGGTCATGATGCTTTTCCACCCACTACCGTACGTGTTTTCTAGGGCCATGTCGTAGATTAGGGGGCCGGTTTCCGCGCCTTTAGTCCATGCGTCGTATTCTTCGTCGTTAATATCGATTTGGCCTTCTTCGGTAAGGGGGCCAAGATCCGTTCCTTCTACTTCCATTATATATGATAAGCTCAAAGTTAAACCCCAACGTATTACCTAAGCAGGTTGG
Organism: Actinia tenebrosa; assembly: GCF_029948245.1. NCBI lineage: Eukaryota > Metazoa > Cnidaria > Anthozoa > Actiniaria > Actiniidae > Actinia > Actinia tenebrosa. Next base: position 2,549,558 of record NW_028292572.1, on the reverse strand, counting down.
CGGACTAAAGGCAGAACGCACCTTTCACCGGGTCACCTTTTCCCCCAGCAGCGCAAAACCAAAAGAAACCTTGTACGTAGGCGTGCCCCGCCTAACGGATAACCTAGTCTTAGTTCCTGGCACCTTGGCTTTAAGGTTCGACTTAGCGGTGCAGTCTGACCACACAGACGAAAGAATTATTGTTAATAACGTGGGTAGAAACTTAGTTTCTAAGATGCGCGTAAAGTTCGCAGGGGAATCCTTGCTGGACTTAAATAGGTACGACTTATACACCACGTACAAAGACTTATGGTTGACAGCCTTTGACCGCGCGCAAAGGATAGAACAAGGAATTGGTAGTGTCATTCTACGTAAGGTCCGCACACCTACGAAAACACAACCTACTGACGGCAGCGGAGAAACCGCAGTGGCAGACGCAAAGCGAATAAAGACCGCCTATGGTAGCAAGTATGTCATACCACTGGACTTTGAAGTGATTACGAATCACGGTGTGTATTACCCAAGACAGTTATCCGAGCTACAGTTTGAAGTAACTTTAGCAGATGCTAATAACATCATTGGTGGGCTGACCACTGCACTTACCACAACAACCCCATACTCTATTACCAACTTAGAGCTGCAGTACGAAACGGTATACAGCGAAGAGCTGGCCCGTAGCGCCGGTATGGAATACAGTGCAGGGAAGGCATTCCTTTACGACCACGTAGTGATGTATAAGACAATTAGCTTCTTGGATAAGACGGATGAGGTTATCAACCAAAGCATTAACCTCCCCCGAAGAAGTCTCACGGGGTTAATGCTGGTGTTTGCTAAGCCCTACGAAGCCGGCAAGCGCGACTCCGAGGCCTTTCACAACCCCAACTTTACTAACGTGGGGGTAAATGTCAACGGAGTACCCAACAAGGTCTACTCCCAGGGAATAAAGCCCGCAGACGTGTACAGAGAGGCCATGCGCAAGTTTGGCGACCAAATTAGCCCTGAGGAATTCTTTAAGGATAAATATGCGTTATGGATCGATATGCGCACCACCAACGACGAAAGCATGCACGGTCAGGGTTTACGTCTAGTAAATACGCAGGATGGCATAACATTGGAGATCAAGCGCACCAAGAACACCGATGCCGGCGACGGCGACAAAATAAACTGCTACGTTTTCGTGGAAATGAATCAGCTAAAGAGCGTTGCCTACTAGTTTCGTGAACAAAGTGAACGAAAAATTAAAATATTCCTTACCTATAATATGCTTCGCGTATTTCAAAACAACGAAACCAAACTGCAATGCATAGTGCAAGGCAACGAACTGTACTTCAGGGGAAAAGGAGGTGGCGGCTGCGTTGGAATATTCCAATGCTAGAGATGCTTTAATTACTCACGTTTCGGATAAGTACAAGAAAAGGCTGTCTGAGTTAAAAGGGGTCGTGAATCGCGACGATTGTACTATACACCCACATTCCGTGTTTATTTCCGAACCTGGGTTGTATCAGCTGATATTTAGCTCAAAGCTACCAAAGGCAGAAGCATTTCAGGATTGGGTCTTTGAGGAAGTCCTACCCGCGCTGCGTAAGGACGGTCGATATGCAACAGAAAAGCGGTTTGGCGGTCCAAACAAGTTGGTATTTAAAATCGAAAATGAATTCGACCTGCATAAAAAGGTAGTGGACTACATCCGCAGGTTTTACCCCCAAATGCTCGTAACCCCTGGTCTAGGCGAACTGCAGGATTCGATCGGCAAACGTATAAAGTGCTGGCAGAAAGGATATCAACGCGGTCAGCCCGACCTTCTTATCTTGAATGCACACGTGTGATACCGCGGTTTCTGCGTAGAGCTGAAGACCCCTAAAGGCAACGGGGCATTATCTGAGGATCAACGCCTGCTGCTGCAGCGGTATGAGCAGAATGGTTACAAAGTGTTGATCAGTAACGACTACGATGTCATCTGCAGAGCCATCACGGAGTATGCACAAGGAATGCGTTTACCATGTAGGTGGTGCTGTAAGCGCTTTAAAAGCGCGCAGACTCTGGGAACGCATTTAAAGATATTCCATAGAATATATGGAGTTTGAGGCTGTAAGGCAGATACACTGGAGAGACTTAAAGGAGGGCGTTACGTATGAAATAAAAAATTATGTAGCCTTTGAAGATATTGACAGGCTACGGTTGTTATTAGCGCATGAGGGTGTTACGTACAGCCTGTGGGCGCCGGATCGCGTCCGATACGTGATAGAGGGGCAGGAGTTTACGCATCTGAGGTCGTATGGGAAGAAGGATGGTCGCTGGGCGTTTGACGTCGCAAAGTGCGTCCTTCCTTCGCCTCTATGTAGTTAGGAGCATTTAAAGTAGGGTCGTCGGCAGTGCTCGGCGACTCTTTTTTAACGATGCAGTCAGCAGGGGGTTCGCACGTAATACAGTCCATATATTGAAAGGGCGATTAGGAATCCTCCAATGCAGCTGCGTAGGCTATCATATATCCTTGTCAGAAACCCCCTCAGAATGTTAAGGATGAGGTTGTTATCTTGTTAAGCAGTTAGAGATGTGTTTCTCTTCTCTGACGCATCCGCAGCGGTCACACTCCTGCCTCCAATATTCTCTGTTAGTCCATGGAATTCCTTCGGTGCGCTCAAAGAAAGGAAAGGTATGGATTATCTTCCTATGGTAGTCTATTCTATTCCTTAGATATTCCTCTTTATGTTCACAACGACTCATAATATCACCGCACTGGTAACAATCTACTCCTTCCATGTCGTAGGTCCTAGAAAGGAATCGATAAGTCTCCTCATGCCTCTTTCTGTGTGTCTGAAGACGTTGGCGGCTGCTAAGTATCTTATCACAGAAACTACACTGCCTAGTCCTACAGCAAACCCCTCTTTTCAGATGTTGCTGCATTTCCTGAAGAGTGCTGAATTCCTTATTACAATCCTTACAGGCGCTTCTACAGACGCGTCTTTCCTGGTGTTGCTGCATCTTTTGAACGGTGCTGAATTCCTTATTACAATCCTTACAAACCTTACTAATTGGCTTCTTTGTGCAAACTCCATGCCGAACATGGTATTGCAGTCTGTGCTTGGTGCTAAACACCCTCTTACACATCAAACAGTCCATATATACTTAACTATATCTTAGCCTCCATTTAACATCCTTTAACAAGATAACAACATATTCCTTAACATTCTATGGGCATCTCAGAATAGTTTCCAGCCCTACTTAACAAGATAACAACTTTATCCTCAACATCCTACGGGGGTTTTTTGAGGAGTTTCGTACCCTACTTAACAAGATAACAACCTCATCCTCAACATCCTAAGGCATCATTTCAAACACTTGTCCACACAATTTACATAGGATATTTCATAAAGTCCTTCACGGACTCCTTTGCCCACGTTGCCATCGTTATCAGCGCGCCAAACCTTTCCGCGCGCTTCAGACCGCACATTTCGTCGTACAACTCCTGCACGCGCTCTTTTAATCGATCGAACTCCTCCCTTTGCATCTTTATCGTGTCCGACTTGTCTTCGAGTTTGTTAACCATCGCTCTGACTGCGTCCACGGCCTCCATATATTTAAAGGATTTCTACTCTGCCAAACGTTATGTATGCCTGCTGCAGCAACCTTTCATTCGTAAGGCCCTCTAAAGGCGTAGGTACCTCATTCTGGCCATGCATCATGCGTAGTTCTGCAATTAGTTCCTCTCTCGTCATGTCCTCCAAAGGCTTCATATATATAATGGAACCAGATCATATGCCCTGTAACGCGCTCATCGTAGGACCCACCGGCTGCGGAAAGACCCAGTTTGTGGTAGAGCAGCTATTAGGACCCTTTAGATACCGCTTCGACTACATAGTGCTGCTTTGCCCTACCTACGTGAACAACCGCACCTGGACGGGCATAGGAGTGAAAGACGACGACTTCTTCGTAGATATCTTAGACCCTAACGAGTTATCTGGACATCTTAAGTTCTGGCACAAACGATTCCCTAAAGATACGCAAACCCTCCTCATACTGGACGACATCGCCTGCGGGGACCACATAAAAAGACGCACGTCAGAGCTCGTTAAACTCGCCTTTAGCGGCAGACACGACAATATTAGCGTTTGGTTGCTCTCGCAGCAGCTTACCAGTGTCTCTAAGCCTTTTAGGGAAAACATAGGATCTCTCGTAGTATTCTATACTCCGAGCAAGTCTGACCTGGAAACCATCTTAAGCGACTACGGCGGCGAGATAAGCAAGGAACAGTTACACGAATACATGCGGCATTTAAAAACGCACCAACATTCCAAGATGATCTTCTCTTTGAGGTTTCCGTATGAGGTAAATATATATGGAGATTGAGCAGCTCTTAGATGAAGTCCCCACACAGTTAGATGAAAGTAACCTTAAGGAACAACTTAACATCCTGGTGTCTTCTGGGAAGTGCAAAGAAATGATAGGCAAGGAATTTACCCATGAGCAGGTTAATAAGTTGTCGGAAGAGGAGGTTAAGAAGTTCCATAAGAGGTACGAGGCCGCCCTTGCAAGTAAGACCACGGACGCCGTAGCAGACTCAGCCATTAAGTTCGCGACTAAATTGCTTGGACCTGCGCTGCCCATAGACGACGTGGAGCAACTGCGGAAGGACATTAGCGAGGACTATGTCATATCCCAAGAACTTAAGATAACCTGCGGGTGGTTGTCGTTGAAGTGCGGTAAGTTAATGGCAGTCGCCTCTGCGGCAGTTCACGTAGCTCAGCATGTCGACTTGAAGGAACTTACGACGTCTTGGAAGGACTTTAAGAAGGACAGGTACGTTGAAAAGGTCTTCAAGGCGGCACTTGCTGAGGTACCTGATCAAGTCGCCTCAAGTACTTAGTCAAGTCGTCCTCAGGAATTACCCAGGTCGCCTCAAGTACTTAGTCAAGTCGTCCTCAGGAATTACCCAGGTCGCCTCAAGTACTTAGTCAAGTCGTCCTTAAGTACTTACCCAGGTCCTATTAAGTTACTTATCAAGTCCTTCAAGTCCTTAGATATAAATGAGTGAAGCTGAATCGAAGGCGGAGAAGCAGCCCCAAGAGGAGCAAAAGATTACCAAGGCTAAATCTCCAGGCAGGGTCGCTGCCGGAAAGAAGCTCGCGGAGATGAATAGAAAGAACAAAGCAAAGAAAGAGGACAAGGTGGAAGAGAAAGAAGAGGAATCCTCCATCAATCCGGGCTACGTCATTGGCGCGTTAGGAGTCATCATAGCAGCAGGTAGCCTTTACTTACAATGGAAGGCAGCAAAGCCAAAGGTAGAACCCGTGCATGTGGCGCAGGAGCCTAGAAGCAAAATACCCGTAATGGAATAACCTTCTCGCTTTGTAATATAATGTCAACCGCGTTATTGAAAACTGTTGAAGAAGCAGCTATTATTACTTCCATCGTTGCGGGTATTGGTTGGGTAGGTAAGAAAGTGCTCAAAGAAGATTTTACTGAAGACCCAAGCAAGAGCTTCGCTAACTTTGCTAAGATGACCGCTGCCGTAGGCGGGGCTATCATGGTAAAGGATTACCTACGGAAGGAAAAGTACATTCATCAGTAAGCGTAGCTTACTTCTAGAAGGGGACTTGTCCCCTGCAATATAAATGGCTAGTTTAATCGCAGGCGGAGTTATCGCAGCTTTAGCATTCACTGGAGCTAATTATGGTGGTCAGTATTTGGATAGATTAGTCAGAGGCGACAAAAGCGGAGAATTAGCCGCTGAGAGGAAAAGGCATGATTTAGCGCTGGAGAAATATCAAAGGGACGTGGCGGCTTGGAATGAAAAAAGACAAGCTCACAGGAATTGGTTGGACAAGAATTACCAAGACAAGATGCAGGCGGATAAGAACTTCGAAAACACAGACTACGCCTTTAACCTTTATGCGCAAGCACACCCCGCGGCATCGACGGGGTTAAAAAGGCCTCAATTTAAGAATTACTACCGGCCTTCTAAGAAACAAAAAGACAATGAATTGGTCTTCGTAGGAGTCGCAGGGCTGGCGGGAGGCGTAGCTCTGGCGTACTTAGTCTAGGCTACGCTTAGCCTCTAGTGGCGCCTTTGGCGCCTAGAATATAATGATCGTCTTTTTGGAAAGCGACAAGAATAACTTTACCACTTATCTGAATCCCCCCATCAAAGCCCATAAGGTTCGGCTGGTTAGTTGCTCTTTGTACAATTCTTGGTATAATTTAGTCAATGCCTTGGTCACCGTACTTAAGGCGCCTGGCAAATATCAAGGTGAAATGCTACCCGATGGACATTACACGCCAATCACCCTTGCTAAGGAGCTCGCCAAGCGCGGTTATACTCTCACCACGGGTTTGCCGCACGAAATGACCCTCAAACAGAATATGCCAAACTATTCAGTAACTTTTGGAAAGTTTGACCCATTGGGATCTTTATTATGTGCCTCGGACAAGACAATTACCGACACAGCCATACCTGTGAAATGGAAAGTCGCATCCTCTTACGAAGTCTATTGCGACTTGGTCCATAGTTACAACAATGGAGAAAAGTCTTCTCTTATGTCCAAGTTTCTGCCCAAAGGTAATCCATTTGACCCAGTAGAATACACTCCCATTTCTTTAAGCTATGACTTGTCTAATTTGGTAGAAAGCATAAACATCACCATTAAAGTGGACGGAAAGACGGTGGATTTCAACGGACGTAAGATCAATCTCGTCCTGGAATTCATATAATGGGCCGCGTAGAGGACAAACTCAAAAGGATTTACTATGGGCCTGTGGGCTATTGGAGAGGAGCGTCAGCTATTAAGAAACTCGCGACCGCGGCCAGGGTTATCAGAAGAAACGGCTAATAACTGGCTAAGAAAACAAACCCTCTGGCAGGTTTATCTTCCCGTGCCCAAGTACATTCCCAGGCCCAGCTTCACCGTAAATGCCCCCAATGAAGTTCATCAGGCGGATTTGCTTTTCTTACCGCACGACAAGGTGAGAAAGAAGACCTATAGATACGCTTTGACCGTAGTTGATATCGCAAGCAGATACAAGGACGCCGAACCCATAACCAGCAAGGATTCTGGGGAAGTCGCAGAAGCCCTAGGTAGGATTTATAAGCGCGTCTTGAAATGGCCTAAGCTGCTGCAAGTGGATGCGGGGACAGAGTTCATGGGCGTGGTTACTAAGACCCTGAAAGACCACAGCACTAAGATTAGGAGAGCCGAAGCAGAGTACCACAGGGGTCAGAGCATCGTTGAAAGATTCAATAAGACCCTGACCGAGCGTCTCTTTGGGTACCAGTATTGGAAAGAGCTGGAAGATCCCTCCAAACGCAACAGGGAATGGACTCAGAGACTCCCCCAGGTCGTCGCGGCTTTAAACAACGAGGTGGCCAGGGCTACGGGAATGAAACCCAAGGAGGCCATAAAAAAGAAACACGTGGAACACAAGTCCTACGTCAGAAGTTCGAGGGCGGTCGGCCTGAAGGAAAAAAAGCTCCCCCGCGACATAGTGGTCAGATACCTCTATCAGCCGGGGGAACTCGAAGGTGGCAGTAAGAGAGCCACGGATCCTAACTGGTCCCTGGAAACGTATGAGATTTCAAAGTCCGTCACCAAGGAAGGGCAACCCGTGTTGTATTACCTAGATGGCCCAAGTCGCGGATTTGTCAAGGAAGAGTTGCTCATAGTCCCCAAAGACTCAGAGTAGTGCTGCTCCGCGCGCCCGATTACACTCTAGGCATGTCAGTCTTACGTTGCCTCTACAATGGCCGCGCTTATTGTTGATACGATCCACGGAGAACTGCTGATCGTCATTTGGGTCAAACCTCCATAGTAGAGGTATGTTACATTTGGCACACCTTGCCCCTTTCTTATAGACGTCGTCCACGCATAAGTCAAAGACATGACCCTTCTCTTCGTCGTGTCTTTTGTAGCGAAGGAGTTTCTTAGCAATGCTCTCCTTTGCTATGTCTTTTGGGGTGCGGTCGTAACGCAGTTGCGGCCCCCAGGCTCTTTTTAACTGTTTGGCATATTCTACGCGACTTACGGCGGTGTAGATAAGGTTGCTCCAACACAGCCGCTGGTCTATGATCCACAGCGTTTCTTTTATGGTAAGCCCCTGCGCACTATGGACTGTCATGCAATAACCCAAGCGCCAGTCTGGATGGGAGGTAATTCTTTCCACCTTTTCTATGGGTACCAAGCCTTTGTCATGCGTTACTGCGTTCTGCAGTTGGATGTCGGTACCAGGTACCCAGACGTCTCTTTTTTGCATGCGGGTGTCGTGGGGTTTGTAGCAAACAGGTACGGGATGCGTAGGGAAGCGCTCTCGGTGTATATTTAGCAAATCCTTTTGTATGCGAGACTGTGCGGCGCGTTTGCTGCTCAGCACCAGATCCTTTGGATGCCATGTGTAAAGGAAGTCCTCGTATTTCTTCGCTCTTACGCGTTTGCGCAGTGTTTTGCATTGGTCGGCGTCACTAAGGCCCCTTAATTCCGCTTTCAGGTATCTTACTTGATCCTTACTGCGGTAATCTGTGTTGATTTCTTCAGAGTAGTCTACGAACCCCTTTAGCCATTCGGGGGGCATTTCTCCGGATATTGGAGGAGGCTGGCAGGGATCTCCGGCGAATATTACTTGACATTTCCCGCGAAGGAACTCTACGAACTCCTGCAGGATTTCCAAAGGCACGGTGCAAATCTCATCCCAAAGTATCACCGGAGGTATGTCATGGATGGCCTCTGGTACCCATTTTTGTCCATTCCAACGGAAGAAGCTGTGGTAGGTCTGCGCGTCGTAACCCATTTCGCAGAGTTCTCTTTCCAAACGGTGCGTTGGCGTTAGCACCTTTATCTTAGGAAAGAGTTCTAACACACGCGTCGTCTTACCACTGCCGCCGGTACCATAGAGGTAAGAGAAGCGTTGGTAGGAAATAGGGTCCGCAACTGAGGGCAGTGGCTCTTCCGTCGGCGTAATGGAACCGCGGGTGTGTTCTCCGTGATATTCTACACGTGCCCTCCAGGCTCTTATCTCCTCATCTTTAACGCGCCATTGTCCACTTTCTGCGAGTTCATCGGCAGTGTAGAATTCCTTCATCTTTTCCAATACGCTCGGCTTAACGTATAGGGAATCCGTGGCTACGCGGGGGATATATTCTTTGTCAAACCGCAGGAGCATCGCTAATAGGTTAATGTGCGCATATGCGAGCATGCTGGCACGCAGATGGTAATACTGCGGTCGATGGTCCTGGTAGTAACACAAAGCATTCCACTTACGTTCTCTCTGCTCGGCTTCTATGAAATAATCCCATTTCTCCACGGACACCATCGTTCCTTGGTCGTAGGCGCGCTTGATGAAGAAGCTTAGTTCGCCTTCGTCGGTTATTAGGCGTCGCTGCATATGTTTTTCACCCTCCTTAGCACCTTGCGTGAACTTTCCTATGACAATTCAGGCGGTTGGGTTGTGCTCCGGTAACCATTTAGTAAAGGCGCTATGGCAAAGTATGGCTTCATGCGCGGTGTAGGTGAGTAGTTTACGCTCTTCAAAGAACTTTAACAATGGCACTGGTATCCATTCTTTCTCTTGTAGATGCTTCCCGTACCATGATTAAATTATGGGGTGCAAGTCTTTAGCCAACTTCCAAGACGTTAATCTGACGAACCCCGTAGCTGGCGCGTCGTAGCTGCCGTCTAAGGACACACGAAAGAACTGTGAATCTGGATGGCCGTAGCGGTCGTAATATTCCTTACAATCCCCCAGGCCTTTAAATGACGCAGGATAGCAGTGCTTCATGTCTAAGGACACGTATTCTTCCTCGTCGTACTCCATGTTCCAAAGACCTCCATGACCGTGTTCTACGCACGCTTTGGAGATATCTTTGAACTCTTTTGGGGTAGGTTTCCATCCATTCCTCTTTTTGGCCGCTAAGAAGTCTAAGCTGCGGGAGCTAAGGACTTCATCTGAGAAGTCTTCCCCAAGGGTTTCGCAGGCGCTCTGGATGCGCAGATGTTCGATTTCGGGGCGGTAAAGAGTACCATCTTGAGTCATAAACTGGCTTCCTTCGGGATCCATCAGCCAAACGGAGTTCTCATGGATTAAGTCTACCAATGGGGAAGTTTCATAGACCTTAGTCTCTTTCTTCTTAGGGAACCGAAGTTCTCGCCAAGCGTGTCCGTTGTGTTGGTAGATGACTATATGAGCGCCTCGGCCCCCATATTTATGAGTCCCAGGGTAAATGTACCCGTCTGTGATGTCTTTCACGTGTATGCGCCTTTCTAAGAGGGTTTCTAATTTCTTTATGTTGTCTATCGTAGCCCCAGCTTTGTAGGTGGCGTTTTCCCATTTCCTGATGGCTTCTTTTCTTTTCGGAGTTAACTTACCTCCGCGGGCGGAATCTTCAAAGAATTCCCTTACCAGTTTCCCGACGCAGTTGCCGGGATGTCGCATTGGCTTGAGTTTCCTAACGTCTGGCTCTTTGATCTCATACGCACCGTAGATAACTACCGTAACAGGGTAAGCAACCTCGTAGAACAGCGCGTCGATGCCTACCAGCGCTCCGGGGCGCGTTTGCTTATTTAAAACAAACAGGTTCTGCTTACCAGACGCCCGAATAGGGTTACGGCCTCTTTCTATTGCCCAGTCACCGTCGTAATACTTTATAAACGTTAACTGTAAACGGTAGTTACCTTCAGGCATCAGGTCTATTATCTTTTCGGCTCTTTCTTCATCCATGATTTCTTCTGTGTCTCCTTCTGTGAATGTCGTGAAGGCGAAGTCGGCGTCCAAACGATCCAATACCTGGGTTCGCAGCTTGCGTACAGTTTTGTTTTGAATGCCCGCGATGTTGTCCATCTATATCTAGGAAATATTTTAACCTTCGTTTACGACCCTACGCGGACGCATCCAATATTTCATAGGACGACGTCTAAAAGCAGGTTTGGGAACCACGGGCTTTCTTGTCAACTCCTTTACGTATTCCTCGCGCGTTGTCGTACAAGTCGTCACAATCTCACAGGGATCCTTCCTGCGTAGATGGGAAATCAGACCACACTTTGTGAAGCTCTTGCTACATCTTGGACAAATAAGCTTACCACTCATCGTATACTTAACGATATTTTGTCCTCCATTAGGGGTAATATTTTAACTTAGTAATGTGGGGCACCAGTAAAACCCGTAGAGAGCTTTTCGAATCGAATTACGCAGGTAATACCCAGAACGACCTTACGGGTAATACCCGCGGCCGACGCACGTACGTGAGCGCGGGGAATACCCATGTAATTCCGGGGGGTGGCCGCGAGTCCCCCTACCTGCTGCTTACTCCCACACTCAAGAGTTTACTTGGTGCTTTGTATCCAAGTATACCAAATGCATGTGGATTTCAATATCTTGATCTACATGTGACTACTAATTACTTCCCTGAGGATGATATCAATGTGGAGAGAACAATTGAAATTGAAACTTCCACTAGTGTACCAAAAAGTATCCCTGAAATAGTCTTTGAAGTGGACACAGGGAGTCAGGTACTTGACATTCTAACCAGTTTCAGTGTTGATGAATCCCATGTTCTTGAAAGTCGCACCCTTGGACAGAATGTCAATCACGAATGGAAGTCTCAGCGTGTTGGCAGGATTGCTACCTCTGTCTCACACAGTGTCATGACTAAGGTTAACACTTTGCAACAACCAAATGACAAGACAAATAATGCATGCAGCTCCCTTTTGGATTCCTTGTGTTCATTGAAATCTGACAGCAAGGCAATACCTGCATTGCTTTATGGCATATAAATGGAGGACGATGCAAGAAATGCACATACAAAAGTAATAAAACTTAAGAGTGACTGTCTGTAACGATCAAGCAAAATTCAAAATCCGTGGCAAACTTCGAAAAATCGATTTCGCTCATACTTTCAAGTTAGTTAGGGTAATGTATCCTAAGAATCGCTGTATAGTTGGTTTGATCAAATAACGCTTTATTATGGAGAAAAATGGAATTTTTCAAACACTCCCGAAAACGCCGTTCGCGACAGTAAATTTTGACTCAACTTTCGCGGCTGCTGGACACAAAATAAGCAACACTGGGAATTAAAACAACCCATATTCTTGAAGAACAATCTATTGAGTACGATATGCGTGACTTTGGGATCAATTGTACAATTTTAAGATAACAAAATAATTTTATTTGCTAGACGTGTGTTTAGAGTATCAAAAAGTAGGTCTTACAAAAATATTCATTCTGAATGTGCTTAACCTCTCAGTCGCGTGAAACTTCGCTGGTTGATTATTCAGATGTTGGTCTTTCTAGTGATGTAAAGAAATCTTTGGGCAAATGATTGTCTGTCACGCAGTATGTCTTCAAACTTTGGTCAAATTACTCATTTCTGACCTCTGGCCGCTTTCTATAACAGACAAGATACTAGTGTTTATAAGTAAAATATAAACTCAAAAACAAGCCTAAAACACTTTTATAGCCTTAAATAATGTAGCTGTTTAAGAATTCTTACCTGGCAAACTCTGAAACCTGGATTTTTATGAATGTTTTTAGACACAAAATCGATCTGGTTTCTTTCATTACCGACTCGAACTTGTCAACGGCCGAGTGCCACAGGGAGCCCAACCTTTCTTGTTGTGGTGCAAAACACAGGAAACCCAGATTGATTAAAAAATCGTTTTAATTTGTTTTAATGATGATGCAAACACACACAATAAAAAATTTCACAACTATTCCAGTAACACTTACTGAATTACATGATAATCTATAATATGAATGACTAATAAAGAGGGGAAAAACCTGCAGTAGAACCTTACTAATGGTAACAGTTCTAAATTGATTTTAAAGAAGTTGAACCGTATACACCACATGCAATTTTTCTGCTCGGCCTGTCATCATAAATGATCACCGGCCTCTAAGGTTCATAATTAGTACCGAACAAATGTATGTGACAGAGGCACCCACGATTCTATTGGAGTAGATGCAGAACATGAAAATCTTTGGAAAGTTTTTACGCATCCTTCTTCGGAACAGGTGAACAGCGTGTCATCATCGGTATCGCTGTTTTCCTTGCTGGAATCTGTAGTGGTCTTTGGTTTGTATTTCCTACTTTGTCTAGGTATGATAACGCAGAAATCTGGAACCTGGTCATCAGAATACTCCATCTTCCTAAGGGTGGGTAAGGCTAGAGCTGACGATGTCTTCGTTGTTTCAAAATTTTTGCTTTGGATGCAAATTATATTCATCTTGAGTCCTACATATTTTCAAGTACTTTCACCAAAACTAATTAAACCAAGCCCCAATACTCCTCTTTATAGTTCCATTCAGTGATCACGAATAATAGTTCCTAGCCGAGGCTGGAGTTACCGCGCATGATAAACTATAGTTTTGCTATGCGCGGAAACTCCAGCCTCGGCTAGAGACTATTATTCGTGGTCACTGAATGGAACTGTAAAATGGAGTATTAAAGAGTGACTGTCTGTAACCATCGAGCAAGGCGTAAGCCTTGACAATGATGTTATCTTCAAAAAGCGTAACATTGTGGTTTGGAGAGCATACGGCGTTGGAAAAGGAAAAAAGATACCCAACACGAAATTTGAAACAACGAAGACATCGTCAGCTCTAGCCTTACCCACCCTTAGGAAGATGGAGTATTCTGATGACCAGGTTCCAGATTTCTGCGTTATCATACCTAGACAAAGTAGGAAATACAAACCAAAGACCACTACAGATTCCAGCAAGGAAAACAGCGATACCGATGATGACACGCTGTTCACCTGTTCCGAAGAAGGATGCGTAAAAACTTTCCAAAGATTTTCATGTTCTGCATCTACTCCAATAGAATCGTGGGTGCCTCTGTCACATACATTTGTTCGGTACTAATTATGAACCTTAGAGGCCGGTGATCATTTATGATGACAGGCCGAGCAGAAAAATTGCATGTGGTGTATACGGTTCAACTTCTTTAAAATCAATTTAGAACTGTTACCATTAGTAAGGTTCTACTGCAGGTTTTTCCCCTCTTTATTAGTCATTCATATTATAGATTATCATGTAATTCAGTAAGTGTTACTGGAATAGTTGTGAAATTTTTTATTGTGTGTGTTTGCATCATCATTAAAACAAATTAAAACGATTTTTTAATCAATCTGGGTTTCCTGTGTTTTGCACCACAACAAGAAAGGTTGGGCTCCCTGTGGCACTCGGCCGTTGACAAGTTCGAGTCGGTAATGAAAGAAACCAGATCGATTTTGTGTCTAAAAACATTCATAAAAATCCAGGTTTCAGAGTTTGCCAGGTAAGAATTCTTAAACAGCTACATTATTTAAGGCTATAAAAGTGTTTTAGGCTTGTTTTTGAGTTTATATTTTACTTATAAACACTAGTATCTTGTCTGTTATAGAAAGCGGCCAGAGGTCAGAAATGAGTAATTTGACCAAAGTTTGAAGACATACTGCGTGACAGACAATCATTTGCCCAAAGATTTCTTTACATCACTAGAAAGACCAACATCTGAATAATCAACCAGCGAAGTTTCACGCGACTGAGAGGTTAAGCACATTCAGAATGAATATTTTTGTAAGACCTACTTTTTGATACTCTAAACACACGTCTAGCAAATAAAATTATTTTGTTATCTTAAAATTGTACAATTGATCCCAAAGTCACGCATATCGTACTCAATAGATTGTTCTTCAAGAATATGGGTTGTTTTAATTCCCAGTGTTGCTTATTTTGTGTCCAGCAGCCGCGAAAGTTGAGTCAAAATTTACTGTCGCGAACGGCGTTTTCGGGAGTGTTTGAAAAATTCCATTTTTCTCCATAATAAAGCGTTATTTGATCAAACCAACTATACAGCGATTCTTAGGATACATTACCCTAACTAACTTGAAAGTATGAGCGAAATCGATTTTTCGAAGTTTGCCACGTTTTGCTCGATGGTTACAGACAGTCACTCTTAAGCATCAGAATGTACAAGTGAGGCCTAGTAGACTACGTGTAATACCAAGCAAGGCCTATATTGCTGCAAGTCCTGATGGATTAGTGGACTGTACATGTTGTGGGGAAGGCCTTCTCGAGATAAAATGCTCTTTTAGCATTGCAGACTCTGCACCCAATCAAAACAATCTAAAATATTTAAAAGCCAACAAAAAAGGGCAAGTAAGTCTTTCAAAGAGCCATCCATACTATAGTCAAGTCCTATACCAGATGGGGGTGACTAGAAGACAATGGTGTGACTTTTTTGTTTATAGTAAACATGGATTCTACCTAGAGAGAATTAATTTTGATACTGAAAGATGGGGAGCACTTGAAAGTGCAGCAGAATATTTCTTTAAAGACCATATTATCCCATATTTCATGAACAATAATAACAACACAAGAGCAACATAACTTTGGTGACCAAAACATCAAGCATGTACAGTGCCATGTACAGTACCTTCATATTGTTTCACACTGTAATTATCAAGATTCACTGCATTGTAAATTTCCTTGATAACATCATTTGTATCTGTCAAGGTCAGGCAACACTAAGGAGTGAAAACAATAACTTAATAATATTATGAATGTGCCGAGCTCTGCGAGAACAAGAAAGGATTGAGTTTGTCAAAAAATAAATTTAAGAAGTCACTGCCTTTTAAAACGGTTTTCATTTCTCAATATATTCATTTTGTATAATCTTGTATAGGTACTATAATGAGTAAGCTACCAACTTAATCATAGAATCATTACAGACCATTACACTCTTTCCCTAGCTATGTGTTAACTAAGAGAGATGTTTCCAATTTGAAAAAAAATATCACAAAAAATAACTTGCCATGTTTTATTCACAGACAAATTATTGCAATAGAGTGCAAACACTAAAGGCATGCAATATTAATATTTTGCACAATTAAGTAATAAATACTACTAATCAAACAATAGAAAAAACATAACCATAATTTAGAATTAATGTAGTACTACTTAGACTTTTAGTGTTTGCATTCTAGCACACATGCAAGTGAAACTAGTTAACTAAAGGTGGCAAAAAATTACACAGACATGCAGCAACTGTGACAATATCATCAGAAATTGGTAAAAGTGTAACTGGCATTACATATCTCAACAAAGCAAAATTCTTCATTCTTCCAATGGCACGCTCAACATGGATTCGTGCATTTGCGATCCTTTTTGTAGCTCTAAAATTTTCTTGGGTCATTTGTTCAATACCACTGCTGGGGGGAGGTATCTTCAGGGTTGCTCCTTTCATAAGCAGATCTTCACGAAGAGGAAAACCACGATCTGCCAGAATTAAATCTCCAGGCTCTAATTTATTTAGAAATCCAGACTGCCTTGTTATATGTTGATCAGAGGCTCAACCACCCCATAATTTTGACAGGAAACTGATCATTCCATTTGGAGCAATACCTACCAAAAATTTGCTTGTGTTATGCTTTTTGTAATCGGACCAAGTGAGAGCTTGTGTTTCTAGGTCCCTTGGTCTCTCGATGAATATTTCACTGCAGTCGATGGTACAGCGTAAGTTAGGGTATCCCCTTAGAGAACGTGGTAGCATTTGCTTGATAGTTTCTCTGTCTGGCCAATGAATGATAGGTCTTAGTTGCTTGGCTAAAAATTTTATCCAAGTGTTAAATATCTGTGAAACCAAACCAGTACTAATAAGAAACAGGTCTGCTAGTAATTCAGTGGGAAGACCAAGTTTCAATTTCATTAATGTCAAAAGCACCTCATCATGAGGAGCTTAGGCCCTGAAAAAAAATCTTAGCGGGAGATCACTTAGGCGTACCTAGGGTGTTAATTTCTATTTACACAAATGTCAGGAGAGGTGTTGGGCAAGTGACAGGCTCAGATATCTCTATCTGATAAATGTAATTAAATCTTTCGTCTTCAGTTACAATATGCTTGTTTGAATGGTTAGATTAAGAGTTTCAACTTATGTAATATCATTATTGGAGTGCGTCGTAATATGAAATTTTTATCATTGTGTACTTATATTATAAATCATTCTAACTGTGATGCGGCAAGCATTATAAGCCAAAGCCGGGGAGAACAAGACTAAAATGTCTCAGCTACTAGCGGATCGAGCGCTTCGTAAAGTCGTCAGCTTAGATACAATAAACAATATTAAAAATTTGTCAATAGTTCCTTTCTCTTCGATCCTTGCTCCATAATTCACCACATCACGTAAAATTGCACACCAGAACATAGCTCAGTGGGCTGCCTTAGGCTCATTCTCAGTTTCTCTCACTTGACGCGAGGAACGCCTTGTCATATTTCAGGAGACTTCCTATTGTACGCATTGTTTTTGTACATGAAAAGGGCTTTCGAAGGCGACAAAAATTTATTTTCAACTTAACGAAAGTTACTTATAAGTAATAGTAAACTAACGCGGGAAGTTCAAAATGAAAAGCACCATGCCTTTGATTTGGATGTCAGTCTGCGCGGGATCGAAATGGAAGCAGGGACTTCCAAGACTCCGCCATTGGAAACTTCCAAGCAACCCTCAGATCGAGAATGGACTCTCAATCGTGTTACTGGACCGTCTCTGGACCCTTCGAAATTCTGGTATGTCATTTCAAAGCAGATGTGTGGGTCTAGGCCTACTGAATTTGCAAAAAATGAGGTTTTTAAGAGGTTTCCATCTGAAATCGCCTGTGTAAACACATGTGAACTAAAGAGTGCCTCGGTCGGCTGCTACTTCAACAGGCAGCCTAAGACGACATATGAGCAGCAGTAAGGGGGACTCGCGGTCACCATTCGGAATCGCCCGGGAATTACCCGTGTTTACGCACTAGCGTCGGCAGCGGGAATTATTCGAGCCAACTCTACGGACTTTTAGGCAAATATCCGATTTGTCCACTTTACCCGTACCAAACCCGTAGACCAGTAAGGGGGACTCGCGAAGTCCCCAGGAACCTATGTCATTTTCACGGGAATTACCCGCGTTAGCGCCTATGGGAAACTTTTTGGCGGCATGGAAATAACCCGTGTGAAGTAGGTGCGTTACACTGTTTGCTTTTGCGAGAAGTCCCTTAGCTGCTGTGTCGGGTACCGCAAACGGAGGTTAAGATATTCCTTAGTTATAGATGGACGCCATCAAAAGCATTCGAAACAAGACTGTGCGCAAGCTCAGGACTCAGGTGTTGGATCGCCTGGATGCGGACTTTGCCTTCACAACGTTTATGGAGGGAGATACAGACGATACGATGGACGAGGAAAGAGCAGGAAGGATAATCGACTTAATGCCTGAAGGCGACTACCGTTTGGAGTTGACGTTTATAAAGTATTTAGACGGTGAGTGGATAATAGAAAAGGGGCGTAATCCAATACGGGCGTCTGGTAAGCAGAACCTGTTTGTTTTAAGCAAGGATACGAGACCTGGAGCGCTGGTGGGCATCGACATGCTGTTCTACGAAGTTGCATATCCAGTTACCGTAGTTATTTATGCTGCTTACGAGATCAAGAAGCCAGATGTTAAAAAACTTAAACCAATGCGCCATCCTGGTAACTGCGTAGGAAAGCTGGTTAGAGAGTTCTTTGAGGATTCCTCTCGTGGCGGTAAGTTAACTTTAAAGAGAAGAGAAGCCATCAGGAAATGGGAAAAAGATACGCGTAGGGCTGGAGCAACGATAGACAACATCAAGAAGTTAGAGGTTGCTTTAGAAAGTCGTATACACGTGAAAGACATCACCGACGGCTTCATCTACTCCGGGACGCACAAGTATGGGGGCCGGGGTGCGCCTATCGTAATTTACCAGCATAACGCACATGCGTGGAGGGAGTTAAGGTTCCCCAAAAAGAAGGAGACGCGCGTTTACAAGGAGTCGCCGCTTGCAGAACTAATGCACGAGAATTCTATTTGGTTAATGGATGCGGAGGGAAGTCAATTTATGACCCAAGATGGTACTTTGTATCGTCCTGAAGTGGAACAGCTGCGCATTCAAAGCGCCTGTGAGACTTTAGGAGAAGACTTCTCCGACGAAGTGCTTAGCAGTCGCAGTTTGGACTTCTTAGCCGCAAAGAAAAGAAACGGTTGGAAATCCACGCCGGAGGAGTTCAAAGACATAGCTAAAGCTTGCGTAGAGCACGGTCATGGTGGCCTGTGGAACATGGAATACGACGAAGACGAATACGTGTCGCTGGATATGAAACATTGTTACCCCGCAAGCTTCAAAGGCCTAGGAGATTGTAAGGAATATTACGACCGTTACGGACATCCAGATTCACAGTTCTTTCGTGTTGCGTTGGATGGTCACTACGACGCCCCAGCAACGGGGTTTGTACGGTTGACCACCTGGAAATTAGCAGCGGGTCTGCACCCCATAATCTATGCGTGGTATGGGAAGCACCTGCAGGAGAAAGAATGGATACCGGTGCCCCTATTGAAGTTCTTTGAAGAGCGCAAACTTTTAAAATACACAGCGCATGAAGCCATACTTTGTCATAGCGCCTTCACGCAATGGTTACCGGAGCATAACCCCACAGCGCGTGTGGTCATAGGTAAATTCACGCAGGGCGCAAAAGAAGGTGAAAAACATATGCAGCGGCGCCTGATAACGGACGAAGGCGAGCTAAGCTTCCTCATCAAGCGCGCGCATGACAAAGGAACGATGGTGTCTGTAGAGAAATGGGACTACCTTGTCGACGATAAACTACACGAATGGAATGCGCTGTGTTATTACCAGGACCATCGACCGCAGTATTACCATCTCCGCGCCAGTATGCTTGCATATGCGCTCATTAACCTTCTCGCAATGCTCTTGCGGTTTGACAAAGAAGACATTCCACGCGTAGCCACGGATTCCTTATACGTGAAACCGCACGTATTGGAAAAGATGAAGGAATTCTACACTGCCGATGAACTCGCAGAAAGTGGCCAATGGCGCGTCAAAGATAAGAAGATAAGGTCTTGGAGGGCACGTGTAGAATATCACGGCGAGCACACCCAGGGCACCGTAACGCCTACCAAAGAGCCTCTACCTTCAGTTGCCGACCCCATTTCCTACCAACGCTTGTCTTACCTCTACGGTACGGGAGGCAGCGGTAAGACGACGCGTGTGTTAGAACTCTTTCCTAAGATAAAGGTGCTAACGCCAACGCACCGTTTGGAAAGAGAACTCTGCGAAATGGGCCACGACGCCCAAACGTACCACAGCTTCTTTCGTTGGAATGGCCAAAAGTGGGTACCAGAAGCCATCCACGACATACCTCCGGTGATACTTTGGGATGAGATTTGCACCGTTCCTTTAGAAATCCTCAAAGAATTCGTAGAATTCCTCCGTGGAAAGTGTCAAGTAATATTCGCCGGAGATCCCTGCCAGCCTCCTCCAATAGCCGGAGAGATGCCCCACGAATGTCTGAAAGATTTCGTAGACCATGCGGAGGAAATTAACACCGACTACCGCAGTAAGGATCAAGTAAGGAACCTGAAAGCGGAATTAAGGGGGCTCAGTGACGCCGACCAATGAAAGACGCTGCGCAAAAGTGTACGAGCGAAGTCCTACGAGGACTTCCTTTACACATGGCATCCAAAGGATCTGGTGCTGAGCAGCAAACGCGCAGCACAGTCTCGCATACAAAAGGATTTGCTAAATATACACCGAGAGCGCTTCCCTACGCATCCCGTACCTGTTTGCTACAAACCCCACGACACCCGCATGCAGCGCCGCGACGTCTGGGTACCTGGTACCGACATCCAACTGCAGAACGCAGTAACGCATGATAAAGCCTGGGTACCCATAGAAAAGGTGAAAAAAATAACCTCCCATCCAGACTGGCGCTTGTGCTATTGCATGACAGTCCACAGCGCGCAAGGGCTTACCATAAAAGAAACCTTATGGATCATAGACCAGCGGCTGTGTTGGAGCAACCTTATCTACACCGCCGTAAGTCGCGTAGAATATGTCAAACAGTTAAAAAGAGCCTGGGGTCCGCAACTGCGCTACGATAAAACGCCAGAGGACGTAGCCAAAGAGAACATTGCTAAGAAACTCCTTCGCTACAAGCGGCACGACGAAGAAAAAAATATGACGTTCGACCTATGCGTGGACGACGTCTATAAGAAAGGGGCAAGGTGTGCCAAATGTAACATACCTCTACTATGGAGGTTTGACCCAAATGACGATCAGCAGTTCTCCGTGGATCGTATCAACAACAAGCGCGGGCATTGCAGAGGCAACGTAAGACTGACATGCCTAGAGTGCAATCGGGCGCGTGGAGCAGCACTACTCTGAGTCTTTGGGGACTATGAGCAGCTCTTCCTTGACAAATCCACGACTTGGGCCATCTAGGTAATACAACACGGGTTGCCCTTCCTTGGTGACGGACTTCGAAATCTCATACGTTTCCAGGGACCAGTTAGGATCCGTGGCTCTCTTACTGCCACCTTCGAGTTCCCCCGGCTGATAGAGGTATCTGACCACTATGTCGCGGGGGAGCTTTTTTTCCTTCAGTCCGACCGCCCTCGAACTTCTGACGTAGGACTTGTGTTCCACGTGTTTCTTTTTTATGGCATCCTTGGGTTTCATTCCCGTAGCCCTGGCCGCCTCGTTATTTAAAGCCGCGACGACCTGGGGGAGTCTCTGAGTCCATTCCCTGTTGCGTTTGGAGGGATCTTCCAGCTCTTTCCAATACTGGTACCCAAAGAGGCGCTCGGCCAAGGTCTTATTGTATCTTTCGACGATGCTCTGACCCCTGTGGTACTCTGCCTCGGCTCTCCTAATCTTAGTGCTGTGGTCTTTCAGGGTCTTAGTAACCACGCCCATGAACTCTGTCCCCGCATCCACTTGCAGCAGCTTGGGCCATTTCAAGACGCGCTTATAAATCCTACCTAGGGCTTCTGCGACTTCCCCAGAATCCTTGCTGGTTATGGGTTCGGCGTCCTTGTATCTGCTTGCGATATCAACTACGGTCAAAGCGTATCTATAGGTCTTCTTTCTCACCTTGTCGTGCGGTAAGAAAAGCAAATCCGCCTGATGAACTTCATTAGGTGTATTTACGGTAAAGCTGGGCCTGGGAATGTACTTGCGCACGGGAAGATAAACCTGCCAGAGAGTTTGTTTTCTTAGCCAGTTCTTAGCCGTTTCTTCTGAAACCCTGGCCGCGGTCGCGAGTTTCTTGATGGCCGACGCTCCTTTCCAATAGCCTTCAGGCCCATAGTAAATCCTTTTGAGTTTGTCCTCTACGCGGCCCATTATATGAATTCCAAAACGAGATTGATCTTGCGTCCGTTGAAATCCACCGTCTTTCCGTTCACTTTAATGGTGATGTTTATGTTTTCTACCAAATTAGACAAGTCCTAGCTTAAAGAAATGGGAGTGTATTCTACTGGGTCAAATGGATTACCTTTGGGCAGAAACTTGGACATAAGAGAAGACTTTTCTCCATTGTTGTAACTATGGACTAAATCGCAATAGACTTCGTAAGAGGATGCGACTTTCCATTTCACAGGTATGGCTGTGTCGGTAATTGTCTTGCCCGAGGCACATAATAATGACCCCAATGGGTCAGACTTTCCAAAAGTTAATGAATAGTTTGGCATATTCTGTTTGAGGGTCATTTCGTGCAGCAATCCCGTGGTGAGAGTATAACCGCGCTTGGCGAGCTCCTTAGCAAGGGTGATTGGCGTGTAATGTCCATCGGGTAGCATTACGCCTTGATATTTCCCGGGCGCCTTAAGTACGGTGACCAAGGCATTGACTAAATTATACCAAGAATTGTACAAAGAGCAACTAACCAGCCGGACCTTATGGGCTTTGATGGGGGGATTCAGATAAGTGGTAAAGTTATTCTTGTCGCTTTCCAAAAAGACGATCATATATTTCAGGAAACACAGTTTCCTTCTAGAAGCAAGCTACGCTTGCTGAATTAGACTAAATACGCCAAAGCCACGCCTCCCGCCAGCCCTGCGACTCCTACGAAGACCAATTCATTGTCTTTTTGTTTCTTAGAAGGCTGGTAGTAATTCTTAAACTGAGGCTTTTTCAACCCCGTTAATGCCGCGGGGTGTGCTTGCGCATAGAGCTTAAGAGTGACTGTCTGTAACGATCAAGCAAAATTTAAAATCCGTGGCAAACTTCGAAAAATCAATTTCGCTCATACTTTCAAGTTAGTTAGGGTAATGTATCCTAAGAATCGCTGTATAGTTGGTTTGATCAAATAACGCTTTATTATGGAGAAAAATGGAATTTTTCAAACACTCCCGAAAACGCCGTTCGCAACAGTAAATTTTGACTCAATTTTCGCGGCTGCTGGACACAAAATAAGCAACACTGGGAATTAAAACAACCCATATTCTTGAAGAACAATCTATTGAGTACGATATGCGTGACTTTGGGATCAATTGTACAATTTTAAGATAACAAAATAATTTTATTCGCTAGACGTGTGTTTAGAGTATCAAAAAGAAGGTCTTACAAAAATATTCATTCTGAATGTGCTTAACCTCTCAGTCGCGTGAAACTTCGCTGGTTGATTATTCAGATGTTGGTCTTTCTAGTGATGTAAAGAAATCTTTGGGCAAATGATTGTGTGTCACGCAGTATGTCTTCAAACTTTGGTCAAATTACTCATTTCTGACCTCTGGCCGCTTTCTATAACAGACAAGATACTAGCGTTTATAAGTAAAATATAAACTCAAAAACAAGCCTAAAACACTTTTATAGCCTTAAATAATGTAGCTGTTTAAGAATTCTTACCTGGCAAACTCTGAAACCTGGATTTTTATGAATGTTTTTAGACACAAAATCGATCTGGTTTCTTTCATTACCGACTCGAACTTGTCAACGGCCGAGTGCCACAGGGAGCCCAACCTTTCTTGTTGTGGTGCAAAACACAGGAAACCCAGATTGATTAAAAAATCGTTTTAATTTGTTTTAATGATGATGCAAACACACACAATAAAAAATTTCACAACTATTCCAGTAAAACTTGCTGAATTACATGATAATCTATAATATGAATGACTAATAAAGAGGGGGAAAACCTGCAGTAGAACCTTACTAATGGTAACAGTTCTAAATTGATTTTAAAGAAGTTGAACCGTGTATACACTACATGCAATTTTTCTGCTTGGCATGTCATCATAAATGATCACTGGCCTCTAAGGTTCATAATTAGTACCGAACAAATGTATGTGACAGAGGCACCCACGATTTTATTGGAGTAGATGCAGAACATGAAAATCTTTGGAAAGTTTTTACGCATCCTTCTTCGGAACAGGTGAACAGCGTGTCATCGTTGACAAGTTCGAGTCGGTAATGAAAGAAACCAGATCGATGTTGTGTCTAAAAACATTCATAAAAATCCAGGTTTCAGAGTTTGCCAGGTAAGAATTCTTAAACAGCTACATTATTTAAGGCTATAAAAGTGTTTTAGGCTTGTTTTTGAGTTTATATTTTACTTATAAACGCTAGTATCTTGTCTGTTATAGAAAGCGGCCAGAGGTCAGAAATGAGTAATTTGACCAAAGTTTGAAGACATACTGCGTGACAGACAATCATTTGCCCAAAGATTTCTTTACATCACTAGAAAGACCAATATCTGAATAATCAACCAGCGAAGTTTCACGCGACTGAGAGGTTAAGCACATTCAGAATGAATATTTTTGTAAGACCTTCTTTTTGATACTCTAAACACACGTCTAGCGAATAAAATTATTTTGTTATCTTAAAATTGTACAATTGATCCCAAAGTCACGCATATCGTACTCAATAGATTGTTCTTCAAGAATATGGGTTGTTTTAATTCCCAGTGTTGCTTATTTTGTGTCCAGCAGCCGCGAAAGTTGAGTCAAAATTTACTGTCGCGAACGGCGTTTTCGGGAGTGTTTGAAAAATTCCATTTTTCTCCATAATAAAGCGTTATTTGATCAAACCAACTATACAGCGATTCTTAGGATACATTACCCTAACTAACTTGAAAGTATGAGCGAAATCGATTTTTCGAAGTTTGCCACGTTTTGCTGGATGGTTACAGACGGTCACTCTTAAAGGCGTAGTCTGTATTTTCGAAGTTCTTGTCTGCCTGCATTTGGTCTTGGTAATTCTTGTCCAACCAATCCCTGTAAGCTTGTCTTTTTTCATTCCAAGCCGCCACGTCCCTTTGATATTTCTCCAGCGCTAAGTCGTGTCTCTTCCTTTCGGCGGCTGTCTCCGCTGTGATCACCTCTAACTAATCTATCCAAATATTGACCACCATAATTAGCTCCAGTGAATGCTAAAGCTGCAATAACTCCACCTGTGACCACGCTAGCCATTATATATTAGAAAATCACAGGGATTTTCACGAGTTATGTTATACGGCAGCGGTCATCTTAGCAAAATTAGCGAAGCTCTTGCTTGGGTCTTCAGTAAAGTCTTCTTTGAGCACTTTCTTGCCTACCCAACCAATACCCGCAACGATGGAAGTAATGATAGCTGCTTCTTCAACAGTTTTCAATAACGCGGTTGACATTATATTACAGAGTGAGAAGGTTATCACTCCATTACGGGGATCCTACTTTTAGGTGCGGGTTGAGGCGTCACGGGTGTGTGATATGTTGGGGGTTCTACTTTTGGCTTCGTAGCCCACCATTGTAAGTAGAGGCTGCCTGCTGCTATAGCAACTCCTAACGCGCCCATGACGTACCCAGGATTAATAAAGGATTCCTCTTCTTTTTCCTCCACCTTTTCTTCTTTTTTGGCTTTGTTCTTCCTGTTCATCTCCGCGAGCTTCTTTCCGGCGGCGACTCTGCCTGGAGATTTAGCCTTGGTAATTTTCTGCTCCTCTTGGGGCTGCTCTACCTTCGACTCTGGTTCACTCATTTATATCTAAGGACTTGAAGGACTTGATAAGTACTTGAGAAGGACTTAAGGACGACTTGGAAATAACCTGGGCGCGACCTGACCAGGTACTTAAGGACGACTTGACTAAGTACTTGAGGCGACTTGATCAGGTACCTCAGCAAGTGCTGCCTGGAAGACCTTTTCGACTTCTCTGTCCTTTTTGAAGTCCTTCCAAGAGGCCCCAAAGGTGCCCGCAAGTTCCTTCAAGTCAACGTGCTGAGCTACGTGCAAAGCCGCAGAGGCGACTGCCATTAACTTACCGCACTTCAAAGACAACCACCCACAGGTTATCTTAAGTTCTTGAGCGATGACATAGTCCTCGCTAATGTCCTTCCGCAGTTGCTCCACGTCGTCTATGGGCAGCGCGAGTCCAAGCAATTTAGTAGCAAGTCGGATAGCGGAGTCTGCTACGGCGTCCGTGGTCTTACTTGCAAGGGCAGCCCCGTACCTCTTATGGAACTTCTTAACTTCCTCTTCTGACAACTTATTAACTTGCTCATGGGTAAGTTCCTTGCCTATCATTTCTTTACACTTCCCCGAAGACACAAGGATGTTGAGTTGTTCCTTGAGGTTACTTTCATCTAGCTGCGTGGGGACTTCATCTAAGAGCTGCTCAATCTCCATATATGTTAATGGAATACGGAAACCTCAAAGAGAAGATCATCTTGGAATGTTGGTGCGTTTTTAGGTGCCGCATGTATTCGTGTAACTGTTCCTTGCTTACCTCACCGCCGTAGTCGCTCAAAATGGTTTCCAGATCAGACTTACTTTGAGTATAAAATACGACCAGGGAGCCTATGTTTTCCCTAAAAGGCTTGGAGACACTGGTAAGCTGCTGCGAGAGCAACCAAACGCTAATGTTGTCGTGTCTACCGCTGAAAGCGAGCTTCACTAATTCGGAAGTGCGCCTTTTTACATCATCCCCGCAGGCGATGTCATCCAGTATGAGGAGTGTCTGTGTTTCCTTAGGGAATTGCTTATGCCAAAACTTAAGATGGCTGGATAACTCATTAGGATCCAGTATGTCCACAAAGAAGTCGTCATCTTTTGCGCCTATGCTCGTCCAGGTGCGGTTGTTCACGTAGGTGGGGCATAATAGCACGATATAGTCGAATCGGTATCTAAAGGGCCCTAATAGCTGCTCCACCACGAACTGGGTCTTTCCGCAGCCGGTGGGTCCTACTATCAGAGCGTTACAAGGCATGTGATCTGGGTTCATTTATATCCCTTCTTTCGAAGGGAACTTGTTACCTGATATATATGGAGCCAGTGGAAGCAGTGCAAAGAATTGTCGCCGACGCAAAAGATAAAAGAGACACCATAGAAATGCAAAGGGAGGAGATAGACCGGTTAAAAGAGCGCGTGCAGGAGTTGTGCGATGAAATGTGCGGTCTGAAGCGCGCGGAAAGGTTTGGTGCGCTCTTGACGATGGCAACGTGGGCTAAGGAGTCCGTTAAGGACTTCATGCCATATCCCCCGTAGAATGTTAACAATAAGGTTAAATCTTTATTAAGGATGCCTGGAAACTATTTAAAAAGTGTCTTAGAATGTTAACAATAAGGTTAAATCTTTGTTAAGTCGCCCATAAGCTATTCCAAAAAATGCCTCAGAATGTTGACAATAAGGTTAAATCTTTGTTAAGTATATGTGGAAACTATTTAAAAAGTGTCTCAGAATGTTGACAATAAGGTTAAATCTTTGTTAAGGATGTTAAATGGAGGCTAAGATACTGTTAAGTATATATGGACTGTTTGATGTGTAAAAAGGTGTTCAGCAGCAAACAAAGACTGCAATACCATGTTCGGCATGGAGTTTGCACGAAGAAGCCAATTAGTAAGGTTTGTAAGGATTGCGGTAAGGAATTCAGCACCGTTCAAAAGATGCAACAACATCAGGATAAACGCATTTGTGCGCTTTGTAAGGACTGTAATAAGGAATTCCACAACCCCTTCGAAATGCAGCAGCATCTGAAAAGGGGCGTCTGTAATCGAACCAGACAGTGTAGTTTCTGTAATAAGATACTTAGTAGTCGTCAACGTTTACAGACGCACCGGAGAACGCATGAAGTGAATTATAGGTTTCTCTCCCGCGCTTACGACTTGGAAGGCGTGGATTGCTACCAATGTGCGGATTTGATGTGTCGCTGCCCGCATAAAGAGGATTACTTAAGGAATCGCATAGATTACCATAAGAAGATAGTCCGTACTTTCCCCTCTTTTGAACGCGCCGAAGGCGTTCCGTGGACTAAAAGGGAGTATTGGAGGCAGGAGTGCGATCGTTGTGGTTGTGTTAGAGAAGAGGAACATATCTTCAACTGTCTTAACAAAGATTTAACCTAAACGTCAACATTCTGAGACACTCTTTGAAATAGTTTCCAGGCATCCTTAAAAAAGATTTAACCTTATTGTCAACATTCTGAGACACTCTTTGAAATAGTTTCTGGGGGCCTTTAATAGTAAAGCAGGGTTTGTGCAAAGAGTCTCAAATCCTGATCTTATTTTTCTTGTTGTTTGTTAGGGATCAACAATACAACAATAAAAATAAGGACCCCTTTTAAAGGTATATGCTAGCCTACGCAGCCGCATTCTTTGGAGGATTCCTAATCGCCCTTTCAATATATGGACTGTATTACATGCGAACTACCAAGCGACTGCATAATCCCTGAAACCCCCGCAATTCGTGAGGAGAAAAAATACACCTGCCTTCATTGTGGCAAGGTATTCCCCGAAGTATCCTTTGTGGGGCATTGGTGATCCGCGGATCCTAAAGCGCAGCGGACTTTAGCAGACGCGCTAGTAACACTGCATAGAATAATGGATTTCCTGCACCGCAAATGTGAAGCAAATTTAAAGTAAATACCACATTTGTTCCAATTTGCTTATATTTGCTTCAGTACAAATCTGTGATTTGCCATCGGTTTTGCGCATGAAGCAAAGCCGGTAAATGCCGTCTTTGATTTACTTTGGCGATCAGAGTAAAATGTTAGTGCTGTTGTATATTTGCGTTAAAATTGCATGCGTGCAAACCTGTTAGTAAACTCAATATTTACTACAAAATTGACTATCTGCAAATGTGAATAATCTTTAATATTTGAAAACGAAGCCAATGTGTAGAAAACTGGTTATTTGATTGTTTTCTGCTTCAAGAGCAAATGTGAGTAAAGTTAAGTATAAAGAAATTGTTTTGCTTTGTTGGTAAACGACCAAATTTGCTCGCGTTTGTTAGTTAAACAAATCTATGTCATCTGCCATATATTTTCAAGGCTGCCTATGCATCGCAAAACTCGTATTTGAACACCTTTGCTTCAGGAGCAAATGTGAGTAAAGCTAAGTATACAGAAATTGCTTTGCTTTGTTGGTAAACGACCAAATTTGCTCGCGTTTGTTAGTTAAACAAATCTATGTCAACCGCCATATATTTTCAAGGCTGCCTATTCATCGCAAAACTCGTATTTGAACACCTTTGCTTCAGGAGCAAATGTGAGTAAAGTTAAGTATACAGAAATTGCTTTGCTTTGTTATTAAACGACCAAATTTGCTCGCGTTTGTTAGTTAAACAAATCTATGTCAACCGCCATATATGTTCAAGGCTGCCTATGCATCGCAAAACTCGTATTTGAACATTTTTGCTTCAGGAGCAAATGTGAGTAAAGTTTAGTATACAGAAATTGCTTTGCTTTGTTGGTAAACGACCAAATTTGCTCGCGTTTGTTAGTTAAACAAATCTACGTCAACTGCCATATATTTTCAAGGCTGCCTATGCATCGCAAAACTCGTATTTGAACATTTTTGGTTCAGGAGCAAATGTGAGTAAAATCATGTTTCTTTTCGAGATAAATAACGAAATTTGCTCGCATTTCCAGTGAACATATGTGTACCACCTATACTCGCTACATGCATGATGTTTTCAATATTTATATTGTAAATTAATGTATTAACCAAACATTGCATTGATACTCAGGTTACATCAAGAAAAAAATTTATTGCTCTTTGACAATAATGACAGAAATAGTATTATTACAATTTCATTTTGACATTTGTTTTGTCCTGTCTCCCTGAACTGCAACAAATTGATACTTCATTTTGACGGACGTTTTTGGGGTTGTCAACAAGTCAACTCGTAAAGTGCTTTCAATAGACGTAATCGGCTAACGTGCTGCTATGTACGTTACCACCCAAGTCAAACCTTCTGGGAATAGAATAGTTTGTCTCTACGAATTCAACTCTAAAACCAAAATATAACTACCAATGAAACATTCTCAGAATTGAATTGGGTGGCAACGTACGTAGCAACACGCTAGCCGATTAGGTCTATTGAAAATAATCGGCCGCATATTAAATCACAATGATCGTACTAACATGAAGTATCGCTATGGAGGCTAATTTGTGAATGCCGTCCTTATTTAAGGACGTGCATAGTTAGAAATACCGATAGGAAAATAAAATGCATCAATTAATGTATTCAATGAGTACAAAGCTATTTCGGCCAAATGCTGTAGATAATATATTAATCAATGGTCTGGCCACATTAGCTTTTTACGCATTCACTCAATCAATTAGCCTATCTAAGAGAAAAGGCTGGGGCATCAATGGGAGCCAATCTCTTAGAAGGAGGTCCCACCCTTCTCTCTAAACTCATGTTAAGACTTTTTTGAGATTTCCTCCTCTTTGACTTTTTGTCCAAAACTTTCATCAGTTTAGTGACCTCCTCGCTTCTCCATGGGAGAGGTTTCAAAAGAAAGAAGTCCCTTTTCTTTCTTTTGCTCCCCTCTTCTTCCGAATCGGACTCTTCCGATGGATCCTCGGCATCTAACTCGTCTTCGGATGCCGACTCTTCCGAGTACATAAAATCCACTGTCATGACGTTGCAGTATTTTTTTTTTGTCATCTTCAGCTATGGACGTAGACTGGTTGAGCGCTTTGATACGATTGGCCTTTTTCTGAGAAGAGACGAGAAGGATCGACAAATAACATTGTCAAACGTGGTATCATAATGTAATGGATTGCGCATACGACATGATTAGACCACAGTACTTTGGAATTTGAACCTATAAAATGGCCTCGCGTATCGATTTCCAAGGCTAATATTCAATCGTCGGATAACAAAGGAGCGGTAATGAATAGTCACAGCGTCATATGAGACAAGATGCACACTGAGGGAAATTATATTCACTCTAGCTCTTCTGTTATTCGATGATTGAATATTAACCCTGGAAAATCAGTAAATATTTATTTTGCTTATTAATTGTCTCATGTATACCAGATGTCCTATTTATTAGCCCGGGTGCTAAAAATTATCAGAAGTAATAAGAAATCGCCTATTGTTATTAAAATTTCTTTGTTTCTTATTGTGAGCGAGTTTCATTAAAGGCCAAGAAAAACCTTTTAAGATACCTTTCCTACTGGTCAAACGGGGACAAATTGAAAACCGAGACCATTGTTTTACTATATTATATGAGGAAAAGGTTCAACTCTCAAGCTGTTCACGAAAAAGTTTGATGTGCTTTTTTACTTACCGAGTTCAGTCGCGAACGCTTTCTTTGCTCTTTCAGCACTTGCGAGTCTTTCTTTTGTTCTTTGTTTTGTCTTTGCCGCTTTTTTGTTTTGAAATGCACTCTCATTGCTCCTGTTAATCAAAATTGGAATTGTGTAAGCTATAAAGTCTTGGATCACTTATCATTAATTTAAAAACTTACTCATAATAGGCCCTTTGCAGCTAGTGGTCACGTGCTTGGATACCGCTTAGCAACACAAAACTGGAGAGCAAGCCTTCCAGTAAACAAAAGTTGTAATAGGTCAAGCACGCGTGGTTTTATACGATAGTTTCATCGTTCAAAACGCTTAATCCTTTTGCCCTATCTACAAACACAGTAAGATAATCTTAAATTCTCTCCTTTGGACTCGATTTTTGGTTCGAAGTAACGATATTCTTCGCGTTATCGCGAAAAAATTGTCACCGCCGGCCCGCTCGACGGCTGAAAAACATGGCGACTTCGCAAGGTATGTACTTCAAAACTCTCCTTTTTTTTGGTTTCTTTTCAATTATTGGACTTCTAAAATCTCTAAAATAACAGTTTAGATTGTGAATGGTGATCGATTGTAATTGGACGGCATTTTAATGGACGATTTGTTTATTTTTTGTGAGAGTGATTCCACGTCTAAAGTCAAGACTAACCCATGTTTACATATATTCGCTGTAGATGTTAGAACTCCCGACGAGCCATCACATACCAAGAAAAATTCTTCGTACCATTGTTGTGTTCCCTTGTGTAACGGAGATTCTCGATATCATCCTGATTTAAAGTTTCACCGCTTACCAGGCCGTGCAAGGGATGAGCAATTGAAAAAGGAATGGCTGGTGAAGATACGAAGAGATGTGGGCCCACACTTCAAGGTATATAGGAATCTAACAATATCAATGCACAATACGAATTGCCTGTGGATCTTTAAAAAACTGTAATGAAGATAAAAATAGTTGAATACAGTTACATTGTTATTAAAAGGACATTTGATTTATAATAGGTTAACAAAAGTACCAGAGTGTGCTCAAAACACTTCACTGAGGAAGATTACAATCCTCCCACTGATTCTGGACGTCAGTTGCTAAAAAGAGAAGCTGTACCATCAATCTTTGACTGGTCAACCAAATCCAAAGCAAGAAGAAAGATAATTCGACAAGTAGATAGGTAATGAATATCACATATTTCTACTTCAATACATTTCATTTAGACTTGACTGATGGAATTGTACTTGATGTTTATTTTGGTTTAAACCAAAATAATTTTATAATTTTAATAATTTAGTCTTTTATAATTTTTTATTTAGTGTGAACTGAGTGTGAACTGAGTGTCATCATAATTTCAAAACCTTTTTACAGAGACACTCAGACAGATGAAAGTGATGACAATGAAGATAATAGTCCCAGCACTTCTACAACCTTCAGCATGGATGACCTACAAGCACAAGTCCAGTCACTCAGAGCACAGTTCCAAGATGCACAAAAGCAACTTGAACAAAGTAGAAATGAAACTGCAGCTGCCCTCACTGAAATAAAAAGGGTTAAAGTTGAAGCTGCAAAAGAAATTGAGGACATTAAGAGGCAAGCTGCAGAACAATTAGCACTTAATAAATTTGGGCTTGAGAGATTTGGCACAGACAATGAGATCATAAGATTTTATACAGGTTTCCCATCCTATTTACATATTCAGTTCTTTTTTAAGTTTTTGCAGCCATGTGCTGCACAAATGACATATTGTTATGCCTCTGGAGAAAGAGAAAGTAGACCAGACTCAAGAAATATGCTTCTTGTGGATGAATTGTTTATGTTTTGTGTACGCCTCAAACTAGGTCTATTCGGACAGGATTTAGCTCATAGGTTCCGAATACATAAATCGTCAGTTTGCAGGAAATTGATCACATGGACTAATTTTTTGTATTTTCTTCTTGGTAGTCAAGTGATCTGGCCTTCAAGGCAAGATGTTGATAGGTTTATGCCAGAAGGTTTTAAAAAGCTTTATGCAAGCACACGTCATTTTAGATTGTACAGAGATTTTTGTTCAAACACCTACCTCCCTACTACTTCAGTCGCAGCTTTATTCTAGTTATAAGAGTAATACTACACTCAAGGGTTTGATAGGCATTACCCCTAATGGAGCTATTAGCTTCGTTTCTAGCCTTTACACAGGGGGGATTAGTGATAAGGAAATCACAAGGTGCAGCGGCATTCTAGATTTGTTAGAACCTGGTGATTCAGTCATGACGAAGCTCTCGGTGTCATTGCCTTGAAGGCCAGATCACTTGACTACCAAGAAGAAAATACAAAAAATTAGTCCATGTGATCAATTTCCTGCAAACTGACGATTTATGTATTCGGAACCTATGAGCTAAATCCTGTCCGAATAGACCTAGTTTGAGGCGTACACAAAACATAAACAATTCATCCACAAGAAGCATATTTCTTGAGTCTGGTCTACTTTCTCTTTCTCCAGAGGCATAACAATATGTCATTTGTGCAGCACATGGCTGCAAAAACTTAAAAAAGAACTGAATATGTAAATAGGATGGGAAACCTGTATAAAATCTTATGATCTCATTGTCTGTGCCAAATCTCTCAAGCCCAAATTTATTAAGTGCTAATTGTTCTGCAGCTTGCCTCTTAATGTCCTCAATTTCTTTTGCAGCTTCAACTTTAACCCTTTTTATTTCAGTGAGGGCAGCTGCAGTTTCATTTCTACTTTGTTCAAGTTGCTTTTGTGCATCTTGGAACTGTGCTCTGAGTGACTGGACTTGTGCTTGTAGGTCATCCATGCTGAAGGTTGTAGAAGTGCTGGGACTATTATCTTCATTGTCATCACTTTCATCTGTCTGAGTGTCTCTGTAAAAAGGTTTTGAAATTATGATGACACTCAGTTCACACTCAGTTCACACTAAATAAAAAATTATAAAAGACTAAATTATTAAAATTATAAAATTATTTTGGTTTAAACCAAAATAAACATCAAGTACAATTCCATCAGTCAAGTCTAAATGAAATGTATTGAAGTAGAAATATGTGATATTCATTACCTATCTACTTGTCGAATTATCTTTCTTCTTGCTTTGGATTTGGTTGACCAGTCAAAGATTGATGGTACAGCTTCTCTTTTTAGCAACTGACGTCCAGAATCAGTGGGAGGATTGTAATCTTCCTCAGTGAAGTGTTTTGAGCACACTCTGGTACTTTTGTTAACCTATTATAAATCAAATGTCCTTTTAATAACAATGTAACTGTATTCAACTATTTTTATCTTCATTACAGTTTTTTAAAGATCCACAGGCAATTCGTATTGTGCATTGATATTGTTAGATTCCTATATACCTTGAAGTGTGGGCCCACATCTCTTCGTATCTTCACCAGCCATTCCTTTTTCAATTGCTCATCCCTTGCACGGCCTGGTAAGCGGTGAAACTTTAAATCAGGATGATATCGAGAATCTCCGTTACACAAGGGAACACAACAATGGTACGAAGAATTTTTCTTGGTATGTGATGGCTCGTCGGGAGTTCTAACATCTACAGCGAATATATGTAAACATGGGTTAGTCTTGACTTTAGACGTGGAATCACTCTCACAAAAAATAAACAAATCGTCCATTAAAATGCCGTCCAATTACAATCGATCACCATTCACAATCTAAACTGTTATTTTAGAGATTTTAGAAGTCCAATAATTGAAAAGAAACCAAAAAAAAGGAGAGTTTTGAAGTACATACCTTGCGAAGTCGCCATGTTTTTCAGCCGTCGAGCGGGCCGGCGGTGACAATTTTTTCGCGATAACGCGAAGAATATCGTTACTTCGAACCAAAAATCGAGTCCAAAGGAGAGAATTTAAGATTATCTTACTGTGTTTGTAGATAGGGCAAAAGGATTAAGCGTTTTGAACGATGAAACTATCGTATAAAACCACGCGTGCTTGACCTATTACAACTTTTGTTTACTGGAAGGCTTGCTCTCCAGTTTTGTGTTGCTAAGCGGTATCCAAGCACGTGACCACTAGCTGCAAAGGGCCTATTAGCGCGGTAGAAGTCTTTGAATCAGTGCTTCGAACTCCTGCCAAGATCGCGGCATTTATTTCCCTATCTTGATCATTGAATCTGTAATAAATACCAGCGATTGATTGTTTAAGTATAGGTAGGGTAATTCCAATGACAATAACTGAAACAGTATGAATATAATAAAGACTTACTTTTTTGACAAGTCCCATTTTTTATCGCTTTTGTCATAAACTGCTCTTACATTGCTCTGCGATAAAAACAGACGAAAAGTCAATACCAGTAAAAGTAAAATTTCGTAGCCTTTGACATTGATATTTAATCAGTAAAAATCTCGCTTCATGGTGTAAAGCACGAGAGCTCAAGGTGCAATCGTTCAAGTCTAAAGAAGATACATATATACATTGGGTTGAAACCTTTTAGCTATTACGTGTTTACTACCAATAAGAGATCACTAGCAATTTGTTAATCACAGCGCGGGATTTGTAACAGACCACAAGTAATGCATGGTAAAATAAATTTACAGCATCAACCGTAACTAACTTTGCGCGCCAAAACTAATGCTAAACAGAAAATTCAAAGCTTATTGTTGATTGACTTACCGATAGTTCCTTGGGAAGTCGTTTTGATTGTCTTGTTTTCTCTGCTGTTTCATTCAGCGCTAACTGAACTTTTTCTTCTATACTTTTGTTGAAGGCGTCTTGCCTTTTAAAAAACTCGTTTAACTGATTAGCGATGTCCGCTTGGCTATCTCCGTGATCTTCATGATCCGTGGTATTTCTTGGTGGAAGGAGGCTCAGGAAGCTTGACCTACGATGATTTTCGGTAGCAGTTGTGCGCGGAGTTTCGAACAACTGTGAACCACCACTTGGCAAAACTCGGCTTGTCTCATTAAGAACTGGGGTACTAGCTTCCAGAGGTTCTTGAATTAAACTTGTGTCAGTTGAAGAATTACCCGCATGCTCAGCTGGATCGGTGATCTGCGGCCTTGTCTTTCCCTGACTCGTGCTGGCTCTCTTATCTTGATCACGACGACGACTTGGCTTGTTAGGAGGCAGTCTGGCCATTTTTTACCACGATCGTTCAGTTTGAAACAAGGAATACACGTGTTCTGGACAAAAGATATTTGAAAGTGGCTACCACACACTCAAGTTTACCGCGCCTTATGACTGTTCGAGTATTAGATTTCAGTGATCTTAGTTCTGGAATGCGGTTGGTTAGATTTGCGCTGTTTGGATAAGCTGTAACGCTATTGGCTTAAAGTAAATACAGCACGTGGTTCTTACATGATATGAATTTCAAAGGTCATAATTATTAATTGAAATATGATAGGTATTTCCTGTTTGCATAGAGTCCATTCAGTGAAACTGTTGAATAGTTGACGTCACCTAAATTAGATAAGTTAGTTAATATTTTAGTTTACGTCAACTAAATACTCATATCTAAGTTATAAGATACATTTATCTAACTATTCAACAGTTTGACTGAATGTACTCTACACTCCCAAACGCTCCCTTTTAAAATCAACTCCCTTTTAAAATCAACTGATAAACGTAACCAGACACGTGACAATAATTTAACTGGAATACCGGTATGGGATTCCTGTGTTCCGGTACAGTTCCCGCCAGACAACCATGAAACAAATCCGAGAAACATGCCGTCAAATTCAAAGCGAAAATACTGTGAACACTGCAAAGAGTTTGTTTCCTTGAGGACATTCAGACAACATGTAGATTTATATTTCAACAAAAAGGAGAATAAGTGGGAAATATGCGGCGAATCTTCCGAAGAAGAACATACCGATAGTGATACAAGCTTGAGTATAAATGGGGACAACAGTATAGATTTTGAAGCGACTTCGAGTTGTGAAGATCGAAATCCTCAAGGTATTTTAAGTTTTAACTGTAAAAAAAAGTTGTTTAAGTTTTTTCATGGGTTTTATTTTATTTCTCCTATTACAATAAATAACAGTTTGTTATGAAACTATGCTTAATAAAAATATATTTGCTTTGGTAGGTGTCAACATTGCAGAATTAGAAACGGAAGATCGAAACTTTGTTGGTCTTTCTGAGGGAGAGAGTGATGATGAATTTAAATATCACGAAAGGAGACCAGAGCTACAGGAAGTATGGGACCTGAACGACATAGACGTTGACTGTGATTTCAGGGTCAATAAAAACCTGTATTCAGTGGATGTTAATGTTTTGGGTACATTGGATAAAGTAAAAGGTCTTGTTCATTGCCTGCTACTATTCGTATGTCTATGGTCTTCATTTTGTAGTCTCTCAGATAATGCAATTGATATTCTATTGAGTTTCTTGAAAACTTTCTTTGAAGCACTGGGATCAACGGTGCCCATGGTTCCCATGGTAACAGGCTTGGCTATGCTGATTCCAAAGTCATTGCATTTGCTTAAGAACAAATTGGGACTAAATCAAGATAAATTCATAAAGTTTGTAGTTTGTCCAAAATGTGAGAATCTGTATAATTTTGATGATTGTTACACTCTACAATTTGGAAAGCATGTCACAAAGAAATGCACATTTGTTAAATTTCCACACCATCGCCAGCAATTCCGTCGAACACAATGCAATGAATCACTTTTGAGAGAGGTACATTTGAAAGGTGGAAAAACTAGATTATATCCCTACAAAGTG
This sequence comes from Actinia tenebrosa, assembly GCF_029948245.1. NCBI lineage: Eukaryota > Metazoa > Cnidaria > Anthozoa > Actiniaria > Actiniidae > Actinia > Actinia tenebrosa. The sequence continues at coordinate 2,511,615 of NW_028292572.1, read as the reverse complement.
TACTGTTACAATAGCATAGTGTCTACTCTGGAACAGTTTTTACAACGACCAAATTTCATGACAAAGTTAGAGAGCTGGCGTGATAGAAATGTACCAAAATCATTTCTTGCTGATGTATTTGATGGTAGACTATGGAAAGAATGGCAGTATGTAGATGGAAAACCTTTTTTAGCTGCAGCAAAAAATTATTCTTTTATGCTTAATGTTGACTGGTTCCAGCCATTTAAGCATTCAATATATAGTGTTGGAGCCATCTACATGGTTTTAATGAATCTTCCAAGAGCAGAAAGGTTCAAACCTGAAAATGTTTTCTTGGTTGGAATCATCCCTGGACCAAAAGAGCCAAAAAGAAATATAAATACATATCTACAGCCTCTAGTTGCAGAGCTTAATCAGCTATGGACAGGTGTCAAACTGAAAGTTGCTGGGTCAGAGGTGTTAGTTCGTAGTGTTTTGCTATGCGTTGGTTGCGACATCCCTGCTACCAGAAAAGTTTGTGGATTCACAGGACATGGCTCAAATCTTGGTTGTTCTAAATGTAAGAAATTTTTCCCAGGAAACGTTGCAACAAGAATTGATTTTTCTGGATTTGCTCCTTGTGAACCCAGAACAAACAAAGAACATAGACAGCAAGCACAAGATACTCAGCAACAGACTTCTGCAGCTGATCGAACTGCCAAGGAATCACAATATGGTACCCGATTCAGCTAACTGATGTTTTTACCTTATTTTGACTGTGTGCGTTTTCATATAGTGGACCCAATGCATAACTTGTTTACTGGAACTGCTAAACACGTGATGAAAAATATTTGGATTCACTCCGAAAAGCAAACCCCCCTAATCAATAAAAACCACCTAGGTAAAATACAAGACAAGATTGATAAAGTCAAAGCTCCATCAAGTATTGGTAGGATGCCGAAGAAAATTGAAAACAGCTATGGGGGATTTACAGCTGATCAGTGGAAGAATTTTACAATCATCTACTCAGTGTTTGCTCTTTGGGATATTTTGCCAAAACCTGATTTGCAAATATGGCAAGACTTTGTAATGGCATGCTTTTTATTTTGTACTCCAGTTATAACAGAAAACAAAGCAATGCTTGCTCACACATACATATTAAAATTCTGCAAGGCAGTTGAAAACATGTACGGTACTGCAAAGATCACCCCTAATATGCATCTTCATACACATATTTTGGACTGCATTTTGGATTATGGTCCAGTATACTCTTTCTGGCTCTTCAGCTTTGAAAGGTATAATGGTATCCTGGGGGAGTATGGTACCAATCAGAAATCAGTAGAAATTCAACTGATGAGAAGGTTTACTTCTGATCAATTCTTAAGGGATATTCCATTCCCCAGTGCATTTCAAGAGAACTTTAAACCAATTTTTGAAAGACTATTGAGAAAACAAGCTGGAACTCTAATGGAAAATGCATGTGACACATCAACAGCAGAAAGTGAACATGTAGGTGCTATAGCCACGAGTCTTCTTTCCATTGGACCACTCAAAAAAGGAGTTTGGGCCTGTGATAGTAACTTATTTAACTGTATGATGGCCTATTCTAGAGATTGCCTGGACCCTGAATTTTTACCCTTTTTAAAGGAGGTTTATAACAATTTGTTTGATGAAGTTGATGAATCATCTGTGACAAGCCAGTTTGAAAGATACTCTTCATGTTCATTTAATGCTGAGAAGTTAGGATCAAGTGACTCAATTGGCCAAAGATCATCATTTATATTGGCAAGATGGTGTAAGCTTGGTGGCAAAATTGACAGAAGTGGTGTTCACTTAAGGCCAGGAATAATCAGATACTTTCTCAAGCAAAATGTCAAAATAGGAGGACAGTATGTATCTTGTGTTTTTGCTGTAGTCCACTGGTTTCAGGAACACCCTGCGAAAAGGGATCTTGGGCCACCTGTTGAAGTTTGGTGCAGAGATTTGTTTGAGATGGATGGTCCAGCAAATTTCATTCCTGTCCAAAGAATCCATCAAAAGTTTGTGCCTGCAGTTGATACTTTGAAGGGTGAAAAGGTCATGGTTGTCTGTCCTTTGGCTCAGAAAATCCAAGTGTAGTAGGTAATTGATTCGTTAGTCATTCACGTTTTACTTTATCTAAGAACTAAGAACTTAGTCATCTTTAACTATTTAGCATATTATTATATTATTATATAATACATATATATTTGAAATAGCTGTATATTTTCTTTGTACATACTGCACTCAATAAGGCCTAGTGAGTACAAAAACAAAATTACAAAATTGACTGTGGTATGGGATATTCCATGGATGGTATACCACTTGAAGCCATAGAAAATAATACAATAAACACATGGGATATTCCATGGTATACCACTTGAAACCAAGTAATTAATTCAACAATATTTTAATGGCAAGAAAATCCTATGTTAAGCTTACTCTTTTATTTTCTTCATTTTCTTTATTTTTTGTTTGTTTTTTCTTTTGTTTTTGGTGTTAGAGAATTTTTTGAGACAGCTGTTTTACATAAAAACAGTGCATAAAGGTCCCCTTGAATGTTTACTGAACTATTAAAGTTGAATGTTTGCTATTTTGTTGTTATCATTGAATGGGTTTCCTGTGGTAATAGCGATGCGCATTGCTTTGTGGGATTCGGTTTTTCGAAGACATGCATCCATGTGCTATTTATAATGCCCACATGATCCTCAATTTAAAACTATTGCCGTTTAAAAAAAATTGATCGCGAAATTTTTGTGAGTGCGTTGTGTCCTAAGCTAAAATCATATAAGCTTACCACGCCAATCTCGTTCGATGCCCATTTCTTTTAAAAGGAATTAACGATGGGAAAGCACAATAAAACAAGTCGAATGGCTTATATCAAGAGGTCAAAGCAGAAAAAGAAGGCAAAGAAAAGTAAAACCTGTGGACAAGGGAAAGGCAATCACTGGCATGTGTCCAATGAAGCTCATTTAGATGTTGAAAATACCAGTACTGCATCAACTCCTGCTATTATTACTACTGAAGTTAATTTTCAAGTTGAGAATCAGAGATTGAATACAAGTACTGCATCAACAATTAATACTAGTACTTCTGACTACGAAAAAGATCCCTTATATCTTCAGATGGTAAAATATTTTAAATACAGACAAAAACTAAGAAAGATTGAAAAGACCGACTACAGTTTGTTTTTTCGAACTAAATGTCTTTATTAAAAAGCTTCCCACTTTGTTGCTAGTCAAAATAGTGTTATTTGTTTGCTTTGGTATAAATGTTTAACTGTTTTGGCAAATAAAAAGTCTTTGGTTTAAATAAGGGACCGTTCATTTTTTATCATGGAGGGAGGGGGGGGCAGTGAAACTACAGCAAGAGCCCATACAAGAAAAACTAGCCCCCCCTCCATATTGCTGTTGACATCTGCTGCCCCCCTCATGTTCTATACCTGAATGCCCCCGCTTGTGACATTGCTTCTTCTACATGTGCCTCCCCCCCTCTATAAGCCAGATTCTTTGACATGCCCCCTACCCAAGATTTCAACCGGCTCCCCTCCCTGATAAAAAATGAATGGTCCCTAAGAACTTATTAAAAACTCACTAATTTTTCTCTGAGTGTTGAATGTACAAGAACATTACATTATCAATTCTGGAACAGAAAGAGTGACGTCATGTATGAACACACAGAACAGAACAAGTTTATTGCTCTTAAATATTAATTACATTTGATGACAATATAAAGAAATTTAAATATAATATAAATGCATAATAAATATTTATAATAAAGAGATTACACTTATTTCTATTCATATCATTTGTGCATATGACATTACAGACTGAGAATAGAGATTAGTTGAGATATTTGAGCCTGGAGGACAATAACAGTGACGTTTTCTAGTTGCCCCCCAGCCTCATATTAGAAAAAGATATGCAGAGAAAATTGACAAATATTTATGTTGGTGACTGATATGTACAGGATAAAGAGATTTTTGATTCATTTACAATCCGATCTACAAGATACTTAAAAATATATATTAATATCATATAAATAAAGAAAAAGCAGAATAGAACTCTAGTTGAGATAAATCTTATATTGTACACTAGAAATACTTATAATCTCTGATTTGAAAGATAGTGATCTTTTAATTATCTTTTAAAGGAAAATGTTTTTAAGTTTTTGATATGCATTGGCAGTGTTTTCCAAAGAACAACAGAACTAAATGATACAGTTTGCTATCCTATATTTGTTCTCATTTTTGGTTTATATATGTTTTGGTTACATGTATATCTGGTGTTGTATGAATGCAAGGAGACTACTGGTATTCTGGAACAGAAAGAGTGACATCATGTATGTGAAATATCTTTATGCTGTGAGATTACTGGTATTCTGGAACAGAAAGAGTGACGTCATGTATGTGAAAGATCTTTATGCTGTGAGATTACTGGTATTCTTGAACAGAAAGAGTGAGGTCATGTATGTGAAAGATCTTTATGCTGTGAGATTACTGGTATTCTGGAACAGAAAGAGTGACGTCATGTATGTGAAAGATCTGTATGCTGTGAGATTACTGGTATTCTTGAACAGAAAGAGTGACGTCATGTATGTGAAAGATCTTTATGCTGTGAGATTACTGGTATTCTGGAACAGAAAGAGTGACGTCATGTATGTGAAAGATCTTTATGCTGTGAGATTACCGGTATTCTGGAACAGAAAGAGTGACGTCATGTATGTGAAAGATCTTTATGCTGTGAGATTACTGGTATTCTGGAACAGAAAGAGTGACGTCATGTATGTGAAAGATCTTTATTCTGTGAGATTACTGGTATTCTGGAACAGAAAGAGTGACGTCATGTATGTGAAAGATCTTTTTGCTGTGAGATTACTGGTATTCTGGAACAGAAAGAGTGACGTCATGTATGTGAAAGATCTTTATGCTGTGAGATTACTGGTATTCTGGAACAGAAAGAGTGACGTCATGTATGTGAAAGATCTTTATGCTGTGAGATTACTGGTATTCTGGAACAGAAAGAGTGACGTCATGTATGTGAAAGATCTTTATGCTGTGAGATTACTGGTATTCTGGAACAGAAAGAGTGACGTCATGTATGTGAAAGATCTTTATGCTGTGAGATTACTGGTATTCTGGAACAGAAAGAGTGACGTCATGTATGTGAAAGATCTTTATGCTGTGAGATTACTGGTATTCTGGAACAGAAAGAGTGACGTCATGTATGTGAAAGATCTTTATGCTGTGAGAATACTGGTATTCTGGAACAGAAAAAGTGACGTCATGTATGTGGAAGATCTTTTTGCTGTGAGAATACTGGTATTCTGGAACAGAAAGAGTGACGTCATGTATGTGAAAGATCTTTATGCTGTGAGAATACTGGTATTCTGGAACAGAAAGAGTGACGTCATGTATGTGAAAGATCTTTATGCTGTGAGATTACTGGTATTCTGGAACAGAAAGAGTGACGTCATGTATGTGAAAGATCTTTATGCTGTGAGAATACTGGTATTCTGGAACAGAAAGAGTGACGTCATGTATGTGAAAGATCTTTATGCTGTGAGATTACTGGTATTCTGGAACAGAAAGAGTGACGTCATGTATGTGGCATATCGAATCCTATCTGAAACCCAGTATTTGTTATAGGGATAAAATATGTGTCAAATTTAATGCAAATACCAACGATGCTGCACTTTTACTCACATTTGATTGGGACACAAATATTTAAATTTGGACCAAACTTGCTTTCGTGGCAAATGTTTTGTAAAACCCAGCATTTGTTATAGGGATAAAATATTTGTCAAATCTGATGCAAATACCAATGATGCTACACTTTTACTCACAATTGATTGGGACACAAATATTTAAATTTGGACCAAATTTGCTTTCGTGGCAAATGTTTTGTAAAACCCAGCATTTGTTATAGGGATAAAATATTTGTCAAATCTGATGCAAATACCAATGATGCTACACTTTTACTCACAATTGATTGGGACACAAATATTTAAATTTGGACCAAATTTGCTTTCGTGGCAAATGTTTTGTAAAACCCAGTATTTGTTATAGAAATAAAATGTTTGCCAAACCTGATGCAAATACCAAGAATGCTACACTTTTACTCACATTTGATTGGGATAAAAAAATTACATTTGGACCAAATTTGGCTTGGAAACAAATTTGTGTCAATTTTAGTATAATAGATTTGCACAACATTTACTCAGGTACGCAAATCCATTTTTCTATGCAGTGTAAGCTAATTATGCAGAGGACTCTCAGGCTCATACTTGACTACGTCAAATACCCACCTGCCATCCTTTTTACCATGACTCATAACATGGGTAACGTCCTGCCCTTCAATGGCGTACCTTATCCTATCAGGCGCCCAAAGGGTGTATGTTCTTTTTTTATTCTTTAAGACCAAACGCAGGCGGTCCAAGTCTTCAAAGACCACGTAATTCTTTATCTCGTAAATCTCCCCCACGGTTAAATCCCTCCAGTGTGTTTGTATGAACTTTAACTCGTTAAATTTATCCTTATCCATTATACCTATGGAATATTCTCAAATGCGTTGCCAGAGTCTGCGCGCTTTTAAAGCGCTTGCAGCACCACCTACATGGCAGGCGAATTCCTTGTGCATACTCCGTGATCTCCCTGCAGATGTCGTCGTAGTCGTTGCTGATCGACACTTTGTACAGCAGCAGTAAGGGGGACTAGCGGTCACCATTCGGAATTGCCCGGGAATTACCCGTGTTTATGCACTAGCGTCCCCCGCGGGAATTACCCGTGTCCCGTTATATGTTGCGCGAATGTTAGGAATGTTTGTCTCTTATATGCATGAAGGTAAAAAGTTCGCCAATGACTTCTGTATAATTTGCCTAAGATCCAAAGTTAACATACCAAAGCCTCGGGGTTTCTGGTGTTGTGGTAAGAAAATGCAAATAGAAGACGACACGTCAGCACAGTGTTACGAGTGTGGTAAAAACATTCGTAATGCCGTACCAAATGCTACCAGAGAGCAATATTACGCCAATGGAGGTCGTAAGAAAACACCTTATAAGAGAATAAAATACTTTAGGGACTGGATGAGTCATATCCAAGGTTATCGACCGGTATATTTAGACAACGAAGTAAAGAAGAAAATCATAGACCATTTAGAAGAGCCAACCCCACAAAGTCTACGGAAAACGCTGAAAAAATTAAAACTAGGAAAATATTACAAAGACATCTCTTACATTTTGTCTGAAATTACCGGTAAGTCTATTCCTGAGGTTTCTGATATGAGCAGAGCCGAGTGGATGTTTTGTCGGCTGGATAAGGATATTCCTTATTACCCTGACGTAATTTACGAAATATTTTACAAAATTGACCCCAACCACCCCCTGTTAGGATGGATTCCGAGAAAATAAAAATGCAAAACTGGCGTTTATTTTGCCAGAAACCCCACTGGGGAACGCATCGCGCAGAACACCAAGCTATCCCCAGTGGGTTTTTTTGCATTTTGGGCTTACGGGGCTTATTTCATCCCGCGCCAGAGGCCCTCTAGTACATACACATATATCTTTCTTACGACCCACCAGAGGGTGAACTCCGGACAGCGTCCCGAGACACCCCCTGACTTTTCCAATCGCGAAACCCCCCATCGCGGGGTTGAATCGCACTTTCTACCCCTCCCCCCACGGTTGCTGTGAGTGGGGGAGGCTTTTTTTTTTCACTCACAGCAACCGGTCCAAATGCATCTACAGCGAGGCTTGAACTCGGGACTTTAGGCCTCCCCAGCTCCAAAGTCCCACGATCACAAGCGAACGCCAGACACATCTGGACGCTTATGTATGTGAAAAATATTATATTTAATCTGCATAATTTTTAGACTCACGTTAGATATGTAAATAGAATCCCGTCACGCTCTTTTCGAAGCAGATGTTTACTGAGCAAGCTTTCTTTGAAGCTCTTCTTTCGCTTCTTGGTAGATCTTTTTGCGAGATTCCTCGGAAAGATCTTTTACGACTGTTTTTTTATTCCTTATGTCCGTCTTTAGTTTCTCGTATTTGTCTTCTTCGGCCAGAATAAGCGAGAATTCTACGTCGTCTATCTTTCTGTCACGCAAAGCCTTTGAGACAAGATCGGTAATTGTATTTACTTTAGCCCTTGATAGAGCTATTGTCGTGTCATGCTTGGATATCTTGCTTGACAACTGTTTCATAATACCCGTAGCAACAGCAGAAATAATACCACAGGCTGCCCCAACGCCGGCCAAAGGAACTCCAACAATTATTCCCGGTCCAGTAAGCGAAGTAGCAACGCCAGAGCCCGTTAACACGACAGATATGGACCCTGAAGTTATCGCAATCTTATGTAGCGTACTCCGGGCTCTGACGTACTTTTTTCTAACTTTTTCATAGTGTTTTGTCTGCCCTTCCAAGTAAGCCAGGATTAAGTTTGCTTTATTGAGCCTGAAGTTCTCCGCGTTTAATTCGTTAGGCGTAGTATAGGGAATATCTGGGTACAACTTAGGTGCTGATGGTATAACATCCATTATATATACTAATGTACGACGCTTTTGGGAATGATATTGAGGACCAGCCACATCACGATAATCGAGATTACTGGAATTGGAGAGCATTTAGGAAGATGTTTCCGCATGCAGACCCTAGTAAGTTCGAAAGAAGGCCCGATGGTATTTACTATAACGGCTCTAGGATGTACAGCAATGAGGATTTGAAGCCTACGCTGGTTAATCAGATAGACGATCAACTGAAGAATTCTGGTTATGTTGAACATAAGCCTAAGCCAACGCCAACATATGTTGAAAACAAGCCCGTGCAAGGTTGGTCAAAGGAATTATTGCTTGGTACCAGTACTTATCCGATACCCGCAGTTACGTTTAATGAACATCCAAGCTTGGACCTAACGTTGAACATGCGGATCTCTAACAACCATTCCTTTTCGTTAAAGGTGCGAGATATCTTCAAAAACGTGCCCATTATTCATACCACCGCTAAGGAATCTCATGAATGGTTAAGCGGTCCTAACATGCGTTATTGGCCGCAGCAACTAAACTTTGCGGTTTGGTGCGCCACCAGCGGTTGTGGGGTAAGCGCAAACTTGATGAAGAATTCGATATTTATGTTTCACTTTCACTTTACCGTCCGAAGAATACTGCATGAGATGGGTGTTATTGCGCTGCCGGGAGATGCCGCGTTTTATCCAAGAGATAACAAATACAGCGTGCCGGCTTATGATAGACTTTGTAAGGAGTTTGGTGTTGTAGGGAAGGATTTCCGATGCACTGCCGGCGCTAACAATGGTCTGGGACATATTTGGGCTTATTGGGGGATTGGTGGGCACGAGCTAAGTGATAAGGAAGTTCATGCGCTGCAGTTGCGATGGGACACGGGATATCACAAAGAAACTCACGACAGTAGCACCTTCTTTGAACCAAATGCCAAAACCACTAAGGAAGTCAGAGACGGACCTCTGTTCAAAGACGAGGGTGGTAAGTATGGTGGGGCTAACCCGCTGATTATCAAGATTACCAACGACGAGCAAACGAAGCAATACTTTAATTTCATACCCCCAGAAGGTAAAGGACTAACGAAAGCCGGCCTTGCCCGTTTGAACCGCAGCATAGAAGCTTATGTGTATTCCATTTTGGGAGCTCAGGTAAACACCCGATCCAGCATAATCGGAAATACGGGCGCCGCAGAAGAAACGCGATCCGAAGCTTTGATTCTATTCGAAAGTTCAATCTTGGAGGGCGACATTAGCAAGGGCGTACAGCGTTACCAACTAGCCATACAAAATTCCAAAGCGAGGTTGGACTATGCAGTAGCCCCGGGTTGTTGGTTAATGCCTAGTAATTTATCTATAAATACTGGTTCTGTAGTAGGATACAACAACAAACTTCAACGAGCTACTAAGGATATGAAGTTTGGGGTGAACGACGTGAACTCTGACACTCTTAGGAACATTCCTCACTTCGTAGAGAAGCCAAAAAAGTCACACGAAACGAAGCTACCCGTAGTTAAGAAACCATCGAAGAAGGTCCTGCCTGCGATACGTGAGGAATATGACCATGACTTACTAAAAGCCGGCTTAACAGTCGCAAGCATTGGTCTGAGCTATTATATATGGCGATGAACAACCCTTACGTAACTGGAGTAGATTGTGTTTATACGACTTACACAGGCGAGAAAAAATACAACCAGAGCTCTTGGGTTGATGTCACGGGCATGTCCGTGGATCTGAACTACTCGGGAAAGAAGTTGATATTATGCAGCATTTCTTTGGGAGCCGTTAGCAATGCGAATGTAGGATTTCGTTTCTGCGACGACAGCGGGGCATTACAGCTCATGCGCGTAAAGACGGACAACAGAGAGCCTACGCATTTCTCCGTAGAGCCGCCAACGAATAGCTATGAGAATCTTACGACTTGGACTTTTCACATGGTTGCTGATTGCCATGGGAAGGTAAAGCTGCAAATACGCGTAGACGACACCGGGAGCGTTTGCGTAAATAGCATAGAAAATCAAAGGGATACGACCTATAACCACGCAACCATTAGCACTCTTACGGTAATGAGTCTATAGAAGGGAATTTATTCCCTGAAATATATGAACCCACACGCGAAGGAAGATTGGTTTCTTTATTATTTGGGGGAGAGAAAGTACGAAAATGATAATTGGTACGACACCGGATTGTGGGTGAAGGTTGGGGGCTTAGGAATAATAATATGTACTATTAGCATTAACACGGGGCGGAGTTGTAATGCCGGCTTTAGAATCTTAGACGAGACCAATACCCCATTGCCGCCTTATAGGACAAAAGGTAATAGGCATTCAGTCCATTTTTCATTCGAACCCAACCCACTAAGCGGAGAAGACTTAACGCCCGCGACTTTTCATATAATAGCTAATTGTCAATATGCAAAGCTTCAAGTTCGCCCCAGCGATGCCACCGGGGGTGGTAAATACCCCGGCATCCTCCGAATAAATGGTAAGCTTGAAACGGCTGTAGACGCTGCTTGGTGTCATAAGGCTATTAGCACCATGAGCGTCTTACCTTTAGTACCAAATTATCAGCCCGGGGCTAATACCATATTTACTTATATCCAGCCGAGAATGTCCAGGGCAACCAATGAAAAGGGCGAGAAACCATCTGAGAAGGCGCCGCCTGTCGCATAGGAGTTACCTCTTCATCTTCTTCAGGAGTACCACTCCAATAGCGACGACCAAGATCCAAATGTTGTTACCCACGAACTTCAACAGTTCGCCGCCGGCCCTAAGTGCCAAGGAAACAACCGAACCCAGCAGCCCAGGAAGACCGGCTGCCATCTTTTTTCCCAAGTCCGTCAGTCCCTTACCTAATTTCTTTACGCCTGCGCCCGTAGCCTTAAGTGTGGATAGGATAACTCCTACTACGCTTGAAATAGCAACCGCAAACGCCAGCGGAATACCATACTTCACCAGAGCTCTTTTTACCTTTTCCTTGGTGGTAAGCCCCAGCTCTTTTTCCAGCTTTTCCTTTTGAGCCCGCAATTCCGCAAGGCGTATTTCGAGCGTATCTACTTCCTTTTGAGCTGCTTCCCTTTCTTCCTCGGTACGAGTTTGGTCCTCGATTACTTCTTGCTGCCGCTCTATTTGCCCCTCCAGGTCTTCGATGGCCTGATCTCTTTGCCGGATTTGTTCCTCCTTAGTATTGATTTCAGCCATTAACCGTCGCCGTTCCACTAAAGAGCCGGCTATGGTGGTTTGCAGGTTATCGGTATCGTCTTTAATTAAGTCTAACTCTTGCAGGGCGAGGTTAAGAGCCCTTTGAGTTTGATTTCTTTCACGTCGAATTTGGGTTCTTTGGTCTACCAACTCAGCTATTTCTTGATTTTTAAATTCGACTTCCCTCCTATGTGCGTCGGCAAGCCGTTGGTTTTGCTTCATGTATTCCTACTCCCTTTCTTCCAGCGTTTCTCGCAGCGCTTCCACTGAGGCGCCAGAGCCTTTAGCCTCCTCCAAGTCTCTTTGTGCTTTATCCCTTTCGCGCAAAGCTTTATCCAACTGGTTCCTCATTTCTACCATTCTTTCGTTACCAAACTTCTTTTCAGCATCGACGATTAGCTGAGTTTGCTTTGCGTATTCTTCCTCCCTTTCTTTTAACGTTTTTTGCAGTTCGATTGCGCGTTTTTCTAGCGCAACCTTTTCATTTAGGGTTTGCAACCTTTCTAACATGCTCCTAGTAGCCTGCTGAAAGCCTTTTAATCTTAAGACGTCGCCCCTACCGTCACCATTCTCATCAAAGAGGGGCTGTGGTTTCGTCCAGCGGTCTTTGTCAGGAAATCTCAGGTCTTGAACGCTTATGAGAACTTTGTTTCCGCGTTCTGTGGGTTTTACGTCGTCAGCATCAAAGTGGGAATAACGTTGCCTTAGCTCTTGCGTTGCCCACTCTACGGTTTCCCGCGCGGCTGCTTCCGGCTCGCCCATGTTTTGAAGCTCTATGTGCTCACGCGGAAACGTGTACTCGCGTGCTTTGGGATGTCTTAGGGCCTTTGCAATCCTATCCCTTAGGGAATCGTCGACTTGTTGGGTTGGAAGCAGCGGTTCTTCATCACCGTCGTTAATGTCAGCCTGACCTTCCTCAGTGGTGGGATCGAAGTCGGGGTCTGTTCCTTCTACTTCCATTACATATGATAAGCTCAAAGTTAAATCCCAACGTATTACCTAAGCAGGTTGGCGGGCTGAAAGCAGAACGCACCTTTCATCGGGTCACATTCACACCTTCTAGCGCAAAGCCAGGAGAAACCTTGTACGTGAGCGTGCCCCGCCTAACGGATAACCTAGTCTTAGTACCCGGCACCTTGGCTTTAAGGTTCGACCTAGCGGTGCAGCCAAGCACCAAGGACAAGCGCTATACCGTCAATAATGTGGGTAGGAACCTCGTCTCTAAGATGAGAATCAAGTTCGCAGGGGAATCCCTCTTGGATTTGAATAGGTACGATTTGTACACCACGTATAAGGATCTGTGGCTAACAGCCTTCGACCGTGCACAAAAGATAGAGCAGGGAATTGGAAGCGTTATCCTTCGTAAGCTTCGCAGCGATACTAACCCCGCGCATACGGACTCCAGCGGAGCAACCGCAGTAGCAGACGCAACGAGGGTAAAGACCGCCTATGGTAGCAAGTACGTTATCCCTTTGGATTTCGAAGTGATTACGAGTCATGGCGTGTACTACCCCAGGCAGTTATCCGAGTTACAGTTTGAAGTAACCTTGGCGGACACTACGAATGTCATAGGAGGCATGGACAGCGCAATCAGTGGAGCCGTGGATCCCTATTCTATCACCAACTTAGAGCTGCAGTATGAGACCGTGTACAGCGAAGAGCTGGCCCGTAGCGCTGGCATGGAATATAGCGCCGGGAAGGCATTCCTTTACGACCACGTAGTGATGTATAAGACATTTAGCTTCTTGGATAAGACGGATGATGGATGATTGATATCAACCAAAGCATTAACCTCCCACGAAGAAGTCTCACGGGGTTGATGCTGGTGTTTGCCAAACCCTACGAAGCCGGTAAGCGCGACTCCGAAGCCTTTCATAACCCCAACATTACTAACGTAGGAGTAAGCGTTAACGGCGTTCCAAACAAGGTCTACTCGCAGGGAATAAAGCCTGAAGACATTTACAGGGAAGCAAAGCGTAAGTTTGGCGACCAGGTAAGTCCCGAGGAATTCTTTAAGGATAAATATGCGCTGTGGATTGATATGCGCACCATTAACGACGAAGACCTACATGGTCAGGGTTTACGTCTAGTAAACACTCAGGATGGCATAACATTGGAGATCAAACGCACCAAGAATGCCTCCGCGGGCGACGGTGATAAAATAAACTGCTACGTCTTCGTCGTGTCTGACGCGCAACTGAGCGTTGAAATGAATCAGCTAAAGAGCGTTGCCTATTGATCCACTCGCTCATCCTTTTGATTAAAAAATATCGTTGGTATATAATGCTTCGCGTATTCGAAAACAACGAAACCAAACTGCAATGCATAGTGCAAGGCGATAAACTATACTTCAAAGCAAAGGAAGTGGCGCTGGCGTTGGGTTACGAACGCCCAAAAGATGCAATTAAGGTGCATGTTCGTGAAAAGTATAAGGTAAAGCTTAGCGAACTTAGAGTGGAGGTGAATCGCCTCCCCTCGTATTCACAGCCTAATTCCCTGTACGTAACCGAATCTGGGTTGTATCAACTAATATTTAGCTCTAAGATGCCAACGGCAGAGACATTCCAGGATTGGGTCCTCGAGGACGTTCTTCCCGCATTGAGAAAGACAGGTAAGTATGAAATAGAAAGGCGGTTCGATAGTCCTAACAAGTTAGTCTTCAAAATGGAAAATGAGTTGGACCTGCATAAGAAAGTCGTGGACTACATACGCCGCTTCTACCCAGATGCTCATAGCGCCCGGCTTAGGGGAATTGCAGGATTCTGACAGCAAACGCATAAAATGCTGGCAGAAGGGTTATCAAAGGGGTCAACCCGACCTCTTAATACTGAACGCGCATTTAAGGTATGAAGGGCTTTGCATCGAATTAAAGACGCCGAAAGGAAATGGCATACTCTCCGCAGACCAACGCAAGATAATTTCGCAGTATGACGCGAATGGTTACCTGACCATGGTTAGCAACGATTATGACGTCATCTGTCGTGCCCTTAGCAACTACGCGGAAGGCATCCGTATTCCCTGTCGGTGGTGCTGCAAACGCTTCAAGACTACGGAGACAAGGGCAACGCATTTAAGAATATTTCATAGATATAATGATCGTCAACCAAATACACTGGCGTGACGTGATTTGCGGTAAAGCATACGAAATAAAAAATTACGTCGTCTTCGAAGACATCGACCGTTTACGGTTAGTCCTCAAAGACTTAGAAGGCAAGGAATATTCCCTTTGGGCGCCGGATTGCGTGCGGTACGTAATTCAGGGCGAGGAATTCACCCACTTACGCAGCTATGGCAAGGTAAATGGCCGATGGAAGTTTGACATTGAAAGAAGAGTCACTCCATCTCCTCTTTGTAGTTAAGCGCGTCTGCTAAAGTCCGCTGCGCTTTAGGATCTGCGGAGCACCAATGCCCCACAAAGGATCCTTCGGAGAATACCCTGTCGCAATGAAGGCAGGTGTATTTTTTACGCGGCTTGGGTATCGGCGGCTTACAAGGGGTAATGCAGTCGGCAGGTAGTTCGCAAGTAATACAGTCCATATATTGAAAGGGCGATTAGGAATCCTCCTAAGAAGGCGGCTGCGTAGGCTAGCATATACCTTTAAAAGGGGTTCTTATTTTTATTTATTTATTATTAGATTATGCAAGCGCCCTTAAAAGGGGTCTTTATTTTTATTTATTATTCATTATCCTTAATAATAATAAATAAAAATAAGAATGGGATTTGAGACTCTTTGCACAAACCCTACTTTACTATCTTAAGCCGCCTACTAATCCTTACGGGCTTTCCTTGCGGCCTCATTGCCGGCATGCCAAGCTTCGAAGCGATCTAAGTACTCCTTAAAGCCGCCTTGGCCGTCGTAGAGGCACTGCCAAATATGTTGGTCACCTCTTTGACAGCCGCAGCGCTCACAAGTTGCCTCCCAATATTCCCTATCTTCCCACCTTACGCCTTCGACGCAGTCAAACTCCGTAAAGCGCTGGTCAATTTCCTTCTTCCGGCGCGTTAACTTCCTTTGGGTTTCCTTTGGGCAACATCGTGCGGCAACGTCGCCGTGCTCCTCGCAAGCCACGCTCAGCAGGTCGTAATTACCGCGGCATCGATGTCGGTGCCATTCATCGTTCTTGTCCTCCTCGCAGCGCTCACATACATTCTTTAGACAAACGCGGTTATCAACGTGGTAATCCAACATCTGCGCGCTGCTAAAGAGGCGATTACACTCCTTACAACGCCTTTCGCGTGCCTTCTTAGCGCGTACCTTCTTTTCCAGGTGGTATTTTAACATTTGCTTGCTGCTGAACTCCTTGTTACACCGCTCACACTCCATATATAATAAGGATTTAATAACCCTTATATGGGATACCGCATGAAATCCTTAACGGCCAGAAACTATTTCAAAAGTGTCTCAGAATGTTGACGTTTAGGTTAAATCTTTGTTAAGGATACCTGGAAACTATTCCAAAGAGTGTCTCAGAATGTTGACGTTTAGGTTAAATCTTTGTTAAGGATGCCTGGAAAGCCCGTAATGGTTAGTAGGCGGCTTAAAATAGTAAAGTAGGGTTTGCGCAAAGAGTCTCGAATCCCATTCTTATTTTTATTTATTATTATATTAAGAATATTTAATAATAATAAATAAAAATAAGAACCCCTTTTTGAAGGGCTCTTGCAGGATTCAAAATAGTAAAGCTAAGACACTTTTGAAATAGTTTCCAGGCATCCTTAACAAAGATTTAACCTAAACGTCAACATTCTGAGACACTCTTTGGAATAGTTTCCAGGCATCCTTAACAAAGATTTAACCTAAACGTCAACATTCTACAAGGGATATCGCATGAAGTCCTTAACGGACTCCTTAGCCCACGTTGCCATAGTTATCAGCGCACCAAACCTTTCCGCGCGCTTCAGACCGCACATTTCATCATACAACTCCTGCACGCGCTCTTTTAACCGGTCTATCTCCTCCCTTTGCATTTCTATGGTGTCTCTTTTATCTTTTGCGTCGGCGGCAATCCTTCTTACTGCTTCCACTGGCTCCATCTATATATGAACCCAGATCACATGCCTTGTAACGCTCTGATAGTAGGACCCACCGGCTGCGGAAAGACCCAATTTGTCGTGGAGCAGCTATTAGGACCCTTTAGATACCGTTTCGACTACGTCGTACTGCTTTGCCCCACCTACGTGAATAACCGCACCTGGACGGGCATAGGAGTGAAAGATGACGACTTCTTCGTAGATATCTTAGACCCTAACGAGTTATCCAGCCATCTTAAGTTCTGGCACAAGCAATTCCCTAAAGATACACAGACTTTACTCATACTGGATGACATTGCCTGCGGGGACGACGTAAAAAAGCGCACCTCCGAGCTCGTTAAGCTCGCCTTCAGCGGTAGGCATGACAATATCAGCGTTTGGTTGCTTTCCCAGCAGCTTACCAGTGTCTCTAAACCCTTCAGGGAAAACATAGGCTCTCTCGTAGTATTTTATACGCCCAGTAAGTCTGACCTGGAAACCATCTTAAGCGACTACGGCGGTGAGATATCCAAGGAACAGTTACACGAATACATGCGGCACCTAAAAACGCACCAACATTCCAAGATGATCTTCTCTTTGAGGTTTCCGTATTCCATTAACATATATGGACATTGAGCAGCTCTTAGATGAAGTCCCCACACAGTTAGACGAAAGTAACCTCAAGGAACAACTTAACATCCTTGTGTCTTCGGGGAAGTGTAAAGAAATGATAGGCAAGGAACTTACCCATGAGCAAGTTAATAAGTTGTCAGAAGAGGAAGTTAAGAAGTTCCATAAGAGGTACGAGGCCGCCCTTGTAAGTAAGACCACGGACGCCGTAGCAGACTCCGCTATCCGACTTGCAACTAAATTGCTTGGACTTGCGCTGCCCATAGACGACGTGGAGCAACTACGGAAGGACATAAGCGAGGACTATGTCATCGCCCAAGAACTTAAAATAACCTGCGGGTGGTTGTCGTTGAAGTGTGGTAAGTTAATGGCAGTCGCCTCTGCGGCTTTGCACGTAGCTCAGCACGTCGACTTGAAGGAGTTACTAGGTTCCTTTGGAACAACTTGGAAGGACTTCAAGAAGGACAGAGAAGTTGAAAAGGTCTTCCAGGCGGCACTTGCTGAGGTACCTGATCACTTAGTCAAGTCGTCCTCAGGAATTACCCAGGTCGCCTCAAGTACTTAGTCAAGTCGTCCTTAAGTACTTAGTCAAGTCGTCCTCAAGTACTTGCTCAGGTCCTATTAAGTTATTTATCAAGTCCTTCAAGTCCTTAGATATAAATGGAACCAGAGTCGAAGGTAGAGCAGCCCCAAGAGGAGCAGAAGATTACCAAGGCTAAATCTCCAGGCAGAGTCGCTGCCGGAAAGAAGCTCGCGGAGATGAATAGGAAGAACAAAGCCAAAAAAGAAGAAAAGGTGGAGGAAAAAGAAGAGGAATCCTTTATTAATCCTGGGTACGTCATCGGCGCGTTAGGAGTTGCTATAGCAGCAGGCAGCCTCTACTTACAATGGCGGGCAGCAAAGCCAAAAGTAGAACCCGTGCATGTGCCGCCAACATATCACGCACCCGTGCAGGAGCCCCCTAAGAGTAGGATCCCCGTAATGGAGTGATAACCTTCTCGCTTTGTAATATAATGTCAACCGCGTTATTGAAAACTGTTGAAGAAGCAGCTATTATTACTTCTATTGTTGCGGGTATTGGTTGGGTAGGCAAGAAAGTGCTCAAAGAAGACTTTACTGAAGACCCAAGCAAGAGCTTCGCTAACTTTGCCAAGATGACCGCTGCCGTAGGCGGAGCTATCATGGTAAAGGATTACCTACGGAAGGAAAAGTACCTGCCTACGGCGTAATATATATGGCTAGCGTGGTCGCAGGTGGAGTTATTGCAGCTTTAGCATTCACTGGAGCTAATTATGGTGGTCAGTATTTGGATAGATTAGTTAGAGGTGATCGCAGCGGAGAATTAGCCGCTGAGAGGAAAAGGCATGATTTAGCGCTGGAGAAATATCAGCGAGACGTGGCAGCTTGGAATGAAAAAAGACAAGCTTACAGGGATTGGCTGGATAAGAACTACCAAGACAAGATGCAGGCAGACAAGAACTTCGAAAATACAGACTACGCCTTTAAGCTCTATGCGCAAGCACACCCCGACTTTAGAATGAGAAAGCCACAGTTTAAGAATTACTACCAGCCTTCTAAGAAACAAAAAGATAGTGAGTTGGTCTTCGTAGGAGTCGCAGGGCTGGCGGGAGGCCTAGCTTTGGCGTATCTAATATAATGATCGTCTTTTTGGAAAGCGACAAGAATGACTTTACCACTTATCTGAATCCCCCCATCAAAGCCCATAAGGTAAGGTTGGTTAGTTGCTCTTTGTACAATTCTTGGTATAATTTAATTAATGGCTTTGTCATCGGAACTTCCGGCACCAAACCAAAAATACCAGATTCCCATTACACCCCCATAACACTGGCTAAGGAGCTAGCAAAGCATGGATATACTCTTACCACAGGATTACCCCATGAAATGAAATTCAAGAAAAATAGTGGGAGCGCTAATTTGAAGGACAGTTCATTGGTAGAACTCCTGGGTCTTACTAGTACCACGATAAATAGCGGCAGTACATATGATGTGAAATGGAAAGTCGCATCCTCTTACGAAGTCTATTGCGACTTGGTCAATAGTTACAACAATGGGGAAAAGTCTTCTCTTATGTCCAAGTTTCTACCCAAAGGTAATCCATTTGACCCAGTAGAATACACTCCCATTTCTTTGAGCTATGACTTGTCTAATTTGGTAGAAAGCATAAACATCACCATTAAGGTGGACGGAAAGACGGTGAATTTCAATGGGCGAAAGATCAATCTTGTTTTGGAATTCATATAATGGGTCGCGTAGAGGACAAACTCAAGAGGATTTACTATGGGCCTGAAGGCTATTGGAAAGGAGCGTCGGCCATCAAGAAACTCGCGACCGCGGCCAGGGTATCAGAAGAAACGGCTAAGAACTGGCTAAGAAAACAAACCCTCTGGCAGGTTTATCTTCCCGTGCCCAAGTACATTCCCAGGCCCAGCTTCACCGTAAATACCCCCAATGAAGTTCATCAGGCAGATTTGCTGTTCTTACCGCACGATAAGGTGAGAAAAAAGACCTATAAATACGCTTTGACCGTAGTCGATATCGCAAGCAGATACAAGGACGCCGAACCCATAACCAGCAAGGATTCTGGGGAAGTCGCAGAAGCCCTAGGTAGGATTTACAAGCGCGTCTTGAAATGGCCTAAGCTGCTGCAAGTGGATGCGGGGACGGAGTTCATGGGCGTGGTTACTAAGACCCTGAAAGACCACGACACTAAGATTAGGAGAGCCGAAGCAGAGTACCACAGGGGTCAGAGCATTGTCGAGAGATTCAATAAGACCCTGGCCGAGCGCCTCTTTGGGTACCAGTATTGGAAAGAGCTGGAAGATCCCTCCAAACGCAACAAGGGAATGGACTCAGAGGCTCCCCCAGGTCATCGCGGCTTTGAACGACGAGGCGGCCAGGGCTACAGGAATGAAACCCAAGGATGCTATGAAGAAGAAACACGTGGAACACAAGTCCTACGTCAGAAGCTCAAGGGCGGTCGGACTGAAGGAAAAAAGCTTCCCCGCGACATAGTGGTCAGATACCTCTATCAGCCGGGGGAACTCGAAGGTGGCAGTAAGAGAGCCACGGATCCTAACTGGTCCCTGGAAACGTATGAGATTTCGAAGTCCGTCACCAAGGAAGGGCAACCCGTGTTGTATTACCTAGATGGCCCAAGTCGTGGATTTGTCAAGGAAGAGCTGCTCATAGTCCCCAAAGACTCAGAGTAGTGCTGCTCCACGCGCCCGATTGCACTCTAGGCATGTCAGTCTTACGTTGCCTCTGCAATGCCCGCGTTTGTTATTTATACGATCCACGGAGAACTGCTGATCGTCATTTGGGTCAAACCTCCATAGTAGGGGTATGTTACACTTGGCACACCGTGCCCCTTTCTTATAGACGTCGTCCACGCATAGGTCGAATTTGACCCCCGCATAGCGGGGATCCGTACTCTTTTCTTCGTCGTGTCTTTTGTAGCGAAGGAGTTTCTTAGCAATGTTCTCTTTGGCTACGTCCTCTGGCGTCTTATCGTAACGCAGTTGCGGCCCCCAGGCTCTTTTTAACTGTTTGGCATATTCTACGCGGCTTACGGCGGTGTAGATAAGGTTGCTCCAACACAGCCGCTGGTCTATGATCCACAGCGTTTCTTTTATGGTAAGCCCTTGCGCGCTGTGGACCGTCATGCAATAGCCCAAGCGCCAGTCTGGATGGGAGGTTATTTTATCCACCTTTTCTATGGGTACCCAGGCTTTATCGTGCGTTACCGCATTTTGCAGTTGGATGTCGGTACCAGGTACCCAGACGTCTCTTTTTTGCATGCGGGTGTCGTGGGGTTTATAACAAACAGGTACGTGATGCGTAGGAAAGCGCTCTCGGTGTATATTTAGCAAATCCTTTTGTATGCGAGATTGTGCCGCGCGTTTGCTGCTCAGCACCAGATCCTTTGGATGCCATGTGTAAAGGAAGTCCTCGTATTTCTTCGCTCGTACTCGTTTGCGCAGCGTCTTGCATTGGTCGGCGTCACTAAGGCCCCTTAATTCCGCTTTCAGGTTTCTTACTTGATCCTTACTGCGGTAGTCGGTGTTAATTTCCTCCGCATGGTCTACGAACCCCTTTAGCCATTCGTGGGGCATCTCTCCGGCTATTGGAGGAGGCTGGCAGGGATCTCCGGCGAATATTACTTGACACTTTCCACGGAGGAACTCTACGAATTCTTTGAGGATTTCCAAAGGCACGGTGCAAATCTCATCCCAAAGTATCACCGGAGGTATGTCATGGATGGCTTCTGGTACCCACTTTTGGCCATTCCAACGGAAGAAGCTGTGGTACGTTTGAGCGTCGTGGCCCATTTCGCAGAGTTCTCTTTCCAAACGGTGCGTTGGCGTTAGCACTTTTAAGGCAGGAAAGAGTTCTAACACACGCGTCGTCTTACCGCTGCCTCCCGTACCGTAGAGGTAAGACAAGCGTTGGTAGGAAATGGGGTCGACAACTGAAGGTAGGGGATCCGCGGTGGGCGTTATGGTGCCCTGGGTGTGTTCTCCGTGATATTCTACGCGGCCTCTCCAAGCTTTGATCTCTTCGTCTTTGACGCGCCATTGGCCACTTTCCGCTAACTCGTCTTCTGTGTAGAATTCTTTCATCTTTTCTAAGACGTGCGGTTTCACGTACAAAGAATCCGTGGCTACGCGCGGAATGTCTTCTTTGTCAAACCGCAGGAGCATCGCGAGAAGGTTAATGTGCGCGTAGGCTAACATGCTGGCACGCAGATGGTAATACTGCGGTCGATGGTCCTGGTAGTAACACAGCGCATTCCATTCGTGCAGCTTATCGTCGACAATGTAGTCCCATTTCTCTACGGACACCATCGTTCCTTTGTCATGCGCACGTTTTATGAGGAAGCTTAGCTCGCCTTCGTCCGTTATCAGGCGCCGCTGCATATGTTTTTCACCTTCTTTTGCGCCCTGCGTGAATTTACCTATGACCACACGCGCTGTGGGGTTATGCTCCGGTAACCATTGCGTGAAGGCGCTGTGACAAAGTATGGCTTCATGCGCTGTGTATTTTAAAAGTTTGCGCTCTTCAAAGAACTTCAATAGGGGCACCGGTATCCATTCTTTCTCCTGCAGGTGCTTCCCGTACCACGCATAGATTATGGGGTGCAAACCCGCTGCTAATTTCCAGGTGGTCAACCGTACAAACCCCGTTGCTGGGGCGTCGTAGTGACCATCCAACGCAACACGAAAGAACTGTGAATCTGGATGTCCGTAACGGTCGTAATATTCCTTACAATCTCCTAGGCCTTTGAAGCTTGCGGGGTAACAATGTTTCATATCCAGCGACACGTATTCGTCTTCATCGTACTCCATGTTCCAAAGACCACCGTGGCCGTGTTCTACACAAGCTTTAGCTATATCTTTGAACTCCTCCGGCGTGGATTTCCAACCGTTTCTTTTCTTCGCGGCTAAGAAGTCCAAACTGCGACTGCTAAGCACTTCGTCAGAGAAGTCTTCTCCTAAAGTCTCACAGGCGCTTTGAATGCGCAGCTGTTCCACTTCAGGACGATACAAAGTGCCGTCTTGGGTCATAAATTGACTTCCCTCCGCGTCCATTAAGCAAATGGAATTCTCGTGCATTAGTTCTGCAAGCGGTGACTCCTTGTAAACGCGCGTTTCTTTCTTCTTTGGGAACCTTAACTCCCTCCACGCATGTGCGTTATGCTGGTAAATTACGATAGGCGCCCCCTGGCCCCCATACTTGTGCGTCCCGGAGTAAATGAAGCCGTCGGTGATGTCTTTCACGTGTATGCGCCTTTCTAAAGCAACCTCTAACTTCTTGATGTTTTCAATGGTGGCTCCTGCCCTACGAGTAGCATGCTCCCATTTCCTGATGGCTTCTCTTCTCTTCAACGTAAGCTTACCTCCCCTAGAGGAATCCTCGAAGAACTCTCTAACTAACTTACCCACGCAGTTACCCGGATGCCGCATTGGTTTGAGCTTCTTAACGTCCGGGTTCTTAATTTCATACGCACCGTAAATAACAACGGTGACCGGGTAAGCAACTTCGTAGAACAACATGTCGATGCCCACCAGCGCCCCAGGACGCGTGTCCTTGTTTAAAACGAACAGGTCCTTCCTGCCAGACGCCCGTATTGGATTCCTACCCTTTTCTATTATCCACTCGCCGTCTAAATACTTTATAAACGTCAACTCCAGGCGGTAATGACCTTCGGGCATTAAGTCAATTATCCTTTCTGCTCTTTCCTCGCTCATCGTCTCGTCTGTATCTCCCTCCATAAACGTTGTGAAGGCAAAGTCGGCGTCTAAGCGGTCAAGCACCTGAGTTCGCAGTCGGCGCACAGTCTTGTTACTAATGCTTTTGATGGCGTCCATCTATATCTAAGGAATATTTTATCCTCCGTTTGCGACACAAATATTTTAACCTTCGCAAACATAGCAGCAGTAAGGAAATCTTCGCGCAACATATAACGGGACACGGGTAATTCCCGCGGGGGACGCTAGTGCGTAAACACGGGTAATTCCCGGGCGATTCCGAATGGTGACCGCGAGTCCCCCTTACTGCTGCTTTGTACCCATTTTCTTCATACCTCTGTAAGAGGCGGCGTTGATCCTCGGATAATACCCCGTTGCCTTTTGGAGTCTTCAGCTCGATGCAGAAGCCACGGTAATGGGTGTGCGCATTCAGGATAAGCAGGTCGGGTTGCCCCCGTTGATATCCTTTCTGCCAGCACTTTATGCGTTTACTGTCGCCGTCCTGCAGTTCGCCTAGACCAGGGGTCACGAGCATTTGGGGGTAAAACCTGCGGATGTAATCCACCACCTTCTTATGTAAGTCAAACTCATTTTCGATCTTAAATACCAACTTGTTTGGGCCGTCCAACCGCTTTTCTATTGCATATCGACCGTCCTTACGCAGCGCGGGTAGGACTTCCTCAAAGACCCAATCAAGAAACTCCACAGCTTTGGGTAGTTTGGAGCTAAATATCAGTTCGTACAAACCAGGTTCGGAGATAAACACGGAATGTGGTTGCGTAGTAGGGGAGCGGTGATTTGAAGCCCCTTGTAGATCAAACAATCTTTTCTGGTATTTCTCAGATACGTGTGCTCTAATTGCATCTCTAGGGCGCTCATAGCCCAACGCCAAAGCCACCTCCTTTGCTTTAAAGTACAGTTTGTCGCCTTGCACTATGCATTGCAGTTTGGTTTCGTTGTTTTGAAATACGCGAAGCATATTATACGTAAGGAATATTTTAATAGGCAACGCTTTTTAGCTGATTCATTTCCACGCTTAGCTGCGCGTCTGAGACTACGAAGATATACGCGTTTATCTTAGTAGTGTCGCTGGCATGTTTGGTGCGCTTGATCTCCAACGTAATGCCGTCCTGGGTATTTACCAGGCGTAAACCCTGACCATGTAGGTCTTCGTCGTTCGTTGTGCGCATGTCGATCCACAGCGCATACTTATCATTAAAGAATTTCTTTGGGCCAATTTGGTCGCCAAACTTACGCGCGACTTCCCGGTACATGTCCTCGGGCTTTATCCCTTGTGAGTAAACCTTATTAGGCACTCCGTTAATGCTAACGCCTACGTTAGTGATGTTAGGATTAAAGAACGCCTCAGAGTCACGCAATCCTGCCGTGTATGTCTTTGCGAACAGCAACATTATCCCTGTGAGGCTGCGCCTGGGAAGGTTAATGCTTTGGTTGATGACCTCTTCGACGTTGTTTGTAAAGCTGAACGTCTTGTACATCACGACGTGATCGTAAAGGAAAGCCTTCCTGGCGCTGTATTCCATTACCGGCGCTACGTGCTAAGTCTTCGCTGTATACCGTTTCGTACTGCAGCTCTAAGTTAGTAACGGAGTATGGGTGGACGGCTGAGGAACTTACGTCCTTTCCCTGCAGGATGTTTGTAGTGTCTGCTAGGGTTACTTCGAACTGCAGTTCGCTTAGCTGCCTTGGGTAGTATGCACCGTGGTTCGTGATAACTTCGAAATCTAATGGAACAACATATTTAGTACCATAAGCCGTCTTTATTTCGTCTTCTCCTGAGGCGCCAGAGGTTGCGCTTCTTACCTTGCGTATGGCATCACTGGCGATTCCCTGCTCTATCCTTTGCGCGCGGTCAAATGCAGTCAACCATAAGTCTTTGTACGTGGTATACAAATCATACCTGTTTAAGTCCAGCAAGGATTCCCCGGCGAACTTTACGCGTATTTTGGAAACGAGGTTTCTACCCACGTTATTGACGACGTAACGCACGTCCGCAGTGTTTGGTTGTATTGCTAGGTCAAACCTTAGCGCCAGGGTGCCGGGTACTAGGACTAGGTTATCCGTTAGGCGGGGTACGCCTACATACAGCGTCTCTCCTGGTTTCGCGCTAGAAGGCGTGAATGTAACCCGGTGAAAGGTGCGTTCTGCTTTCAGTCCGCCAACCTGCTTAGGTAATACGTTGGGATTTAACTTTGAGCTTATCATATATAATGGAAGTAGAAGGAACGGATTTCGATCCCCTTACCGAAGAAGGTCAAGTTGACATTAACGACGACGAATTCGACGCATGGACTCAAGGCGCGGATACCGACCCCCTAGTTTACGACGCAGCCCTAGAGAATAAGTATGGTGGTGGGTGGGAAAGTGCTAAGAACGCTCTAAGGCGCATGTGGCAGTCGAAAAACCCCAGCAAACCCATCCCCGAATACTTAGAGCTTCAAAACATAGACGAGCCGGAGGCAACCACACGGGAAACCATAGAGTGGGCAAAGCAGGAGCTAGAGCTGCGCTACACCCACCTTGATGCTGACGAGGTAAGGCTCACAGAACGCGGAAACAAAGTCCTAATAAGCGTCCAAGACCTGAGATTTCCCGACAAAGACCACTGGACGAAACCTCAACCCCTCTTTGATGAGAATGGTGACGTTAGGGGCGACGTCTTAAGATTAAAAGGCTTTCAGCAGGCTACTAGAAGCATGCTAGAAAGGTTGAGAGCCCTAACCGAAAGGGTTGAAATTGAAAAGCGTGCCGAGGAGCTGCAAAGGGAGTTAGAAAAAAGAGACGCAGAGTACGCAAAGCAAGGTCAACTACTCGCTGATGCTGAGAAGAAGTCCGCCCATCAAGATGAAAGAATGAAAGAAATGAGAAACCAGTTGGATAAAACCCTGCGCGAAAGAGATAAAGCACAAAGGGACTTAGAAGAAGCTCAAAGCTCTGGCACCTCAACGGAAGCGCTACGAGAAACGTTGGAAGAAAGGGAGGAGGAATACATGAAGCAAAACCAACGACTCGCCGACGCACACAAAAGGGAGGTCCAATTCAAAGATCAAGAAATAAGGGAGCTGGTAGAACAAAAAACCAAAATTCGTCGCGAAAGAAACCAAACCCAAAGGGCTCTTAACCTTGCCCTGCAGGAGTTGGACTTAACAAGAGACGACGCTAAGGACCTACAAACTACCATAGCTGGCTCTTTAGTGGAAAGGCGGCGGTTAATGGCTGAAATCAATACTAAGGATGAACAAATCCGGCAAAGAGATCAGGCCATCGAAGACCTGGAGGGGCAAATAGAGCGGCAGCGAGAAGTAGTTGCGGACCAAACTCGTACCGAAGAGGAAAGGGAGGCTGCCCAAAGGGAAACAGAAGATCTAGAGGTGCGCCTTGCGGAATTACGGGCGCAAAAGGAAAACCTGGAAAAGGAGCTGGGGCTTACCACCAAGGAAAAGGTAAAAAGAGCCCTTTTGAAGTATGGCGTTCCACTGGCATTTGCGGTCGCTATTAGCACCGTAGTAGGAGTAATCCTATCCGCGCTTAAGGCTACGGGCGCGGGCGTAAAGAAATTAGGCAGTGGGCTGACGGACTTTGGAAAAAAGATGGCAGCCGGTCTTCCTGGGCTGCTGGGTTCGGTTGTTTCCTTGGCACTTAGGGCCGGCGGAGAACTGCTAAAGTTTGTGGGGAATAACATTTGGATATTAGTCGTAGCTATTGGAGTGGTACTCCTGAAGAAGATGAACGGTTAATCTTATCCTCGTGTATTACTGGTGGCTTATCGTCGTCGGGCATCCGAGGCGTCCTCGACTGGGGATAAGTAAAGATAGTATTCACACCGCCTTGGTAATTTGGCACCAGGGGTAGGGCAGTCATAGTAGAAATGGGTTTATGGCACCAGGCAGCATTAGAGGAACTAGGACCAAGGCCATTTATTCGAAGGTAGGCAACGTCATTGGGAAGAACCTGAAGCTTCGCGTATTGACAATTAACTATCATATGAAAAGTTATCGACGTTATGTCCTCTGAGCTTTGCGGTGGGGGCTCCGACGAGAAATGGACTGGGTTCCTATTGTTATCTTTTTTTCTGTAAGGCAGTAATGGATGGTTATTCTCATCAACGATCCTAAACCCAGCATTGCACGAATACCCCGTGTTAATGCTAATAGTACACACGATCAATCCCAGGCCCCCAACCTTCGCCCACAATCCCGTGTCATACCAATGCTGTTCTAAGTATTCCTTCTCCTCCAAATAATGAAGAAGCCAATCTTCCTTTGCGTGTGGATTCATATATTTCAGGGAATAAATTCCCTTCTAAAGACTAATCGCCGTTAAAGTGCTAATGGTCTTGTGATTATAGGCTGTATCTCTCTGATTTTCTATACTATTTATGCAAACGCTCCCGGTGTCATCTACGCGCATTTGCAGCTTTACCTTCCCATGGCAATCGGCGACCATGTGGAAAGTCCAAACCGATAGATTTTCGGCACTGCTGGGGTTGGGCTCTACGGAGAAATGCGCAGGCTCCCTGTTGTTTGTATTATTTCTCATAGGCTGCAGTACGCCATTCTCATCCAGGAACCTAAAGCCGACGTTGGCATGGCTGCTCGTGCCAATGCAAATACTACAAAGGATTAACTTCTTTCCCGAGTAGTTCAAATTCACGGACATGCCCGTGACATCAACCCAAGCCGCCTGGGTGTATTTTTTCTCGCCTGCGTAAGTCGTATAAACACAATCTACTCCAGTTACGTAGGGGTTGTTCATCGCCATATATAATAACTCAGACCAACACCCGCGACTGCTAGGCCGGCTTTTAGTAAGTTATGGTCATATTCCTCGGGTATCGTAGGCAGGACCTTCTCCTTTACGTTCTTTGGTGCGGGCTTTTCTACGTGCTCCTTCTTAGGCTTCTCCACGAAATGGGGGATGCTTCTAAGAGTGTCAGAGTTCACGTCGTTCACCCCCAACTTCATGTCCTTGGTAGCTCGCTGCAGTTTATTGTTGTAACCCACGACGGAATTGGCGTTGATGACCAAATTACTTGGCATTAACCAACAACCAGGCGACAAAGCGTAATCCAGCCGCACTTTAGACTGCTGCACTGCAAGTTGATATCTCTGCACCGACTTAGAGATCTCATTCTCGATAACAGCGCTTTCGAAGAGGACAAGGAATACTTGTTGCGTTTCCTGTGACGCACCGGAGGCATCTATGATGGGGCTGCGAGTGCTAACCTGGGCCCCTAGAATGCAGTAAACAAAGGCTTCGATGCTTCGATTAATCCTTGCTAGGTTTTTCAGTCCAATGCCCTTTGCGGCAAAGAAAGGCGCCCAAGGATACTTTTCTTTGCTTTCTATGTAGTAAATTAAATTACCCTTCGTTCCGCTGCCTCCTAAGTCCGAGAATTCGTAAGAGCTAGGATACCCCATGCCCGGCGTTTCTATGCTGGCACCAACATACGAAGCATAGGTGTAAGTCTCTCCTAAACCATGGGCGGCACCCTCTTTGTTGCGAAAATCAGGGTTGGTAAGCTTAAACTCATTCCTTAATCGCTCCCATGCGACTTTGTCATATTTGTTATCCTTTGGGTTAAAGATAGTGTCACTAGGAAGCGGCGCTCCTAACTCAAACAATATCCTGCGAATAGTAAAAGCAACGTGAAATCGTAGGAAAGGAATATGGAACATATCCGAGGCTATACCACATCCTTTAGTAGCAGCCCAGACAGCAAAGTTTAACTGCTGCGGCCAATACCGCATGTTGGGACCTGATAACCATTCTCTGGATTCTTTCCCTGAGTTATGTTTCATGGCAGTTTCTCTAAAGATGTCTCTGACCTTTGTTTTGAAAGTCGTAGGACCCACGGGGATTTCTAAGGAGGTAACCATCTTAGCAAAGTCATCCGCTCCACCTTTGTTGTCGTAAAATGGGTAACCCTCTGTTGTCGGTAATAAATTCTCCGGGAAATTAGGCTGCCTTTCTTTATGCTTAACGGTCGCCTTTGGCTCCAAGTCCGCATTGCTGTACATTTTTTCGCCGTTGAAGTAAATCCCATCGGGTCTACGCTCAAACTTACTAGGGTCTGCATGCGGAAACATCTTCCTAAAGGCCCTCCAGTTGGCATAATCCCGGTTGTCATGATGTGGCTGCTCCTCAATATCATTCCCAAAAGCGTCGTACATTAGTATATATAATGGATGTTATACCATCAGCACCTCAGTTGTACCCAGATGTTCCCTATACTACACCTAACGAATTAAACGCGGAGAATTTCAGGCTCAACAAAGCAAATTTAATCCTGGCTTACTTGGAAGGACAAGCAAAACACTACGAAAAAGTTAGGAAGAAATACGTCAGAGCCCGGAGTACGCTACATAAGATTGCGATAACTTCAGGATCCATATCCGTTATGTTAACGGGCTCCGGCGTTGCTACTTCGCTTACTGGGCCGGGAATAATTGTTGGAGTTCCTTTGGCCGGCGTTGGGGCAGCCTGTGGTATTATTTCGGCTGTTGCTACGGGTATTATGAAACAGTTGTCAAGCAAAATATCCAAGCATGACACGACAATAGCTCTGTCAAGGGCTAAAGTAAACACAATTACCGATCTTGTCTCAAAGGCTTTGCGTGACAGAAAGATAGACGACGTAGAATTCTCGCTTATCTTAGCCGAAGACAAATACGAGAAATTAAAGACGGACATAAGGAATAAAAAAACAGTCGTAAAAGATCTTTCCGAGGAATCTCGCAAAAAGATCTACCAAGAAGCGAAAGAAGAGCTTCAAAGAAAGCTTGCTCAGTAAATATCGTGACAGGATTCTATTTACATATCGAACGCCGGCTGTCTGGTTCATATGCAAATTAAATATAATAATTTTCACATACATAAGCGTCCAGATGTGTCTGGCGTTCGCTTGTGATCGTGGACTTTGGAGCTGGGGAGGCCTAAAGTCCCGAGTTCGAGCCTCGCTGTAGATGCATTTGGACCGGTTGCTGTGAGTGAAAAAAAAAGCCTCCCCCACTCACAGCAACCGTGGGGGGAGGGGTAGGAAAGTGCGATTCAACCCCGCGATGGGGGGTTTCGCGATTGGAAAAGTCAGGGGGTGTCTCGGGACGCTGTCCGGAGTTCACCCTCTGGTGGGTCGTAAGAAAGATATATGTGTACTGTACTAGAGGGCCTCTGGCGCGGGATGAAATAAGCCCCGTAAGCCCAAAATGCAAAAAACCCCACTGGGGATAGCTTGGTGTTCTGCGCGATGCATTCCCCAGTGGGGTTTCTGGCAAAATAAACGCCAGTTTTGCATTTTTATTTTCTCGGAATCCATCCTAACAGGGGGTGGTTGGGGTCTATTTTGTAAAATATTTCGTAAATTACGTCAGGATAATAAGGAATATCCTTATCCAGCCGACAAAACATCCACTCGGCTCTGCTCATATCAGAAACCTCAGGAATAGACTTACCGGTAATTTCAGACAAAAGATAGGGAATAGCTTTGTAATATTTCCCTAGCTTTAATTTTTTCAATGTATTCCGTAGACTTTGTGGGGTTGGCTCTTCTAAATGGTCTATGATTTTCTTTTTTACTTCATTGTCTAAATATACCGGTCGATAACCTTGGATATGACTCATCCAGTCCCTAAAGTATTTTATTCTCTTATATGGCGTTTTCTTACGACCTCCGTTGGCATAATACTGCTCTCTGGTAGCATTTGGTACGGCATTACGAATATTTTTAACACATTCGTAACACTGTGCTGACGTGTCGTCTTCTATTTGCATTTTCTTACCACAACACCAGAAACCCTTGGGCTTGGGTATGTTAACTTTGGATCTTAGGCAAATTATACAGAAGTCATTGGCGAACTTTTTACATTCATGCATATATAAGACAAATATTTTTTTTTTAACACAGCAGCTAAGGGACTTCTCGCAAAAGCAAACAGTGTAACGCACCTACTTCACACGGGTTATTTCCATGCCGCCAAAAAGTTTCCCATAGGCGCTAACGCGGGTAATTCCCGTGAAAATGACATAGGTTCCTGGGGACTTCGCGAGTCCCCCTTACTGGTCTACGGGTTTGGTACGGGTAAAGTGGACAAATCGGATATTTGCCTAAAAGTCCGTAGAGTTGGCTCGAATAATTCCCGCTGCCGACGCTAGTGCGTAAACACGGGTAATTCCCGGGCGATTCCGAATGGTGACCGCGAGTCCCCCTTACTGCTGCTATATGTGGCAACGTCATTCGGTCTTTGTAGCGGGTTAATGAGGCAAAGCGAAATATCATCGAAAGGATACGTTAGTTCTCCAGAATTTAGGAAAGTTGTCTTTGCTTTGAATAGCGTGCAACTAGAAGACGATGTTCCCGCCAAAATTCAAAATGGCGCCATGTATTTAGGTCACTCGCTTGGATATCTTTCAATAAGAGAAGAGAATTCTAAACTTTTGATCGAACTTAAGGAAAAGAAAGAAAAGATTGATGCTCTAGAACATAATTTAAAAGAACTGAACTCTAAAATAGCCAATCTAAAGGATGGATATTTGAGTCAGCAAAGTCCTCTGTCATTGAACACCCCAGATGGGGACAATCCAGGTATAGATGACATCAAACATAGTCAACTGGGGTCTACCACCAAAAAAAGAAAAGTCATTTCTATTTGTAAGAAAGTGGTTGCTGATCTAGATGATGTTTGTGAGCGGTACCACGAATCTCTTGGTTGTGTTCTAGGGAATTACTTTATATATGGTAAAGATGACAATAAAGAGTCTGTTAGAAACACTGTTTCTGAAATTCTGGATTTGGTTGTGGAAGCTAGCTCATCCAAGAAGGGTTTGTCATATCTATTACTTCCTAAAACTTACCAATGCATCTTGGATTCAATGAGAGTACCTGACTGGGTTTTGCTATATTTCAAGCTGCAAACAAAGCTCCCAGATTCAGCCTGGCAAACCCTTTTGAATCTAACAAAGCTTGGACGTGGAGGGGTATGTATAATAATTATCAATTTGAATATATACTGCTTAACAAATGCAGGTCATGTTTTATCTGGTCTAAAAAAATTCAGCTATGCAAATGTGTTTTAAACTGGATAAACACTCCTGCTTGTTTGAGCAGTACAGTGATAAAGTACTATAATAATAATATTATAAAAACAATGAAGAAGGGTGTGGTAACTGGAGTGATAAAAAAATGGTATTGCTCGTGAAATTAACTTACAATATTATATGGATTGCAGCGCCAAACAGATACACCAGTTCTTCTTACAAAAAATGATATCAAAACTGTGAAGAGCCTGGTTTTCTCAATTGTAAGAAAAACATTTGAGGTCAAGAAAATGGAAACAAACTACCCAGCTTCAAATGTGAATTTGAATGCTGTTCTTGTTTGGGCAATAAGAGAGCAGTGCATATACACAGAACATCTGCGAGATGTTGAGTTCAATATAAAACTTGATGGGCGTCCTTTAGGAGGTTTGTTGAACCAAAAATAATGATAACTTTGGCTGTATTTTTAAATACTTATTTATTTATTTCTTCTTTGCACACATTGAGCACTCTCTATGTACACTGGTTGTATACATACATTTTTTTTGCAAATTACTTTGAATTCTACTGTATATGAAATTATTAATATTTTTGTCCTATAAATGAGGCTATTCAAATAATTGCAATACATTTGAAGCTGTTTTTATGGCTATACCATTACCTACAACTAATATTAATTTTATACTTTATAAATGTAGATAAAAGTCACATTTGAAATTAGTAAAAATTTAGATTCTAAATTAAATTGACAAAGCTTTTTTTGAATGTAGGGAAAAATCTAGTTGCTATTGGTGTTGTTCCCATCAATTTCTGCCACAAAAGTTCAGAGAGTGCCTTATCTGTATACCCAATTGCAATTGGAAACTGTAAAGAGGATAGGTTTGTACTACTCTAATTTACAATTTCTATATTGAGTATCATCAATTTTGTTTCATTTATTTGCAATGTTGAAGGGGAAACCACAACTTTATTAGTACATGTTGGTACTATTGGTCATTTCAGAAACAACTTGGTTCAGCTAATACAAACTTTGAATGCACAAAAGAATGTTATTAAAAGGCATGGTATCAAAGTTGATGGCAAGACCTATCAAGTGAAGTTTACAGGTACATTAATATGTCTTAAAGGTCTAGTTTCTATAGCGGATTATCCATGAGCTGTTCTTTAGTGGAGTGTTGGTCTTTCCAAATTATTTATATTAAGTATGGCTGTTATGTCTAACATCATGCTTATTCAACTAAACTATATGCTAATGAAGTAATAAAAGTTTGCGGACCAGTGGTTGCATGTGTAATCATTGGTAGAAATTGGGATGGCTCAGGAACAGCATTAACATTTAAATCAAACAGGAATGCCAATATGCAGAATGCCAAGCCATATCAGTTGTAAGCCATGCTCCATTGATTCAGACAGCAAATACATACAGTAGTGGTACCTTCCATGAACTTTGCTGCAATAAAGTACACCTCATGGAAAGTCTGCCTTTTTACTATACACAAGTCACACCTTTAAAAGTTTTGTTTGGAATTCTCATGGATTCAAAATGTATTATACCAACAACAAACCATTTCATGTCTAAATAATAACAAATTTGGGATGTTCTAAAAATGTAAGTATGTTTAAGGTTTTTTATTTATTAGTAAGTATTTCAATTTTTCTATGCAATTTATTTCAGTAAAACAAAGAGGAAAGAATGTAATTTAATGATATTATTAATTTTTCCTGCATATTTAAATCTGTTTAGTTACCATTGACTACAAAGCCCTCCTGCTCCTCCTCAGGAAGAAAGATGATGATAAGTATGTCCTCGGAGGCAAAGGTTATGGTACTGAATTTTGTGCTTTCTGTGATGCCATAAGGGTTAGTATAGTAAAATTTAAAAAAAGTAAAATTCAAGATTTAAAATTCTTAAGTACAGCAACATCTGCCAATGTTACCTATTATTGATAATATGAAACTTAGAAGTTGTAATTTATTCATTTAGGCATGCACACAACATGGGGCAGATATAGATGAGACATGCGTAGACTGTCTGAGATCAAAAGCAAATATAGGAAGGTACACAGCACCCATTTGCGTTTTGCCAAGTAAAATATATCTTTATCAGTTCCCATATATATGGCATGCTACTATGTAATAAGATTCCTTCAATCCATATATCATACTATTATACTATACTTGACTACAAGCTGATAATGATATATCTTTATTTATCAAGGGTCAAAACTAATTGCATTCAATAGTAATGAATGTACTTTGCAGTCATACGATAAAAGTTTGGACCCCCTCCTACTTCTGATATAAATGAATGCAGCAAAAAATTTCAATATTTTTATTTTAACATCTGACCGTCTTGTGAAATAGGTCAGTTGGATTGAGAGATGACCTCATGTTCTTACTTGAAGAGGATCTCAGCCACATTAACCTGTGCTCACTACACTGTGAGATGAGAAACTGTGAACAACGTCTTGGCTCTATTGGGCTCTTTGCTTATCGTATTGGCGGTTTGGAGGAATTGAATGCTGCTTTGGCAGACTATGGTCCAGAAACCTCAAGGCAGGTGTCTAGGGTAACAGTCAAAGAGAATCCTGGACAACAGACTGCAATTACAAGACAAAATATAAAAGTGGCATCCTTTTCAGGTGCAGTTCTTCTAGAAACACTGATTAAATACACCTACCAACTTGATCATTTTGGGTGCAAGTATCATTCATCATTAAAATATGAATACATTTGTATGTTACATTTTTCAGGGGGAACTGAAAGAGCTATTTTGAAAAACTTTGAAGATATCATAAAGCGTGCACTACCGATTGAGAAAGTTACTAATTATTATAAAGGTGCCCCAGGAGCTGCCCATCAAGTAATTCTGAATTATATCACTTTCTTTGAAGAAAGAAAAAAGGTGAGATACAGCAAAAACCCGCGTATAAGAACCTAGGTTTTTTCAAGTGAGCCCAAACAGGTTCTTATATAAATGGTATTTAGTGTTAAATTAGGCTAACTAGGTTCTTATTAGGCTCTTAACTTTTGTTGATTTCATAAATCAAAGGTTCATCTCAGTTTTATTTTAAGTTGGATTTTTTTATTCCATGAGGACTTGTTCTTTATAGTATTACACCAATATATACAGTTATAGTGTTCATAGCATTATTGTGTACAGGCTGTGTTATAAATATATTTTTGAAACAATTGATTCTATTTTTATTTTTTTTATTTTTTAAAATTAAGAACCATGTGTTAGGAATTTAGGCTAAAATGGTTCTTATATGAAGGGTGGGTCGTTAGAAATGAAATTTTAGCCTAACAGGTCCTTAAATTTTGGGTTCTTATATGCGAGTTTTACTGTATGCACAATAATATATTTGCCTAATTTTTCTTAAGTTTATTTTATTTCTTTTTCCTCTCCAAAGTATTTAGATGCAATTATTAAGAATGGGACATTTGTTAGGGACTATGGAGACAAGCAAGAGGAAATTGAGATTGACCAGAGAGGAGGTAGATTTGTAGTCTGTTACTTATTTGCTTTTTCTATTTATAATACATAAATCTGTAATCCATATTCATTTATATTTTCCAGAATTTTACAAGTTTTTGAAGGATCTTGAGAAGAAATGGATAACAAAGCAAAAAGAAGTAGCTTCAAAGTTTTCAGAAATTTCAAAATCTGCACAGCCCCGCAAGAAAAAGAAAATGAAAAATGCTGGATGCTGGATGCCAGCTTGACGACAGCCTTTCCATGTTTGCAGCAGAATTACAAGTCAGTTTTTTTGTTAAGGTAAAATTATTAAACCTTTTATTCACAGGGGAGCTGAAACAAATAGGAATGGTACCAAGCAAACCAATGACCCTCTAATAATAAATGTAAAATTTTGTACCCCTTATTCCTTATGCCAACATCCACACTGCAACTTATTGCATGTTATCATATCAATTAGGTTTGCACAGACTGGAGAGAATTAGCTATAACACTGCGTGAGACTGTTTTTGAGGATGAGGATGAGGAACTTATAGACATTCATGAAATTAAGGTTAGTCACAATCCAAGGGTAAGGAGAGATGAATTATTTCAAAGATGAATGAAGATAAACATTAAAAGTGGTTTCATTTGACATCTTCATTTTACTTTTATTTATTACATAATTTGTAAATATATTTTCAGTGCAAAGAGTGGGGATTTCTGCTAAAGGAGCTTTTTGGCATACACCTAGGAACCGGGGATTATGGCCATCTTGTGGTTGACCACAGTGCAATGCTCCTTCGGCAGTTTCGGTCTTTATACAAGTATTCAGGACAAGGCTTTGAGTCTTCCCATAAGCTTCATCGTCAACTTTTCTCGAAAGCAACTAATCATGATGCTTCTGGACCTGGCCAGTCAAGTAAGTTTCATCTTGTCATTTTGTGGTCATTGATATTTTTATTGCCTAGTCTTATATTCACAGATGTTTTATTTCAGAATTCATGAGTTTTATCCCTTTCCTATTTAAGTAACATGAATTGCTGGATTGTTTTTTATAGTGGATCAGATTCTTATCCATTGGTATTCAACATATTTTCTGTGTCTGAGGTACAAATTTCGTCAAGCAAAAGAATGCATTGAGACAGGTAATTAAAGTTACTTATGTAATGAAATCACTTATATTTATTCAGCTTATGATGACAAGTTTATTCCATGTAAATGCTTTCATGCATCAGAAAAGGTCTATACTTTAAAGTGCTAGTCTTACGAAAATGACACCGTCCCTGGAAATTGTACCATATAAAACTAGATATGTAATATAGCCTACTGTCCAAATTCTTTTTCGATACGAGACTGAGAAGATGTTGTATTTAGCCGGTAAAGTTTGGCCGTTTGAGTACGCCATTAAGCGATTGCGTTCCTGGCAACTTTTAGTGATTCGAAGGAAGTGACGTCATACGCGCAACCCTTCAAAATTCGCGGATTTTTACAATGTGTAAATGCAACCAAATTTCGAATATTTTTAATTTAAAAACAATCCTTAAACCAAGTCATGCCTTCTTACAGAGAATGCTGTAGAGTAAGTGTGGATAAAAAGGATGCCAGTTGCGCGTATGACGTCACACATATATTAAAATGCAACGACAAAATCGCTGCTCATAGAAATGGCGGACGAGCTTTTAACAATTTTCGGAAGTAGGATTCAGACTGGAAAAGTTTCTTTTTCGAACCAATTATTGTTTATTGGTGAACATTATAACCTATTTGAGCATATAGAAAATCGGGAATTTTTTTTTGCGTCATTAATATTTTCGTGAGACCAGCACTTTAACTTTGACTGGATAAACGTTATTAAGACTTAAAAGATTTTATTCATTTTTCAAAG
The DNA here is from genome assembly GCF_029948245.1 of Actinia tenebrosa. Lineage (NCBI taxonomy): Eukaryota > Metazoa > Cnidaria > Anthozoa > Actiniaria > Actiniidae > Actinia > Actinia tenebrosa. The sequence continues at coordinate 2,473,621 of NW_028292572.1, read as the reverse complement.
GTCAAAAGACATTCAGTTACAGAGGATGTGGTAGAAAAGGGAAACTTAACGCCCAGTGGTCGGAGGAAAAAGCTAAGTGGATAAAAGCCATTGATAGTTTATTCACGGATATTTTAGGGAATGATTTTCTCAAGTATAGATATCACAAAGATAAGGGAACCTGTGTGACAGAAGAAATCGTGCCAAAACTTCTCATCTATGACCATGACTTATGGGAAAAATATTTTCAAGATCAGCAGAAATTTCCATTGGAATCAACAAACCATGGCAATAAAAGAGCAAGAGTCAGTCGCAAAAAATTACAAGTTGATGATGTAGAAAGCCCTCACACAACACAGCCACAGTCACAGCCCCAGCCCCAGCCCCAGGCACAGCCACAGCCACAGTCACAGCCACAGTCACAGCCACAGTCACAGCCACAGTCACAGCCACAGTCACAGCCACAGTCACAGCCACAGTCACAGCCACAGCCACAGCCACAGCCACAGCCACAAGCAAAAGACAAAATGCAGACTAAAGTAAAAAACCCCTCTGATGTTACATACATGTGTGTGGATGATGCACCAGAAGTATTAGCACGATGTTCTGACTCCACTGACCAGCAGTATTCAAAGGGCAGGGCTCTACATGATGCTATTCTGCAGTGTAAGACAAGAGCAGAATTTGCTGCTACACATTCTATGCTGCCGCCAGTCCAAAACGTGATTTCCTCGTGCTTCAAAGAAATTAATGGAAACTTCTCCGAGAGTGATACATTTTCACTACCTTCACGTCCATGTGCCACTGTTATCATGGAGGCAGAGAAATTGATGCGAAGCAAACATGCAACAGGTGTCTGTATCAATGGAGCGGAGAAATTCAGTGATCAGGGGCTTTCTATTCTTAAAAAGTTCTGTCAAATTTCAGAAACTAGTAAAAAAGTTTCTGCTGAATACAACTGGCTTGTCCTGGTCGGTTGTACCTCTGATGAAATGGCTCTTATAACAAATGCTCTGTGGCACAGTCCTCCAAATCGTCCTCTTGTTAGATTTGGGAATAAGTCTATCGATGTGTTGTCCTTCTCTGACCTTGTTGATGAAAGATACATTGACAATTTTACCATCGATGTCTGCATTGGTAAATTCCTCCGTCAATCGAACAATGCAACTACAATGTATTTACCATCAGAATTTCATACCTGGATGGGAATTAACGACAAAGATTTCCAAAGGATGCGATTACAAGAACAAGCTCTTCTCGTTGGTGATATTATGCATCTGACCCAGATATTAGTCCCAGTGCACATGACCAAACATTGGGGACTTATCTACATTAACTTAGTCCACAGTTGCTTGTATTTTGATGATGGGATGAAAATTAGCCCTCCCGGTACCTGTATACAATTTGTGAAACAAGCTTTGGATATACTCTCTGAAATGTTTCCTGGGGCTACATATTTGCAGAATAAATTCTGGAGATATACAAATACTTTCCACAGATTTGGCATGCCATCACAAGTATCTTCAAGCTCACAGAGCATTGGAACCGGAAGTTGTGGAGTTGGGGTGATTTTGTCAGCCAGAGACTTCATATATCATGGCCCAAATGCTTGTAACAACATAAAATGGAAATACTTTGAAATGCGCACTCACAGAAAAAATCTTATGTTATCAATATTAAATTGGTGCTCAGTCTAATTTAAATCCAATAACTTTATTAAACGTATATATTACGAAACTTTCTCAAAAACCTGTAGATGGCAGTTCTACTTGGGTACTTGTATACCTGTAGGGCTGAGCAAATCTTTGTTTGCGCCCGTCTACTTGGGTTACTAGGCATTACGTGTACATAGCATACAAGTCAAAACTAGAAAGATAAAAACCTGTAGATGGCAGTTCTACTTGGGTACTTGTATACCTGTAGGGCTGAGCAAATCTTTGTTTGCGCCCGTCTACTTGGGTTACTAGGCATTACGTGTACATAGCATACAAGTCAAAACTAGAAAGATAAAAACCTGTAGATGGCAGTTCTACTTGGGTACTTGTATACCTGTAGGGCTGAGCAAATCTTTGTTTGCGCCCGTCTACTTGGGTTACTAGGCATTACGTGTACATAGCATACAAGTCAAAACTAGAAAGATAAAAACCTCTAGATGGCAGTTCTACTTGGGTACTTGTATACCTGTAGGGCTGAGCAAATCTTTGATTGCGCCCGTCTACTTGGGTTACTAGGCATTACGTGTACATAGCATACAAGTCAAAACTAGAAAGATAAAAACCTGTAGATGGCAGTTCTACTTGGGTACTTGTATACCTGTAGGGCTGAGCAAATCTTTGATTGCGCCCGTCTACTTGGGTTACTAGGCATTACGTGTACATAGCATACAAGTCAAAACTAGAAAGATAAAAACCTGTAGATGGCAGTTCTACTTGGGTACTTGTATACCTGTAGGGCTGAGCAAATCTTTGTTTGCGCCCGTCTACTTGGGTTACTAGGCATTACGTGTACATAGCATACAAGTCAAAACTAGAAAGATAAAAACCTGTAGATGGCAGTTCTACTTGGGTACTTTTATACCTGTAGAGCTGAGCAAGTCTTCGATTGCGCCCAGTTGGGGCTGTTACAATAATTGCAATAAACGTATGAAAATGTCAACGAAAAATCTCACAAATCAAGAAACTTTGTTGTTTTTCCAGCGAAAAAATTAAGTTAAAACATCGAGTTTTCGAACTTCACGTTCATAATCAGGATTAAAATATGGTCATACGTTCAATGATGCATGGACGTGAAGTCAGAGAACTCGATGTTTTAACAATATTTCTCCGCTGGAAAAACAAAGTTTATCACTAATATGAAGATATCCAGCAACATAACAATTTTAGATTTCATTTCCATATAAATTGCCAGAAATAGTATACTAATTAAATAAGTATTTCACGGATATATTGCAATCTACCTTTCTAAATGACCTTCTCAAATTAAGATTATGCAGACAGATAGACTTTACCTACATAAAAGCGAAGGCAAAGTTTTCCGAAATCCTTTTTAGAATAAAGATCAGGCCACCATATGATCTCTAACTCTCTTGTTGCCCGACCTTCCCCCTCTTCAATTGATATACGGCTGCGGCTTGTGACACGAGCAGTCCTATTATTAGCTCTTTGTTTTGCAGCTTCAATCGCTAGCTCTGGATTCATTTCTGAGTCGGGTTCTTCTGTACTTTCTAGGTTGTTGCCTCTCCAGCTGGCGCTTCTTATGAAGTCTAGATTAGACTCTGAGATGGCATCACTAAGGGTTTGGATTTGAAAAAGCTTGTAAGATATTCTTGTAGCTGTAGACTTCATTATAGGTGCTCTCCAGTGGTGAGTAGTTGTGATGGAATTTACAACAGGCTTCTTCAACTCCACAAGAAAATGTTCAAAGTATTGAACTGGCACGTAATTTAATTCTAGTTTGTGCCATTTAGCTGAAATGAATAGAAAAGTATGTTTAGTTGATAAGTTTGGTTTGTGTTTGACATTTCCGATTTCAGAAATGCTTACCCTTACTACGGGGATGGTGAGTGTTATTTATTCTCTCCACGACGTGTGCTAACCATAATTTGTAGTTGATGTATTGTGTGCCTTTCCTCTTCATTCTTCTGTACCTTGGGATTTCGGCTACTTCGTCGTTCGAAACAAGCTTTATATTTTTGGGTGCTTGACGTTGCCCATGGGTCAATTGCCAGTGTTTCATAAATACTCTCGAAGTTTGAAACCGTTTGGGACATAAAGTACAATGAACATAATACTTTTCGTAATTCAGTGGCATGTTCAGATTAATTTTTTCCAGTGAAACAGTAGTTTTGATTTAAGGTCTAGAGTTTGTTGTAAGAAAGGACGCTTTATCGTAGTTATTCTCACACATTTGCCAAATTTAGAAGGATTTCATTGGTCACTACTTATAACCGGAAATTAAAGAATGACATTCTATGTTTCTTAGTTTATCCCAAACACCTTAGCTAAGGGTAAAAACAAATCATTGGTCGCTAAGATGCTGATATCGGAAATCGAAAAATATTAACTTCGTGCTTGATGATCAGAGTTTAAATATGAATAACAAGAAAAGTGAAGAACAACTTAACCGTGAAGAGCTGAAGTCGATTAGAAAGTTTAAAAAGAAACAGTGGAAAAAACGAAAACAAGCACGCCTTGCAGGGGAAAAGAAATCTTCCAGATCATCGGAGGACAAGACTGTTGGCATTAATAAACAACCCAACGTAGTGGAAAAGAAGCATGCCTCCATGCAATTCAACGCTGCAGACGTAAGCCCCGCAAGCCACAATCCAAACACAGAAAAAAATCCTGGAAATCAACATAATGAATCAAACAATTACCAGGTAAGGACAGCGAATACTCACTCGAGGGGCAAAGACATGGTTAGAGCGTCATTGCAACGCGAAAGAACCAAACAACCCGCAAAGCCGACTGAGAGAAAAAGGAAAGCCATTCAAACGTTATCCACGACAGAAGACAAGAAAGCAAAGATAGAAGTGCCATTAATAAAGGAACTCGACCAATCACTGATAAAACGAGTCAAAGGACAAAGTGCTCTGGGCAGTGGTAGTTACGGCACGTGTTACTTGGCTCGTTACAGAAATATAACTGTTGCCGTTAAGGAGTTTAACGACAGAGGCGGGCGAAAACTAAAACCTGATCTTAGAAGATCTGCTCTAAAAGATGCGGAAATTATAGTGAAACTTGGTGATCATAGAGGTTTACCCCTTTTGTTTGGAGTGTGCACGAAAGTTTTACCAGTATCCCTCGTTCTACTGTTTCACGGCGAAAGGGATACAAGTCTTACTGTTTTTAAAGCGACAAGAAATAACCCACCTTTGACAGAAACGCAGTGGAATATAATTTTTTATCGTATTGCAAAGGCTTTGGGGCATGTACACAGTAAGAGTTTTATTCACAATGATTTAAAAGGTAACAATGTTGTACTGGAACCCCCGGTTGATGACGAGGCATATAATCCTGTAATAATAGATTTCGGATGTAGCTTGAAGGTAACAGACGCTAAACCACGCCGTCCTCAACCCCATCACCTAAAGGAAGTTAATAAGACCTCGTACATTGCGCCTGAAATTGTGGATGGCAGTGGACCTCCTTCATACAGTAGTGACGTGTATTCATTTGGCCGAATGATCGAGTTTGTTTACAAGAGATGTCACATAGCCCTAACTTCGATAATATCAAAAACTTTGTCAGACAATCCAGCCGCACGACCTTCGCTCGAATAGTTGACCGCTTATTTTGGCAGTACTTGAACAAACAATGATCTTGGAATTTTCGCCTAACAGACATGAATATTGAATATCAAAAAGTAGTATAGTTCCACATGCAATTTCAAGAACGTGTTTCCAATATTTCAACTTATTAATCTAGGACACTACTTTTCTATTAAATACCACATGTAAAGTACCGTATCATATGTTATTTCTTGGAATATAATTAAAAGCGTTATTGATTTTCATAGTGTCAAAACTAACACTATTGGACTTCTTACTCATACCCAAGGTGTCGATCTTTGGTTTAGTATTACAAATGCTAATTGGCTGAGGGTCGATTGAATCGACCCTCAGCCAATTAGCATATCATTTTTTCCAAGGCCTAAGCTCCTCATGTTAACAGTTAGCTTTCTTTGTGGCCCTCTTTTACCAACTTTGCTTGGCTTTCTCTTATAAAGCCTTTTAAACTTTGTAACTATTACTTTTTGTGTTCCCCTCCAATATCGAATATTGGCTGATTTCTTCTGTAAGTGCTTACACAGGGAATCAAAACAAGCTTCGTTTGGTAAACCAGTGTACAAATTAACCTTTGCATCAGTCTCTGTAAATCTGTCAGTTGCTGGTCCTCTCATTTTATTTTGCTTTTTGATATCATTGGTCACTAAATATGCCTTGTCAATCTTGTCCTTGAGACAATTTCTAAATCCTTTATCAAACAACCAGTACAGTTACAGTCCTTTCTGCAGCTGCATTTGTTTGTTAATGGAGGTAAGCCATAATCATGATCATTGTTATTAAGAATAGTTGGTATTGCTGTTGAGTCATTAGGTACCGAATTGTCTTGCTTGTCTTGCTCTTCATTCATTATTGGATCATATGTTGTGTCATTAGACAACTTTGCTTTTTTTGGAACAAATCCTCTCGATTTATGAGATAAAGCTCTCTTCCTTTTAGGTACAAAATGATAACTGGACGTCCCACCAGTAGCAGCTGCCCTTATGAGATTTATTGAAGGGCTTGGGTGAGCTTCTGAAGGTTTTCCATCTACAAAGTGAAAAAAGCAGGCTCTTGAATCAAAATTCGGCTGCCAGTTTTTGCCTGTTTTAGCATCTTTACGGTTAACAGCTCTGATCCAATCTCTTCTGGTTTCCGCGTCAGATTTAGCGGTTGGGAAAGGAAAAAGTGCAAATGGCGGCTTACAATCACATTGTTCGTGCTTTATTCCTCGGTGAACATCACACTCCTTGGTTTTCCACTTCTGAATATGATAAGTGCTACTACTACAATGTTGAAAGACACAAATCCTCATCTAGAAAGGGGAATAAATATAGCCATTTATCAAACAAAACAAAATTAACCAGCTTACATGTTCGAAGTGCCACCAAAAGTCTAAATCAGTACGTCCATTTTATCCCGAATCGGTACCAGGCCCCGCGCGTCCGCTAAAGTGTGGAAAGGCTTATTAAATACTAGTTCTATTGGATTAAGTTCTGGAAAGTACGTTGAAGGGTAAACAAGAATGCAGTCAATGTCATCTAGCCATTCCCCAAGAGTAGTATAGGGAATGGGGGTTCCAGCGCAATCTCAACACGGGCAAGACCCGTGCCAAAAATCCACCTACGGAAACAACCCACTCCAAGTGTGGTTGGGGGCAACAGCGCAAATATGTTAGTCTATATATGGAGTGCGAAGATTGTAAGAGAACTTTTAAGAAAGAAGCGGATTTGAAAAAGCATTTGAAAATGAAGACGAAGTGTATGAGCAGTTATGATTGTGGATGTGGTAAGAAGTTTGAGACTAAGGTTAAATTGTTTTGGCATTGTCAGGACTGTGAGTACGACTACGACGACTTAAAAAGTGCTTGGTATTAGGTATAAAATATTTCCTATTATATAGATGGAATCCCAAAGCAACTTCAGCACGGTGTCAATACCCGGTAACGGTGAGATTGACGTTAGACAGTTTTGGCGTCAGTCAGAAAGGAAGGTTAAAAGGACTCTCCGAAAAGGTATAGAAGAATTAGGAGCCCTGAAAGCGAGCATAATGGTAGAAGTAAGTTTGTCAAAAGACGAGGTAATGACGACAGCAATGTTGCGATCAAAGTCGTTAGTGATATTAGAATCCACGAATCTGGATAGGTCACTCAGTGAAGCCTTAGAAGCAATAATGGAGTCGCTGTCTAACTACACGAAAGAAGGATCGGGTTGGACAGTAGAGGAGGTTGAAGGAATAGAGATAAGTATAGCCAGGTACGTACCCATACGAGGGGGGAGTTACGTACCGCTACCAACGTGGGTAGAAAGGAAGAAGGCTATTGTAAACGTGAAGAATGAAGACAATCGATGCTTTATGTGGGCAATCAGGTCTGCACTGTATCCAGCAGAGAAGGATCCCTGTAGGACAAGTAAGTATCCCACAGATGATTTAGAGTGGGATGGTGTGGAATTTCCCATGCAGTTGATAGACATCCCCATATTTGAGGAAATAAACGATCTAGCAATTAACGTTTACGGAGTCAGAGAGCAGACGATAGTACCGTTAGTTCTGTCAAAAAGTAAAGGAGAGCGCGTACATTTATTCTACCACGGCGGACACTACTCATGGGTTAAACACATTAGCAGACTATTCTACAGACATACTAAGCACAAAGGCAAAAAGTACTTCTGTGACTGCTGCTTGCTGTCATTTACATCCTTAAATACCCTAAAGAAACACGATGAGATCTGCCGCGGAGTCGAAGAAGTGGCGCAACGGATCCAGATGCCCACCAACAAAGAGCTTTCATACGCAGACCATCAAAAGCAGATGCAAGTGCCTTACGTGATATATGCAGACTTCGAAGCGTTGATAACTAAGGAAGAGCAGAAACGTGGCGCCACGAATAAGGTAGGATTACACGAGATCTGCTCCTTTGGTTACATAGTAGTCAGATCAGACGGTAAAGCAAACCCTCCTGTGATTTACCGAGGTAAGAACGCAGCTAATGAGTTTCTAGAAGCATTGCGAGAAGAGGAGGGAGAGATTAGAGAACAATTAAGATGTCCAAAGAAGATGGAATTTACCAAAGAGAACCAGGAGGCTTTTAACAAGGCAAAAAAATGCTACATTTGCCAACATACGCTTCTTCAGTTTGGAAGACGAGCCAAGAAAGCGTGGGATGAAGATGGAAAGTATCTAGGAGAAGCTCATTTTAAATGCGGGAAGTATGCTAAGAAAGGTGAGAAGCCGGGAAAGCCCTCCACGCACTGCATTCACTGCCACAAAGCATTTGTTGAGGATTTCTATGTGGATAAGGTTAGGGATCACTGTCACATCACGGGTAAATACAGAGGAGCGGCTCATTGGAAATGCAATATAAACTTCAAAGTAAATCCAGATATGGAGATTCCGGTGTTCTTTCACAACCTCCGCGGTTACGACTCCCATTTGCTACTACAAGGAACAGACGGCTCCGACGTCAAATGCATACCCAACAACAAAGAGCGCTACATGTCCGTAACTGTGGGTAAGCTAAAGTTCTTAGATTCGCAGCAGTTTATGGCGGACTCCTTAGCAAACCTCGTAAAGTATAACACCAACTTTCCCATTTCCAGTCAATACGGCGCGGAAAGGAAAGGAGTCTACCCATACGAATACATGGACTCCTGGGATCGATTCAAAGAACCCCTACCACCTAAAGATCGCTTCTACAGCACCCTAAACGAGTCTGGTATAAAGGATGAGGAGTACCAGCATGCGTTAGACGTGTGGGAAAAGTACTCCTGTGAGAACATGGGTGACTACCACGACATCTACCTAAGGTCTGACGTAGTGCTGCTCGCAGATGTTTTCCAAAGCTTCAGAAAGATGGCTATGGAATATTACGGATTGGATCCCGCTAATTTCTACACGGCTCCTGGGCTCAGCTGGAGTGCTTTGTTAAAGAAGACAAATGCGCAGTTGGATCTCCTAACGGAGTACGACATGTATCGGTTTATGGAAGACGGTATTCGTGGCGGCGTATGCGGACCCAGCCGACGTTACGCCCGCGCAAACAACCCCTTAGTAGAGCACGACCCAGAGAAACCAACCACATACATTTACTACCTGGATGCGAATAACCTTTATGGTTGGGCAATGTCACAGCACCTACCTGTGAGAGACTTCGAATGGGATCCAGTGAAGCCGATAGACTTCTACATGCAGGTAGGAAAGGAGGAAGACAAGGGTTACGTCTTAGAAGTGGATCTGGAGTACCCAGAGCGCCTGCACGACGAACACAATGAGTTCCCCTTAGCACCAGAAGCGATAGAGATACCATTTAAGCAGCTAAGTCCGCTGCAAAAGCAAATGTGCCCTGGTTACAAACCGTACAGGAAACTAACTATGAACCTGATGGATAAGAAGAAGTATGTGGTACATTACCGCAACCTGCAGTTCTACGTGCGACACGGAATGCGCGTAGAGAAGATCCACAGAGTCCTAAAATTCACGCAGGAACCCTGGATGCGCCCCTACATTGACTTTAACACGCAAAAGCGTACCGCAGCGAAAAATGACTTCGAGAAAAACCTCTTCAAACTGATGAACAACAGCGTGTTCGGAAAGACAATGGAGAACATCCGCAAGCGCGTAAGCGTAAAAATAGTCAGCACCAAAGAGGAAGCAGAAGCATACGTGTCACAGCCAGGCTTCGTTAGATACGTAGAAATGCTGAACTTCTACGTGATTCACATGAAAAAGGCAAACCTCTTACTAAACAAGCCCGTTTACACAGGCTTTACGGTGCTGGATCTATCGAAGCTGCTTATGTACGAGTTCTACTACGATAAGCTTAAGCCAAAGTACGGAGACCGCTGTCGCCTCCTGTACACAGACACCGACTCCCTAATTCTAGAAGTGCAAACGGAAGACGTTTACAAAGACTGCCTCCCCGACATAGACGAGTACGACACCAGCGGTTACCCGAAGGAGCACTTCCTTTACTCTGCGAAGAATAAGAAGGTAATTGGGAAGATGAAAGACGAAATGTTAGGAAAACCCATCGTGGAATACGTGGGTCTGAAACCAAAGATGTACAGCGTGCTAAAGTTAGACGGCGTAGAAAAGAAAGCTAAAGGCGTAAAAAAGTATGTGGTTAAGAAGGACATTACGCACGAGTCCTACCTCAACGTATTACGAACACGCAAGGAACAGCGGCATAAGATGAACAGCCTGCGCAGCTATGGTCATCAGATACATAACGTCACGCAGGAGAAGGTGTCACTGTCTGCATTTGACGGTAAGCGATGGATGTGTGATGACGGAGTGCATACGATAGCATTCGGACATCACACGATAAGCAGTTCTTCTTTGACGAACCCACGAGTGGGACCATCATGAAGATAATACAAGATGGGCTGACCCTTCTTAGCTATCGCACTTCGGATCTGGTAAGTTTCCAAAGACCAATTTGGATCCGTAGCTCTTTTGGATCCTCCTTCTAATTCACCCGACTCATAGAGATATCGAACCGTGACATCGCCTAATCTTTTTTCATGGGGGAAGACCGCCCTCGAACTTCTGATGAAGGACTTGTGTTCCACGTGTTTCTTTTTTATGGCATCCCTGGGTTTCATTCCCGTAGCCCTGGCCGCCTCGTTGTTCGAAGCTGCGACGACCTGGGGGAGCCTCTGAGTCCATTCCCTATTGCGTTTGGAGGGATCTTCCAGCTCTTTCCAATACTGGTATCCAAAGAGACGCTCGGCCAGGGTCTTATTGAATCTTTCGACAATGCTCTGACCCCTGTGGTACTCTGCTTCGGCTCTTCTAATCTTAGTGTCGTGGTCTTTCAGGGTCTTAGTAACCACGCCCATGAACTCTGTCCCCGCATCCACTTGCAGCAGCTTAGGCCATTTCAAGGCGCGCTTATAAATCCTACCTAGGGCTTCTGCGACTTCCCCAGAATCCTTGCTGGTTATAGGTTCGGCGTCCTTGTATCTGCTTGCGATATCGACTACGGTCAAAGCGTACCTATAGGTCTTCTTTCTCACCTTATCGTGCGGCAAGAAAAGCAAATCCGCCTGATGAACTTCATTGGGGGTATTTACGGTGAAGCTGGGTCTGGGAATGTACTTAGGCACGGGAAGATAAACCTGCCAGAGGGTTTGTTTTTTCAACCAGTTCTTAGCCGTTTCGTCTGATACCCTGGCCGCGGTCGCGAGTTTCTTGATAGCTGACGCTCCTTTCCAATAACCTTCGGGCCCATAGTAAATCCTTTTAAGTTTGTCCTCTACGCGGCCCATTATATGAATTCCAAGACAAGATTGATCTTACGTCCGTTGAAATCCACCGTCTTTCCGTCCACTTTAATGGTGATGTTTATGCTTTCTACCAAATTAGATAAGTCATAGCTCAAAGAAATGGGAGCGTATTCTTCTGAGTCAAATGGATTACCTTTGGGCAGAAACTTGGACATAAGAGAAGACTTTTCTCCATTGTTGTAACTATGGACTAAATCGCAATAGACTTCGTAAGAGGATGCGACTTTCCATTTCACAGGTATGGCTGTGTTGGTAATCGTCTTGCCTGAAGCACATAATAAAGATCCCAATGGGTCAGACTTTCCAAAAGTCATTGAATAATTTGACATATTATGTTTGAGGGTCATTTCGTGCGGCAATCCTGTGGTGAGAGTATAACCGTGTTTTGCTAATTCCTTGGCCAGTGTGATTGGTGTGTAATGTCCATCGGGCAGCAATACGGCTTGATAGTTAGATCCTCCTGTATGCTCAGTGACTATGCCCCTAATCAGGTTATACCAAGAATTGTACAAAGAGCAACTAACCAACCGAACTTTATGGGCTTTGATGGGGGGATTCAGATAAGTGGTAAAGTTATTCTTGTCGCTTTCCAAAAAGACGATCATATATTACAGGGAACAAGTCCCCTTCGTTAGAGCAGATACGCCAAGGCTACGCCTCCCGCCAGCCCTGCAACTCCCACGAATACCAACTCACTATCTTTTTGTTTCTTAGAAGGCTGATAGTAATCCTTGAACTGAGGCTTTTTTAACGCCACTGTGGGATGCGCTTGCGCATAAAGTTTAAAGGCGTAGTCTGTGTTTTCGAAGTTCTTATCCGCCTGCATTTTGTCTTGGTAATTCTTATCCAACCAATCCCTGTAAGCTTGTCTTTTTTCATTCCAAGCCGCCACGTCTCGCTGATATTTCTCCAGCGCTAAGTCGTGTCTCTTCCTTTCGGCGGCTAAGTCTCCGCTGCGATCACCTCTAACTAATCTATCCAAATACTGACCACCATAATTAGCCCCTGTAAATGCTAAAGCTGCAACGACTCCACCTGCGACTAAGCTAACCATTATACATTAGGTAGGTACTTTTCCTTCCGTAGGTAATCCTTTACCATGATAGCCCCGCCAACGGCAGCGGTCATCTTAGCAAAATTAGCGAAGCTCTTGCTTGGGTCTTCAGTAAAGTCTTCTTTGAGCACTTTCTTACCTACCCAACCAATACCCGCAACGATGGAAGTAATGATAGCTGCCTCTTCAACAGTTTTCAACAACGCGGTTGACATTATATTACAAAGCGAGAAGGAAAATCTAGGTCGCCACGGTACGTGGTGATAAATCTACTCCATTTCAGGGATCTTACTTTTTCTAACCTCCACAGGTGCGCGATACGTTGGTGGTTCTACCTTTTTCGTTGCCCGCCATTGTAAGTAGAGGCTGCCTGCTGCTATAGCGACTCCTAACGCGCCAATGACGTATCCCGGATTAATAAAGGATTCCTCTTCTTTTTCCTCCACCTTTTCTTCCTTTTTGGCTTTGTTCTTCCTGTTCATCTCCGCGAGCTTCTTTCCGGCAGCGACTCTGCCCGGAGATTTAGCCTTGGTAATCTTGGTATCTTCTACGGGAGCCTTTTCTGGTTGTTCTTCGGTGCCACTCATCTTATATTAAGGGACTTGAAGGACTTGACAAGTTACTTGATGACGACTTGACAATGACTTGGCAATGACTTGACAACGACTTGACTAAGTACTTGACAACGACTTGACTAAGTACTTGAGGTGACTTGATCAGGTACCTCAGCAAGTGCTGCCTGGAAGACCTTTTCGACTTCTCTGTCCTTCTTGAAGTCCTTCCAAGATGTTCCAAAGGAACCTAGTACCTCCTTCAAGTCGACGTGCTGAGCTACGTGAAGCGCCGCAGAGGCGACTGCCATTAACTTACCGCACTTCAAAGACAACCACCCACAGGTTATCTTAAGTTCTTGGGATATGACATAGTCATCTCTTATGTCCTTCTGTAGTTGCTCCACGTCGTCTATGGGCAGCGCAAGTCCAAGCAGTTTAGTCGCAAGTCGGATGGCGGAGTCTGCGACGGCGTCCGTGGTCTTACTTGCAAGGGCAGCCTCATACCTCGTATGGAACTTCTTGACTTCCTCTTCCGACAGCTTATTAACCTGCTCATGGGTAAGTTCCCTGCCTATCATTTCCTTGCACTTCCCCGAAGACACAAGGATGTTGAGTTGTTCCTTGAGGTTACTTTCATCTAACTGTGTGGGGACTTCATCTAAGAGCTGCTCAATGTCCATATACATTAGGAATCAAAGATTCCAACCGCGTACGGAAACCTCAAAGAGAAGATCATCTTGGAATGTTGGTGCGTTTTTAAATGCCGCATGTATTCGTGTAACTGTTCCTTGGATATCTCACCGCCGTAGTCGCTTAAGATGGTTTCCAGGTCTGACTTGCTCGGAGTATAAAATACGACCAGGGAGCCTATGTTTTCCCTGAAGGGCTTAGAGACGCTGGTAAGCTGCTGCGAGAGTAACCAAACGCTGATATTGTCATGCCTACCGCTGAAAGCAAGCTTCACCAATTCGGAGGTGCGCTTTTTTACGTCATCCCCACAGGCAATGTCATCCAGTATGAGTAAAGTCTGTGTATCTTTAGGGAATTGCTTGTGCCAGAACTTCAAATGGCTGGATAACTCGTTAGGATCTAAAATATCTACGAAGAAGTCGTCATCTTTCACTCCTATGCCTTCCCAGGTGCGGTTATTCACGTAGGTGGGACAAAGCAGCACTATGTAGTCAAAGCGGTATCTAAAGGATCCTAATAGCTGCTCCACGATGAACTGGGTCTTTCCACAGCCGGTGGGTCCTACTATCAGAGCGTTACAAGGCATGTGATCTGGGTTCATATATAGATGGAACCAGTGGAAGCAGTGCAAAGAATTGTCGCCGACGCAAAAGATAAAAGAGACACCATAGAAATGCAAAGGGAGGAGATAGACCGGTTAAAAGAGCGCGTGCAGGAATTGTACGATGAAATGTGCGACCTGAAGCGCGCAGAACGGTTTGGTGCCTTGTTGACGATTGCGACGTGGGCTAAGGAGTCCGTTAAGGACTTCATTCGATACCCTCTGTAATCATATATATGGATTGCATTACGAGTGAGTTACCGGCGGATTGCTTGCTTACCGTGCAACCAACACCAAAGCCACGCAAGAAGAAGCAATGTAAATGCTTTCACTGTAATAAGGATTTCCCTGAAGATGACTTCGTCGGGCATTGGTGTCCTGCGGATACTAAGGCGAGAAGGACCTTAGATGATATAAGTGAATCATGAGGTTCAAAGTAGACCTATCGATTGCAAAGAGGCTCTTAGGTAAGTCTTATTTTTTATTGTTATCTTGTTAAATGGAAGATAGATCGTAGGTAAGTCTTATTTTTTATTGTTATTTTGTTAAATGGAAGATAGATCGTAGGTAAGTCTTCTTTTTCATTGTCATTTCGTTAAATGGAAGACATGTACTAATTTCAAAGATAGACCCCATCGTTTAACAAAATAACAATAAAAAATAAGATGTATATAATGAAGTGTATGCAATGTGATAGAACTTTTAGTAGCAAGCAGCGACTACGATACCACGTTTCCAAGAAAGTCTGTCAGAAGACCAAAAGCACCAAATGCAATGATTGCAACAAGGAGATGTCTACTTTACAGGCCTTACAATATCACCGTCAGAATAGAGTCTGTCTAAAAGGCTGCTGTACTCGCTGTGACCAACCCTTCTTCGAGGAGAACTGGCATAAATATCGCTGTCGTCGTTATCATCTCGAAGACATTGTCTGTGAAGTCCATGGAGACGTAGCAGAGCGTTGTTGTCCCACAGAAACGTCCAGGACTTTGACTAAGTTAAAGCAAGAAATAGATGAGATCTTCGTCGGTTTCGACGACGTTGAAGGTGTAAGGTGGGAGAATAGGGAACATTGGCTCAGCACCATTAAGGTCAGGCTCTCGGTGAAAAATAGACAAAAAAGAAGAAAATAATTACTATTCTTTATGTATATATCCTATGAACTTCAAACTTATACCAAATGTTCATGACCATCACAGGTCTTGACAGAAAAATAATTGTTTCCATAGCAACAATCACGTGACTTTTAGAAAGCATAATGTATGCAAAAATATGCCCTTTGCTAAAGCGTCTAGAAAACGTGCTCATTCTTTACATACACCAAATAAGATTATTTATAAGGGCAGCCAATGTATTAAATTAATTAGAACCAACTGGAAAACAAAGATTTTAAGTAGATTTCTAACACAAAATGCATGGCATTCATGAACTTCACTCTAAACAAACACTTTACTCTTTTTAAAAGTACAAACAGCATTCGCTTTCACGATTTCCAGTTACAAAAGTATAGTTTTACTACTGAAAATCATGAAACAGAAAAAAAAATCGCTTTATTTGAAAATTTTCCCTTTTTTCTAGCCCCTTTTTTGCTTGAATATCCGAGATTCAAAAATTGAATTCAGGCTCACATAGAACTGGTCAGCTGTCTGCTAAATAAGAAAAGTTCCCATGGTTACATGGCTAGTAAGTGAGGTAATTAAAGATGGCGGACGGAGTACATGAAATTTATTGCTTTAGATTTTGAGGCTATGACTGCCTAAACAGACGAGAATTTTGCCAAAAAAGTGGACATTTATCCTAGAGATGCTCTTAAGATATAGTGCTATGTAGGTATTTTTCCAATATTTGCGAATCATGAACAGAAAACACTTAATTTTACGTGCAAATATGTTTTTTTTGTATTCGTAACTTGTTGTTTCCTATAATTTAAAAGTAGTTTTGAAAACTACGAGCGCACTGTTAAAGGTTTTGAATTCATCAATAAATAACTCATAAAATACTTAACTCTTTGATTATTACTGATAACGCTGCATTAGTTTGAGCGGGAATTTCAAGGCGCGTAAACTAGTACTTGATGTAACGATCAAAGCTCGTTCATCTTATTTCTACTATATATTCTTCAAAATACCATAAAGCGATAATAAGTCTATAACTGGGCGTTTGCAAAGTTTCCAAGGATTAACTGGCGATGTCAGGGACATTTCTGTGTCCTAATTCTTGTGGATTTGCGAAAGTTGCTGCATTGGAGATCGCAAGGACCACTGTATTGATAAGGGAACAAGGAGAAAGTTCGACAAAATATAAAGCACACCTGAAGACTGAACAGTATAATAAGTTTAAAAGTATCTTTTCATCCGATGATTGGGAAAGATTTTCAATCGATTTCATTAAATTCCATAAGAAACTCCAAGCCTTAAGAGAGAAAGTTAATAAGTGGAACGTCAAGAAACTAGAAGAAAAATCTAAATTCCTCGATACTTTCTCCCTTAAGAAATGGATTAGTCTTCCAGAAGCTCGAAAGAGAGAACACAGCCTTGCCAACTGCAAAGGATGTGCTATCCGATTTTCTGATATACAGGCATATTTTCCGGTGAATTCACCTCAGCTTAAAGCCAAGGCAAAGAGTAATCCAGTGTTTGCAGCTAGGAGTGCTGCAGAGAAGTTATATACTAAAACCCCTCAAACTAAACCCCTGAAAAATGACATTAAAACAGCTGCTAGGGACATGTATAAAGCTGTTGATGGCGTGTTTGAGAAAAGGTTTAACACAAGTTTTGCAGAGGCCCTCTCAAAAGTTACAGAGTTGAACCTTCAACATAAATCAAAAAATGAGAGACGGAAAGAAAGAAGAAACCACTACAAGCAAAATAAAGATAAAATTGAACAACAAATGAATGACACTGCATTTTTGAGGTGAGTTAAATCTAAAACATAATCACTACACTATTATTCACTTTTGATCAACAGAACCTAATCAAAAATACTTAAATCTTGTGGAAATAACTCCTGCTAAAATCCTCCAATCATGCAAATAACAAGAAAAACTAACACTTCCCCTCAATAAAAACAAACACCAGCTCTGATAGCACATCATTTTATTTTTCATTTTCAAAAATCCATCAATTACAATATTCTGACTAATGAAAACTACAAATCTTAGGTTTAATGGTCAAATTCTTTCAATTTTTTTTTCTTTTTAGATGCTATGGTAGTGGACAGTCACTGAATGGGTGGGATAGAGCAAGAAAGGCACTCTGTTTTGAAACCAAAGAAGCTGCAAAGGAAAGGAGAGAAGAAGTAATTTATGGTCCACCAACAAAGAAAGCAAAGAACCACACTGGAAATTTTGATGCAATGAACTGGGATAAAGAAGCACTTAAGGCAGAAATACAAAGTTATGAAGACAAACACAATATTAACTGGAGTGAGCTAGCTAAGAGATATGATGTTACCAACAAAACTAGTCAGTTGACAAAAAATGGTGGGCAAATAATTAAAGAATGGCTCATCTCTGAAAACATTGATGTACAACGCTTTACAACAAAAAGAAAGAGAGATGGTAGTCCTGTGATCAGACGCAAAAAAAGAAAAGGGCAAGGTGGGGAAATAAGTGTTCCTGTAGAAGTAGATCAAAAAGTGCTACGTCAACAGCTAAAGGAAAAACTGAGGTCAAAAGAATATACGATTGGGGAACTGATAGTGCCTCGCCAGGTAAATAATACAAAATATTTTCTAAATGTCACATCCAACCCAGATTTAACTACTCATAATATAATTTACAACAAACTCTATTTTTCTTTTTCGTAGTATGAAAAACTGGTACTTACAAAAAATCTTGAAGTCAAGAAGGTTCAATTTTCAACTGAAGGCAGGAAAGTAACCCTAAAGGAGATACGAGAAAATATGTTAGCAAAACAAATGAAGTACTTAAGAGCAACAAGTAACCAGGATATTAATGGAATGACCAAAGAGCAGCTTCAAGGTGAACTTGAGAGAGTAAATGAGCTAAATGGTATTGACACTAATGACATTTTTAAAATGAAAGAAAAACTTAAGGAAGTAGAAAGGACAAGACATCTTATGGTCTGGCTAGATAATTCCACTGTTGCAAACTCAGGCTACCTAGTTTGTTTGATCACTTGCTTGTATGACCCTGCTGTGTTTTACACAGATGAAGAATACAAGCAGGCATTTGGCAGAAATGTCAATATACAACAAATAATAGAAGAACCCGAGCTTCATTTCATTGCCCGATGTGGGAGCTCAGAGAGTGAACAAATTCTTTACAGTGAGGAAAGGTTGAAATGCATTGCTGGCCTCGGAAATAAATGCACTGAAAGAGTAAAGAATATTGAATTTACTGATAAACTGAGGCTCTGTCATGGGGATATGCCACTTCGAGCCTTTGAAGCCGGCCAACAAAAGGGTGGTAATTACTTTTGCTCTGCTTGTGGCATCCACTGTGACATGGTTTACTGCCTTGACCATGCTCTAAATTGTCATTTTACAAGCCTAAAGGAGAGACAGGATGTCATACTACAAGGAGTTGTGGCTCGAAGAAAATCCATGCAAAAGAAATTAAAGCCTCTTGAAGGTCTTTCAAAAACTGAGCTAGCAGAAGAGTTAGGATCAAGGCAAATTTATGATGGAAAAACAAAGGAAGACCTGAGACAACTACTAACAGAGACCTTGCAA
Source organism: Actinia tenebrosa (assembly GCF_029948245.1). Lineage (NCBI taxonomy): Eukaryota > Metazoa > Cnidaria > Anthozoa > Actiniaria > Actiniidae > Actinia > Actinia tenebrosa. The sequence goes on along the minus strand of NW_028292572.1, from coordinate 2,454,498 downwards.
GGAAAACAACGGGTTCCAGCACTTTTGTTTAACACACCAAATGATTCACTCTCTAATTTAGGCCTTGACAGCTATGAAATCCTACCATGTGAACCGCTCCATGACCTGGGTCACCATATTGAGAACTTTTTTGCAGAATTCTCTAAACACTTGTCTAGAGAAGAATCTAAGATCCTGGAGGAGGCCATTTCATTGAGTCTAACAGGCAAAGACAGCAAGAGATGTGTAGATTTCAGAGTAGCTTTAATTAAGACTGCAGGTTTTGCTCACCAGTCAGGAATATTCTCCCAAGAAGCCCTTCAAACCATTGACACTCTGACTGAGATGCAAAGAATTTTGTACTCTGGTGATAAGAACCGCTCTCCTGCTCAAGTTCTTCGGTATTACAACCAGGCATGGTATCACTCAATACTGCTGCATGACTACATTGTCAACAATCCTAAAAAGCTGACCCTAAGGAAAATGTTTGGTGTGTATTTTCATAACCTCAGTGCACATGCAGGTGATATGTTGAGAATCATCTCTGGGCAATCAACTAATGCAGAAAGGCAAGAGAGGATCTTCAACAGTATCAAGAGGATAACTAAACAGACCAGCAATTACCATCCTGGACACATCATCCCCAACCTATTCATACGCCTTCAGGCAGAGAGAGAACTTGGCCTTCAAGCAAATGATCCAGGGCGACAGCAAGCTCAAGTCAGTAACCTTTCCAAATGTCTACCACAACGAAAGAATACAGTCATCCCTCTCTCCATCATCAAGAAGCATTCAAGAGAGTGGCAGTCTCACCTTCAGCACATAAGTGATTTCTTGCTTGAGGGTGAGAGTGTCTGGTGGAAGAAGACAGACAATGGAATTGAATTTCATGATGTCTCTGATTACCCTGATCCATTATTAAGGGGTCCACAGCTACATCACTTCAGATCTCAAACTCTGTCTAATGAAGAGCATTACCTGAAGAGCTGTTGGGAGGTGTGTGTCAGAGAGAACATAGCAATCCCCTTACACATCATTAGGGTTGACCAGAAAGATGGAACGACAAAGAGGGTGCATACATCATACTTAGGTGATGCTGTTCCAAATGATCCTATGCCTGTGCCCTGAGCCAAATGAGCCTGTGCCTGAGCCGAATGATTTTATGCCTGTGCCCCAGCTGAATGAGCCTGTGCCTGAGCCGAATGATCTTATGCCTGTGCCCCAGCTGAATGAGCCTGTGCCTGAGCCGAATGATCTTATGCCTGTGCCCGAGCTGAATGAGCCTGTGCCTGAGCCGAATGATCCTGTGCCTGTGCCTGAGCCAAATGAGCCTGTGCCTGAGCCAAACAGTCTTATGCCTGTGCCTGAGCCAAATGAGTCTGTGCCCGAGCCGAATGATCCTATGGAAGAGGTAATAGAAGTTTATCCTGCTCCTGATGAAGTCATTAATCTGAAAGACAGAGACCCCTTTCAAGAGGAGCAAACTATAGAACATACTCACCTGCAAGACCAAGGGTATGAATATGTTGTAAAGAGCAGTCTCTGCAGAGCTATACAAGTACTTTTTGGACCATCAAAAGAACTAGAAACTCTTGACAAGAAGCACTTACATCTGAAAATGCTGAAAGCGAGAAAAAAAAGAGATGAAGAACTAGAACAAAGCTACAACAAAGATTTAGCTCATATACAAGTAAAAGTTCTGGCAGAGAGTAGGAAGAGCCAAGCTATGCTTGTAGAATGGGAAAAGTTATGTACAGTAAACAATGGACTGGTAGCGCCATCGACAGAACAAATGAAGTCTGACAAAACGGCTTCCTGTTTATTAAAGAAAATAAAATACGCTAGAGCTCTTCTAAGGGAGTGGAAAATAGATTTCTATTCTTGAAAAATCGCTGAACAGCTTTGAACGTCGTAAGCGCTAATGTGTAGAAATAAAACAAAGATTTTCAAAGTAAGTTTTTTAAGGCTTCGGTTGGGCTTGAAAGAAATATAATGTAAAACAATGTAAGAATTATATTTAATTTTTATTTCGATATTTCTAGCTTTGGTTAAACAAAATTCTTAACGAAATTTAATTCTATATCATCAATAAAAAGAATACGTACCTGCAGATTCATATGGCTGAATTATACCCCAAATATTTGTTTGTTGATCCAACACGAACAGAGTCCGAGTGAGAACGTCGGTTGTCGATCATAATCAGATTTCATTGCTTTTAAGTACTGTAGTTTGATGTCAGAGATTAAGGCTGCAGAAAATACCTAGCCCTGTTGCTCCTTAGATTTTATGGAACGAAAGAATGCAACTGTTTCTTTCCGAAGGCTTGAAAACAGCATCAAAACTCGTGAAAATAGCGATAATAACCGCCATCTTGGAATTCCTTTTAGCATTTGGCATCTTGAACAATACCGTTGCCATGGCAAACTAGTACCCAGGGTCCCCTCGCCAAAAACTTCGCTGGGGGTCAAAATGTAACCAAGAGCCTGACCTTAATGGTGCTGAGGGGAAGGAATCTGTGAAGATTGTGGTTGTAGACGTAGCGATCAGCATATTTGGTGCTGTCTTTATGATGGTCCTAAGCCCTTAGATCGTTATCTGTTGGTAAGGAAGGAGTGGAGTTTAACAAAATAACAATAAAAAATAAGTATATAATGTTACCTTACATTGCAGCGTTCTTAGGAGGTGTGACTATTACCTTATCGGTGTATGAAATGACGGAAAAAATGAGGTCCGACGTAGCAGACCAATACTTAACCGCTCATGAGGATGACTAATCACACAATGGATTAGCTTCAGTTCTACGTTCGATGTCAAACTTCCATCGACCATTGACCTTACCATGACTACGTATGTTGGTGTATTCTTCGCCTTGCAGTACATACCTTACACAGTCGGGTGCCCATAATGTGTACTCCTCACCGTCGCGTTCCAAGACTAACCTCAAACGGTTGATGTCCTCGAACATGACATAATTTTTTATTCGGTATGAGACTCCTTGCAGCAGATCGCGCCAGTGTGTTTGTTTAATTATCATTATATCTATGAAATATTCTTTGGTGCATTCGTAAAGTATCTTGTGACTTGAAAGCCTTAACGCACCAAGGACAAGGTATGCGTATTCCAAGGGCATATTCATTGATTTCCCTGCAAAGCACATCGTAATCGTTGCTTACCATGGTTAAATATCCATTATCCTGGTATCTATCCATCATATCTTTCTGCTTATCTGACAACACGCCATTGCCTTTGGGCGTTTTCAGTTCCAGACAGAGTCCATTGTATTCCTTATGAGCATTTAAGATTAAAAGGTCAGGTTGACCTGCTTGATAACCTTTCTGCCAGCAAGTGATGCGCTTGTGACTGGAATCCTGTAATTCTCCTAGACCTGGAGCAATTAGCATTTGAGGGTGAAATCTACGTATGTAATCTACGAGCTTTTTATGTAAATCGAACTCATTTTCTATCTTGAATACCAACTTATTAGGACCATCGAAGCGCTTCTCCAGCTCATACTTACCCGTTTTCCTTAGCGCGGGTAGGACTTCCTCAAAGACCCAATCGCGAAACTCCACAGCTTTGGGTAGTTTGGAACTAAATATCAGTTCGTACAAACCAGGTTCGGATATAAACACGGAATGTGGTTGCGTAGTAAAGGAGCGGTGATTCGCAGCCCCTTGTAGATCAACCCATTTTTTCTGGTATTTCTCAGATACGTGGGCTCTAATTGCATCTCTAGGGCGCTCATAGCCCAACGCCAAAGCCACCTCCTTTGCTTTGAAGTACAAAGTTTCGCCTTGCACTATGCATTGCAGTTTAGTTTCGTTGTTTTCGAATACGCGGAGCATTATATATACCTTTTTTCTTAATATGCGACGCTCTTTAGCTGATTCATTTCTACACTCAGTTGCGCGTCTGAGACTACGAAGATATATGCGTTGATCTTAGTAGCGTCGCTGGCGTCTTTGGTGCGCTTGATCTCCAACGTAATACCATCCTGGGTATTTACCAGGCGTAAACCCTGTCCATGTAGGTCTTCGTCGTTCGTCGTGCGCATGTCGATCCACAGCGCATACTTATCCTTAAAGAATTCCTTTGGGCCAATTTGGTCGCCAAACTTACGCGCGACTTCCCGGTACATGTCCTCGGGCTTTATCCCTTGTGAGTAAACCTTATTAGGCACTCCGTTGATGCTAACACCTACGTTGGTAATGTTAGGATTAAAGAACGCCTCGGAGTCACGCAATCCTGCCGTGTATGTCTTTGCGAACAGCAACATTACCCCTGTAAGGCTGCGCCTGGGAAGGTTAATGCTTTGGTTGATGACCTCTTCGACGTTATTTGTAAAGCTGAACGTCTTGTACATCACGACGTGATCGTAAAGGAAAGCCTTCCCGGCGCTGTATTCCATACCGGCGCTACGAGCCAGCTCTTCGCTGTATACCGTCTCGTACTGCAGCTCCAAGTTCTTGATGAAATAAGGATCCACGGCTGATGAACTTACATCTTTTCCTTGCAGGATGTTCGTAGTATCTGCTAGGGTCACTTCGAACTGCAGCTCGCTTAGCTGCCTTGGGTAGTATGCACCGTGGTTCGTGATAACTTCGAAGTCCAACGGGATAACATATTTAGTACCGTAGGCCGCCTTTATTTCGTCTTCTCCCGAGGCGCTGTCGGTTGCGCTTCTTACCTTGCGTATGGCTTCACTGGCGATTCCCTGCTCTATCTTTTGCGCGCGGTCGAATGCAGTCAACCATAAGTCTTTGTACGTGGTATACAAATCATACCTGTTTAAGTCCAAGAGGGATTCCCCGGCGAACTTTACACGCATTTTGTAAACGAGGTTTCTACCCGCATTATTGACGACGTAACGCGCGTCTGCGGTATCTGGCTGTATTGCTAGGTTAAACCTTAGCGCTAGGGTGCCAGGAACCAACACTAGGTTATCCGTTAGGCGGGGCACGCCTACGTACAGGGTTTCCCGTGGCTTTGCGCTAGAAGGTGTGAATGTGACCCGGTGAAAGGTGCGTTCTGCTTTCAGTCCGCCAACCTGCTTAGGTAATACGTTGGGGTTTAACTTTGAGCTTATCATATATAATGGAAGTAGAAGGAACTACTGACTTTGATCCCCTTACCGAAGAAGGTCAAGTAGACATTAACGATGACCAATATGATTACCTAACCGCCGACAGCGAAAGAGACGGTCTAACCACCGGCGAAAGGGTCAAAAGGAATTACGGCGTTAGCAGAGCAAGTAGCGTCATGAGGACCCTCAGGGGCATGTTTAAGACCAAGAATCCAGGCAAACCCATTCCACAGCGCTTTGAAATGACAAATCTGGGGCCTGTCCCCGAAGCCCCCAGCGCTGCATGGCTTAGTAAGGTTCAGGAACAAATGGATGAATCCATGGAAGAAACCCCGGACGACTTTGATAGGATCAAGGAAGAATTCCCAAACTGGGATCCAAACAAAGTCCAAGTAATGTTCGACGCGGATAACGAATGGGGTAGGGAAGTCATAGTAGCAAGGTTAAATAGGTCTAATGCTCGTCCATATGTCATCAGGGACATAAATGGTAAATACTACGCAGATAAAAATATTCCTTCAACCCTTAGAAAGGCATTAGGAGAGCCCAACTTACCCGAAAGAATGAGGGAAAATAGTGAGAATATTGACGAAGCCGTCGAAAGAGTTAAGACCATAATGCAGCGGCAACAAAAAGGTCTTGAGGTGATAAGGGAAGTAGAAGAGCTAAAGCAAGCGATGGAGGAAAGGGAAGCAGATTACATGCGGCAAAACCGACTACTCCTTGATGCTCAAAAGAGAGAACTTGACGACAAGAATCAACGCATATTAGAACTTAGAGAACAAAGAGACATTTCTCTTCACGAAAAAGACAGCGCCCAAAGGGCATTCAATCTCGCCCTGCAAGACCTGGATATAAGCAAGGAAGAAGCCAAGGACTTACGTACCACCATAGAGGGTTCTTTGGTGGAGCGGCGGCAGTTAGTTGCTGAAATCAACATTAAAGAAGAGCAAATCCAGCAAAGAGATCAGGCCATCGAAGACCTGGAGGGGCAAATAGAGCGGCAGCAGGAAATAATCAATGACCAAACTCGTCCCGAAGAGGAAAGGGAAGCAGCTCAAAAGGAAGTAGAAACCCTTCAGGAAAGAGTCGCGGAATTACAAGCGCAAAAGGACAACCTGGAAAGAGAATTGGGACTTACCACCAAGGAAAAGGTAAAAAGAGCTCTGGTGAAGTATGGTATTCCGCTGGCATTTGCGGTCGCTATTTCAAGCGTAGTAGGAGTTATCCTATCCGCGCTTAAGGCTACAGGCGCGGGCGTAAAGAAATTAGGCAATGGACTAACGGACTTGGGAAAAAAGATGGCAGCCGGTCTTCCTGGGCTGCTGGGTTCGGTTGTTTCCTTGGCACTTAGGGCTGGCGGAGAACTGTTGAAGTTCGTGGGGAATAACATTTGGATCCTCGTAGTAGCTATTGGGGTGGTACTCCTGAAGAAGATGAAGGCTTAATCTTATCCTTGTGTATTACTGGGGGCTTATCGTCGTCAGGCATCCGAGGCGTCCTCGACTGGGGATAAGTAAAGACAGTATTCGCGCCGCCTTGATAATGCGGAACTAGCGGCAGCACGCTCATGGTGCTAATGGGCTTATGATTCCAAGTAGCATCCGTTGGAGGATTTTTTGCCGGGGCGGCATTTATCCGAAGGTAGGCAACGTCGTTGGGAAGAACCTGAAGCTTCGCATATTGACAATTGGCTATCATGTGAAAAGTTACCGGCGTTAAGTCTTCTACAGTCGGCGGTGGGGGTTCCGACGAGAAATGAACTGGGTTCCTATTATTATCTTTTTTTCTGTAGGGTAGTAATGGGCGGTCATTCTCATCAACGATCCTAAACCCGACATTACACGAATACCCCGTCGAAATGCTAATGGTACACATGATCAATCCCAGGCCCCCAACCTTCACCCACAACCCGGTGTCATGCCAATGCTGTTCTAAGTAGTCCTTCTCCTCCAAAAAAATGTAGAAACCAATCTTCCTTCGCGTGTGGGTTCATATATTACAGGGAATAAATTCCCTTCTAGAGACTAAGCACCGTAAGAGTGCTAATGGTCTTGTGATTATATTTTTCATCTCTCTGATTTTCTATGCTATTTACCGTAACCTTTCCCGTATCGTCTACTCTTATCTGCAGCTTTACCTTCCCATGACAATCGGCCACCATGTGGAAAGTCCAAACCGATAGATTTTCGGCGCTGCCGGGGTTGGGCTCTACGGAGAAATGCGCAGGCTCCCTGTTGTTCGTCTTCGCGCGCATAGGCTGCAGTATGCCATTCTCATCCAGGAACCTAAAGCCGACGTTGGCGTGACTACTCGTGCCAATGCAAATAGTACAAAGGATTAACTTCTTTCCTGAGTAGTTCAAATTCACGGACATGCCCGTGACATCAACCCAAGATGCTTGGGTATATTTTTTCTCACCTGTGTAAGTTGTATAGACACAATCTACTCCCGTTACGTAAGGGTTGTTCATCGCCATATATAATAGCTCAGACCAATGCTTGCAGCTGCTAAGCCGGCCTTTAGTAAGTTGTGGTCATATTCCTCACGTATCGCAGGCATAACCTTCTTTACTGGTTTCTTTGGTGCGGGCTTTTCTACGTGCTCCTTCTTTGGCTTCTCCACGAAATGGGGAATGTTCCTAAGAGTGTCAGAGTTCACGTCATTCACCCCAAACTTCATATCCTTAGTAGCTCGTTGAAGTTTGTTGTTGTATCCTACTACAGAACCAGTATTTATAGATAAATTACTAGGCATTAACCAACAACCCGGGGCTACTGCGTAGTCCAGTCGGGCCTTAGAATTTTGTATAGCTAGTTGGTAACGCTGTACGCCCTTGCTAATGTCGCCCTCCAAAATCGAACTTTCGAATAGAATCAAAGCTTCGGCTCGCGTCTCTTCTGCGGCGCCGGTATTCCCCACTATACTCGATCGGGTGTTTACCTGAGCTCCAAGGATGGAATACACGTAAGCTTCTATGCTGCGGTTCAAACGGGCAAGGCCGGCTCTAGTTAGTCCTTTACCTTCTGGGGGTATGAAATTAAGATATTGCTTTGTTTGCTCGTCGTTGGTAATTTTGATAATCAGTGGATTGGCCCCTGCATACTTACCGCCCTCATCTTTGAACAGAGGTCCGTCTCTGACTTCCTTAGTGGTCTTAGCGTTTGGTTCAAAGAAGGTGCTACTGTCGTGAGTTTCTTTGTGATACCCAGTGTTCCATCGTAGATTCAACGCATGAACTTCCTTATCACTTAGCTCGTGTCCACCAATCCCCCAATAAGCCCAAATATGCCCCAGACCATTGTTAGCGCCGGCAGCGCATCGGAAATCCTTCCCTACAACGTCAAACTCCTTACAAAGTCTGTCATAAGCCGGCACGCTGTATTTATTATCTCTTGGATAAAACGTGGCATCTCCCGGCAGCGCAATAACACCCATTTCATGCAGTATTCTTCTAACCGTGAAGTGAAAATGAAACATAAATATCGAATTCTTCATCAAGCTTGCGCTTACACCACAGCCGCTAGTGGCACACCAAACTGCAAAGTTTAGTTGCTGCGGCCAATAACACATGTTAGGACCGCTTAACCATTCATGAGATTCCTTAGCGGTGGTATGAACAATGGGCACGTTTTTGAAGATATCCCGCACCTTTAACGGAAAGGAATGCTCGTTAGAGATCCGCATGTTCAGTGTCAAATCCAAACTTGGGTGTTCATCAAATGAAACTGCGGGTATCGGATAAGTACTGGTACCAAGCAATAATTCCTTTGACCAACTGGGTTCAACATGCGTTGGCGTTGGCGAATGCTTCAGTTGATCGTCTATTCGATTAACCAGCGTAGGCTTCAAATCCTCGTTGCTGTACATCCTAGAGCCGTTATAGTAAATACCATCGGGCCTTCTTTCGAACTTACTGGGGTCTGCACGTGGAAACATCTTCCTAAATGCTCTCCAATTCCAGTAATCCCGGTTGTCGTGATGTGGCTGCTCCTCAATATCATTCCCAAAAGCGTCGTACATTAGTATATATAATGGATGTTATACCATCAGCACCTAAGTTGTACCCAGATGTTCCCTATACTACACCTAACGAACTAAACGCCGAAAACTTTCGTCTGAATAAAGCGAACTTAATCCTGGCTTACTTGGAAGGGCAAACAAAACACTATGAAAAAGTTAGGAAGAAATACGTCAGAGCCCGGAGTACGCTACATAAGATTGCGATAACTTCAGGATCCATATCCTGTTATGTTAACGGGCTCTGGCGTTGCTACTTCGCTTACTGGACCGGGAATAATCGTTGGAGTTCCTTTGGCCGGCGTTGGGGCAGCCTGTGGTATCATTTCGGCTGTTGCTACGGGTATTATGAAAAAGCTATCCACGAAAATATCCAAGCATGACACGACAATAGCTCTGTCAAGGGCTAAAGTAAATACGATCACTGACCTTGTCTCAAAGGCTTTGCGTGACAGAAAGATAGACGACGTAGAATTCTCGCTTATCTTAGCCGAAGAGGAAAAGTACGAGAAATTAAAGACGGACATAAGGAATAAAAAAACAGTCGTAAGAGATCTTTCCGAGGAATCTCGCAAAAAGATCTACCAGGAGGCAAAAGAAGAGCTTCAAAGAAAGCTTGCTCAGTAAACATCTGCTTTGAAAAGAGCAAAACAGGATTCTATTTACATATTGAACGCCGGCTGTCTGGGTCATATGCGTAATCAAATGTCTGAAGCTATCATTGACGTCGGCACATTCCTGAGCGCCTTAACAACCAGCAAGTTTGAAAGTGAATATCGAGTCTACTTTCAAACTTGCTGGTTGTTAAGGCGAAGGGGCATGATCGGAATGTTGTCTATTGTTTTACACGTGAACAACTCATTGTTCTTCCTAGGCACGCCACTTCCGCCACGTGAAAGTAAAACCCCGCCTCGCAGCCGTCATATTATTACGTCAGTCGCCTTGGAATCCATCCTAACAGGGGGTGGTTGGGGTCAATTTTGTAAAATATTTCGTAGATTACGTCAGGGTAATAAGGGATATCCTTATCCAGCCGACAAAACATCCACTCGGCTCTGCTCATATCAGAAACCTCAGGAATAGAGTTACCGGTAATTTCAGACAAAAGATAGGGAATAGCTTTGTAATATTTCCCTAGCTTTAATTTTTTCAGCGTTTTCCGTAGGCTTTGTGGCGTTGGCTCTTCTAAGTGGTTTATAATTCTTTCCATTACTTCGTCGTCTAAATATATCGGCCGATGACCTTGAATGTGACTCATCCAGTCTCTGAAGTATTTTATTCTTTTGTATGGGGTCTTCTTACGGCCTCCATTAGCGTAATACTGCTCTTTGGTAGCATTTGGTACGGCATTACGAATATTCTTACCACACTCGTAACACTGTGCTGACGTGTCGTCTTCTATTTGCATTTTCTTACCACAACAAATATACTTATTTGGCTTAGTAGGTACAAACTTGGGTTTCAAGCACTTTACACAGAAATCATAAACAAACTCTTTACATTCTTCGCACTCCATATATAGACTAACATATTTGCGCTGTTGCCCCCAACCACACTTGGAGTGGGTTGTTTCCGTAGGTGGATTTTTGGCACGGGTCTTGCCCGTGTTGAGATTGCGCTGGAACCCCCATTCCCTATACTACTCCAAGTCAGGGAGCTTTAATCCCGTCTCGTCAAAGAATTTGATTCTATATGGGTCTATTGTTGACATATAGTTCTGTAGTTTTCTGTCTCCCCGATTAGTAGGGCACTTGTGCCCGGCAATAAGATTAGAGACATTAATAAAGTTGTTATTGTTATTGTTGTTATTGTTATTGTTATTATTATTATTATTATTTTTTTTTTAATATTTATATTTTTATTATTATTTTTATTATTATTATTATTATTATTATTATTATTTGATTACGTGACATTGAGCAGAGTGGACACGCTCTGTACATGTCTCCCGTTTAAATGAATTTTTCTTACTTGAATTAATATCAACATCGAAAATATCACTAGCAATAGCTTATTAACACATCTGAGATCATGGTCAATTCAAGTTTTCTTTTGATTTTAATTACTGGGATTGTTTGTTCGTTCTGTGGTCAAGACTTCGTCTCGTTGGGTCGTCATGCTTGGCGTTGTAAACAAAGAGTACAACAAGGTGATCAGCCGCAACAACAAAATCATGGCCAGCAAACTCATGATAATAATTCATCGGCAACTGAAACCAGTGCTACTACGGTCAAGTGTTGTTGTGGGAAGGTTTGTAAAGGCAACCGTGGCTTGAAAATGCATCAGCGGAGTTGTAGAGTAATATCTGGATTGGATGACGAACTACGCGCTGATTTAACAAACACTGTACAACATGAAAATGATGAAGACGAGCAAGATCATAATAATCTCTTCATTAATTCTGATGAGGACATTTTTCCAAACATTAAAGTAGGAGTAAATCTTCCAAAATCAGATGATCAATGGTTAACGGCTAACGAATATTTCAAAACGGTCCTTCATTTAAATTCACCAATTACACTTGAGGATTTAAACTCATGTATCAAACTTTTAAATGACACTATATATGACTACTTTTCTGAAAATTTTGGTCATGCAAAGAAAGCCGTCAATGAAGAACTGATAAAAAAGTATAAAGACAAAACAACAAAAGAGTTGAAAAAAACTCTAAGAATTTTAAAACGTTCAAAGGCTGACCTTATTGAAATCAAATATGTATCCCGTTTATTGCGTGACCTCCTACAAAATAACAGCAAACAAGAACAAGATACCAGCAGCTTCATCGATCACGATAACCTTATCAACAAAAACTTCTGGGGCTATGTTAAAAAGATCTTCGAATCGAAAGAAACTATTCTTCCAACCTTTAGCATGACAAAATGTGTGGATTTCTTCAAAAAAACGTTATCATCTGCTAACCCAACAAAGCTTTTCCATCTTCCAAACTGGATACCAGCCTTAAATAATCCTGTTACTCCTTTTAATCTTGATCCCCCAACATATGAACAAATTACACATGTCATAAGAAGGATGAAAACTTCTGGCAGTCCATGTCCTTTAGACCAACTCTCCATTATCTGCTTTAAAAGATGTCCCTACCTTCGCACTTATTTAGCTGAAATAATTCGCACAGTATGGTCATTTGGTTCAGTCCCCTCTGAGTGGAAAAGAGCATGTACGATTCTAATTCATAAAAAAGGAGATTCTGGTGACCCTGCAAACTTCCGCCCTATTACTTTACAATCAATTCCATTGAAAGTCTTTACCTCATGTCTACGTAATTCTATTTTTAATTTTTTGGTTACCAATAATTTAATTGAACATGACATTCAAAAAGGATTTACACCTGGTCTATCGGGAACGCTAGAACACACATCCCAAATGGCTGACATTATCAACAAAGCTCGTACTAAACAACGGTCACTTGTAATAACCCTTCTTGACTTGAAAAATGCATTTGGCGAAGTCCATCACAATCTGATTCAATCAGTCCTTGACTATCATCACATCCCAGATCATATCAAACTGTTGATTAACAGTTTGCACACTGATTTTAAAACCTCAAGAATTACTCAAGAATTTAGCACTCCTTTTATAGCTATTGGTCGCGGAGTTCTTCAAGGTGACTGTTTAAGTCCTCTACTTTTCAATTTATGCTTTAACACCTTTATACAGCATATAAAGTCAGAAAAGTACCGTCAATTCGGTTTTTCTTACAAGTTACTAAATCCACTCCACTGGTTTCAGTTCGCAGACGACGCTGCTGTTATCAGTTCTCAAGAGTCGGAAAATCAGCATCTTCTTAACCGATTTGCGATATGGTGTCAATGGGCAAGCATGATAATACGAGTTGATAAGTGTTGTACGTTTGGTATCAGGAAAAGCTGCACAAAGTCAATCCAGTACCTTCCTAAACTCCTCATAAGTAGCGTTCTCGTCCCTCGTGTCAACATTGGAGAATCATTTCGATATTTAGGAAGATTCTTTGATTTTGACATGTCTAATGACCAACATCGATCTGAAGTGACCTCCACTGTAGGCTCCATGATGTCTGACATTGATATGAAACCACTTCATCCTAAAAATAAACTCCTGCTTTATGGTCGTTATGTTTTATCTAAAATATCCTGGCATTTAACTGTTGCTGACCTCGGAAAACCATGGATATCTGAAAATCTTGACCCCTTAGTAAATCAATATCTTCGCAGATGGCTAGAAATCCCCATATCTGGAACCTTAAGTAACACTTATCTACCACGAAATAAATTTGGTCTAAATATCATCCCACCTTCAGTCAAGTTCATTCAATGCCAAACCGTTACAAGAAAAGCCTTAAGATCATCTAAAAGCAGTGACATCAAATATCTTTGGAAGTCGTCCAGTAACAGCTCAATGATTCAATATGATGTTTTTCGATCAACTAAAGAAGTACTCAAGAGATTTAGATCTACACAAGAGGAAAAACTAACACATCATCTGCTATCACAAGGATCATTTTTCACAAACATCATGAAATATTCCCTGTCATCACTTCATTCAATCTGGTCTACCGCTCACGCTAATCTACCTAAGAACATTTTTAACTTTACCATTCGATATATCAACAACTCACTACCTACACGCACGAATATAGCAAAATGGGGTTTGTCAGCTATTTCTGAGTGCTCCTATTGCGGTTCTTCAGAGTCTCTTTGTCATGTTGTTGCTGGATGCCAATACTATCTACCACGTTTCACTTGGAGGCACGATTCCATCTTAAACTTCCTCGCTGCATCACTGCTATCTAAACTCGACAAATCTTCATTATATGCTGACATTGAAGGCTATACCAGCCCCTCGCTTATAACTGGAGATGCTCACCGTCCTGATCTTCTGATAAAAACACTAGACTGTCTTTTTATTCTGGAACTAACAGTTGGTTTTGAAACAAATTTGAAAAATAATGTTGATCGAAAATACAAAAAGTACAAAAATATTATAAGAAAATTAAGTAGTGTTTTTAAATCTGTTAAATTTGTAAATCTCTCGATTAGTTCTGTTGGAGTTTTCTCTGCGGAAAGCTCAACGTTTTTAGAAATGTTCGACCAGCTAGGATACGAGAAAAAGCATAAAATGTATGTTATAAGAAAAATAATCAACATTGCCATCAGATCCACATATTTCATTTTTTGTCAACGAAACAAAGACTGGGAAAATCCTGATTTAATGAATTTTTAGTATCTTCATATCATTATATTTCTTACTATTATTGTTGTTTTTTCCCTCCATCTTCTAGTATGTATCCAAGTATATATCTTGAGCTATAAGCCTTTCGTTTCATGTAAAACTAAATTTATCTTTAATTCAAGTAGCCGATTGCAAATTACCTAGTTATTAGCGAGATTTGCAATTGTAAAACAAAAAGCATCACAATAAAGTTTTCATCATCATCATTATTATTATTATTATTATTATTATTATTATATATAGTTCACATAATACTGACAATAAGCCATGTTAGCTGGAGTAAATTTTTCACCAGTTGGACGAACCATTTTTTTTCGAGACCACTGCCCTTCGTCATACAGTTTCTAACAGCTGGGTTTACAGTTACATTGTTTATACCAGCTGGGATATTACAGTACTCGTTGAGCTCTTTTAGTAATTCGCCCGAAGTTAATGAGGGTTTATCTTTTTTTAACACTTCGATAAATTCAATGTCATCTGGTTGAAGAGATTTTACGCCACTTGCTTTGGACTTTTGATGCTCGTAGCTGCCGGTGGAACAAAAAGTTCTCCAAACCTTTGCTACAGTGTCTCTTTTTAACTTCAGTTTTCGAGCAATGTCTGAGAATTTCCCAGGAAAGAACCCTGTTATAATATCCCCACCACTTTCAACAATCTAATCTATAACGAGAGATTTCAAATCACTACTTAATCTTTTTCCCCTACTATAAAAACGACCAAGTTCGCTGATGTCCATTGTGTATTTCACGAGAAAGGAATGCAGACAAATTCACATCTCCAAGTGGGCGGAGTCACAGCGTCTCGTAGGCAAATTCACAGACGAATTTTTTAATGCGTGCCACACTTCGATGAAATCCGTAGTAAGGAAAATCTCAAGTGCACACCGATGTGCAAATGTGACTGTCCGGAGAGCAAAATCTAATTTTCTTTCTTTCTTTCTTTTTTTATTCGTTGATTCATTCCTTCGTTTAGTATTATTTATTTACATAGTTATCTATTTATTATTGATATATATTTATTTATTTATCATTTTTTTAATTGCTCCTATATATTTTCGTTATTTTCTCCATTTGAAATACAAATTCTATCAAATTAGCATAGTAAATGATAGTGTAACACAAAAGCACAACAACATGAGATAACAGACAAGGTTTTTCTTAGATATTATTCAAATGGCTATGAAAAAAATCTTACCACAGGAAGCCCAAATCTCAATTTTATTCAGAATTAAACCCCCTAAAACGGAAGCAGGGGTAGATTGACTCGGACACCCCTTCTAATATGATTTGGTTGGGTAGGATCTAAGTGTGTACCAAGTTTCATGCTTTTATCATTCTTTTAACGATCACGACGTTAAGCCACCTGACTATATTGGCAGTGGCAGGATACTGGACCAGGTGGCAGGATACTGAACCTCCAAACCACTTGCACAAACTGCGATGCAAACGAAAGACAAAGGATACAAATGACCAATTTGTTCTTATTATGTTGCAAGATAATTGATTCATAATTTGTTAGGGTTTTTTAGCTGAAGCTCAAGATACTGAGCCACACACTGTAACGCTTGTAAGGATTGCAGAAGTCTCCCCTGTTGCTTTCAGATTTTTGTATCATAAATTTAGTAGCTAGTTTTTTTCTGGTGTATATTGATCTCTATACCTCCAACTCTATACCTCCAACGAGATAGAAACACCCAAGAGCAGTTAGAGAGAAAATAATCGAGAAAAACCTTTGAACCAGGGAAAAATATGAGACATCATATATCAGTTGAAAATTAATGTTGGCTTTCCACGAACTACTTTTTGTATTTATTGATACGTCAATCTCAGTTGGGAATCAATTCTTCAAGTGGCAGACTGATACTGGCCAATGAATCGGACAAAAAAAGAAAATTAACAACACAATCAAACTAAACAAACCAAAAACAAAGACAACACGAGACAACATTTCGGTGCAAATACAACTGCGATGCCATACTATCTTCCATAAAATCCAATTATCACGGTAACTAGATACGAACAATAAAATGAATACTATAACATAGAAGAGATCTACAACCAAATTCAAAATCTCCACCAATCACAACGCTCTTTCCCCTTCATTTATTCACCTTCATCTCTGCTACTACCTTCCTTGATTCGTACTTCATTCTGCCACTAATACTCCAAGGTCAAATATCGAACCAAAGATTAACGAGACTTAAGAAACAGTCTGATACTACATGGGCCCAACTTCAAAAGCGTTTAATCTCACTGCCGTATCCTTTCCACAACCTCTTTCCTCAGGAAGTTTGGTGCTTTATTCAGAACACGTCAGCATCCATGAGCACCAATCCCCGGTACTTTACAACATGTCTACTAACTACCATTGTCTTTGTCGCTGGTATATTGAATTCTATCACCACTTCCTCCCATGAAACGTCACTCAACGTTTAATCTATTTTCGCTGGCCACCAACCACTTGTAAATCTCAATCCCTTAAAGAATGTGCAGTACATCCAAATTACACCCAAGCAGTGTTATTCAGAAGTGCACATCTTCAGGATTTTTAAAGACAGTTGCAATTAATGGAAAAAGTTATTTTCTATCAGCAGAAATTTATGACATCCTTCAAACATTTCTTAAATCAGACAAAGATAATGGCACAGGAGATGTCCAGGTCCTTTGTCGGCTCTTTTCTGGCGAAGAAACATCTTTAAGATACGCTACAGAAAGTACCAGACACTGACGAAAACACGCCTTCTGTATCTTAGGTTCAACTCAAGTTCCATTTGCTGCACGACTTGTATCTCTACCAGATCAGGGACATGACCGGCTTCACAAGTGCCTGAGAGCAACGCAGCACGATACGAAGCAAGCATTAGATGTCATGGCTGCCTGCCCCATCAACGTTGTTCTGACATTTTTATTGAAATGACACGATTGCATTTGAATCGTGCTACGTACCAAATCACAGAACAAGCAAACGAACTAATCAGTGTTCTCAACGAAGAATTCATTTCTCAAGTCAAGACTCCATAACTAAAGTAAAAAAAAGTCGATATACTGGATTGCTGTCTCACTACATGTAGTTACTGAAATCACCACGGAACTTCTGGATGTAAGACAACCCCAAGAACCGAGCCAACAATTCAGTAAATCAACAGTAGAAAGAGCTATAACATATGTCGAATGGGCAGAGTCTCTTTGATCTTTGTAGAGGTAAGGATGTATTATAATTAAAACAATGCAAGTCATCCCCAGCTTACGAACTCATATCTTTAATTCTATTTCTGGAACGGCTTGCTCACTCCCACTCTCGACAAAAGTGAAGCCCAGCCTTCTTTGGTCTCTACACAAACCGCTGTAATCAGCAACCCCGTACCCAGATCCCTAGTGATATGTGTACCCTCGTACCCAGATCCCTAATGATATGTGTATCCCCCTAAGCCCCTCCCTCTACGCTTATATTGTAAAAGAATTTTCGCGGGAAAATCCTTTTCGCTCTATAGGAGAATAAAGATGGAATCGTCAAAATATAAGTCTTGTTGATTATGTTAGAAGTAAAACGTATCCTAGCAAATTTTCAAAGCAAGAAAAGCTCGTGTTACGTACATCAGCAAAAGACTACCAATATGAAGAGCAGTCAAAAATATATGCTATATGCTTACATCGCAAATAGGACAAAAGTACATTGAGAAAAGAATCGCGTTGTGAAAATAAAATTTATTATACATGAGATAAGGAATCATCATGTTAAAATAAAATCACTATATGAAAATGAAAATTCAATACCAATGAGAATGATTAATCGTTGCATGAAAATGATATCGGATCAACAAATGAAAATTAAGACTCACTAAATAAACACCTGCAAAATACTTTCGTTTTGGAGGGGGGATGGGGAGGTTTATGTTAACGTTGCCTGTTTTTTCTACTAATAAAACACTGTAAGTTGAAAATAAAAAGTGTCTGAAGTAGCATATCATTTGCAAAAAGCTTATCACCTTTTCTCCCAAGCAAAAAAAGATCAACAAAATCATAGGTCAATATGGGTGAACATTAGAAAAGTCATCAGTAAAAATTGGAGGTATTGCAGGTGTCTTGCTTACCAAATTTCGCACCATTTCTCGTCGATGAATTGGAAAAAATTAAGTACAAGAAGTTGCTATTTAGGCAGCACGTGGATTTCACAGCTCTTGGGTCTATTCTGCATGTCCAACTCAAGTAGTTGTAGAATTCCATACTGTACGTAACACTCTTGTGCGGAACAACTCTTATAAGTGGTATTAGCTTTGCTAATATATGTTAATGATTAGTTTTTGTTATCATAGGTCTTGTGACCATATATCACATTACTCGTCACGTGCGCTATCATACTGCATTAGCACGTTGTATAGGTTCGTATCTCTTAGCTAATAATCTTATATTGTTCATATCTCTATTATAGTTTTATATTATCGCCGTTATTCAGCCTAAATGGCGTCATGCAAAGCAAAGTGTCCGGGCTGCCACGAACTCAAATCTTATCACTCATTTGGGACGCACGAAAGAACTGCGAGAGATGGCAACCTACGGACACTGAACAAGGAATAACCAATTCTACAGAATTGGCGATACCAGAATCAATACGCCATCTCTCACAGCAGTTCCAGCGGATGGAAATGGAGCAGCATGTTATAAAAGAAACAATCCAAAGCCGAGAAACAGAACAGAAACCCTCAATGATGCACGCCCCCGTCTTTGCCAGGCACCAACAGAGAACTAGCCTGCAACAACACAAACCAGCACAATAGCTCTCACGGACAAGCAAGAACGAGCGATAGCTAGTGGTGAGTATATTGATCTTGCTGAACTATTATCAATGAATAGCTGCGGTTACATAGGCTTTTTACCCTCGGATAAGTAGCAGTTTGCCCTCGGGGAGTCCTGTTTTGTGTGTGACCTCTAAACCCCAAGGTGAAATTGCCCACGGGAAATTACAATGGATACGTCAAAAAGAACTAAAAAACTACTCGTGACATTTCCCAAGTGGTATGGTATATCTATGGTTTATCTAAACACAACAGCAGTTCCATCAATCGCTTACCACTATTCTAGCAAAATAGGATAATTGCGGAACTGCATGCTGTGAGATCCATGCGCTGTGGAAGTTTTGGCGCTAATCTTTCGCTTTGCGTTCAAGACACGATCAAGAACATGGCTAATTTTCGTGCGTCTAAACGCGGATTTACAAGATGATCAGCAGGATCCAGGACGCTTTAATAATGAATACCTGTTTAGACAGCGATATCTAGAGCAACAGCAGTCGTACAGTAACCACGTCCCCTTCCGTCTTCAAGCTACAACCCATTTACAGTTTGTCCCGGCCGATCGCCAAACGAAAAATCAAGCTGCAAACCATTTACAGTTCGTACCGGCTGATCGCCGCATAAATAATCAAGCCGCAACCCATTTACAGTTCGTCCCCGATCGTCAACGCTCTAGTATTCCCGTGCCTGGATTTTCTGCCACTCAATCAGCATTTCGTCGCAGGAATCGTCAGAGAAGGGCAAACGGTGTAGCTGATCGAACACCGAAGTTAAATGTTTAATTGCGGCATACAGAGAAAATTACAAACGATTGAAGTCAAATAAGAGCAACCACGGCAAAAGAGCCTGTGGGATACCATTGTGGAGGACTTCTTAAGCTTATGTAGCGATGCTGGCATAGACTCCGAGAAGACCCTAACGCAAGTCAAAGAGAAATGGCGGTCAATCTTCGACAAATACAAGTTTGTCAAGGACAATAACAACATGACTGGAAGGGACCATGAGACATTTGAGTTTTTCGACGGCATGGACGAATGTTTATCTGGATCTGCAAAATACCAGCCAAAATTTGTAAAGGAAACGAAAGTAACTAAGGCCAAAGACTCAAAAGACGCGGGTAAGGAAGATCGTGACGAAGTTCAGAACGTCGGTGGCGATAGCCCCACAGGATGTGGTGTCGAAAATGAGGAAAAATCCCCTAGTCCTCCAAAGAAGAAAAATCTAAACGTAACAGTCCAATCTTGACAATAGTGAATCGGCCATGCTGGATTTAATGGAGGGCCAGCAAGCAGCTATCGAAAGGGCCGATAAGAAGGATGAAAGAATGTTTGAAGCTCTGTTTAAATCCCAAACAGGTGCTCAACAAAGACATCAAGAATTCACTCTTTCTGTCCTAAGTTTTTCTCTTCTAAGAAATAGGTGTAAAAACAAATATATATATATCCGTTGATTAACGGATATTCCGAGCGGGTTCCCAAACGAGAGGTCAGTGGTTCGAGTCCCGCGAGAACCTAACTGAGGCAGACTTTTTAATCTGCTTATACACTCGATGTAGCATACACTTAACATATAAATATACAGTCATCAGTCAAATATATTTTCAAAGTATTTCCATTAGTTTTATTTTACATGGAATTGTAATTTTGATTTTGTATGTAAGAATTCCACAAACAAGCATTTTGATTACAAGAGGGAATGGCTTGGTATAATAGATTCCGGTTGGTTCTAAGTATTGTTACAGTTTTGCTCAGATCGTTTATACTGATAAAATAGGGCTTGAATTCCGTTTTGAACATTTACTAATAATAAACATTTCTAATATTTTTCAACTTTTTAGGATTATATATTTGTATTTTATTAATCAATAACGACTTCCATGTAAAGAAGTTTTATGTTGGCACTGCTTGTCCCATACTCTTGATTTTATTTCTTACACATACGTAAAGCGTACGAAAGCTCCTAAGGGACAAGACTAAATAACGAAACAATGACGAAAATACTTAGACTGAAACGAGTGAAACAAAAGCTATAGAACACTTATAAACACTAAAAACTCATTAAAGGCTTTTCAGATCTAACACACCGGCCCCTAAGTGTGATGTTAACGAACACTTATCCAACTTAAAAAACTAATTGGATCTGAATGTCAAAGCAAAATCAACTAATGTCCTAATATTAATGTCCTAAGATATAGCAAAATAACTATAAAGAATTAAATAATAAACTGAATTAAATAATGAATTAAATAATAACTTATATTAATAAAGTTCTTAATGTTTTCTTCCAGCTTTTCTTCCAGCTTTTTTTCCGGCTTGTGTTCCAGCTTTTCTTTCTGCTTTTCTTTCTGCTTGTCTTCAAGCTTGTCTTCAAGCTTGTCTGTCTTCTTCCTTGTCTTTCATCCGGTTTCTTTTTCATCTGCTCCTACGAGCAAGCATAACTTTGTGATGGGTATTTCCAGGATCGTCGATTTGGTTTTTAACTTTGCTCTGCGAACAAATCCTTTAAGAGGGGATGTCAGCAAAAATCGAACATTTTGTGGCAACGGTCGAAAAATCGATTTCGCTCATATTCTAACCTTAGGTAGGCCTTATTCTAACTAGAACCACTATGTAGTTTGTTTTTTAAAATATCGCTTATTTTACGAGAAAAACGAGAAAATTGATTTTTGCGGATTTCAGCCTTTTGACGGCGGAAAGAAATCGACTACTTCAGAGCCTTCGCGTCGCAAAGAAAAGTAATTCAGACATATAAAACCATTATAATCTTATCAATTGGTATCTAAACTTGTTTTAGGAAAATGTTCAGCTATCTCAGTTTCCTTTTTCAAGACGAAAAAAAATTTTTTTTGACCCATACATTTTACAATACCAAGAGTATAGAAAGTTTAAAAATTTTTTTGGTATGTGCTATATAAAATAATGAGCTAAAATTTGGGCTAGTTAAAGTTAAGATGCTATATAATCTTATTCCACTGAAATTTGGTTGGGTAAATTATTTATCGCGTAAATAAAAAGCTTGAAATTCTTAAAAAATTCAGCGATTTCTCTGTCGGCAAAGATCAGTCGATTTCAATAGTTCTGCACAAACAACGCAATCAATCCGAGTTTGTTCGTTTTTCGAGCAATAATCTAAAGCAAAAATACTTTAAAAGGCCTAAGTTATTATTTTTAAGATAACGAAGAATCTTTTGAGGCTCAGATTCAAACACGCTTTGCTATTCGCGACTGAGAAGTGGACTGAGTATTGTAAGCAAACTTGAATAACTAACAAAGTGTCTAACGATTACAGTAGGGATTGCTCACCATATTTTCGGATTACTTCAGACTATTCTGCTTTAACCGTTGAATATTATTTACAGTTAGGTGAAGAATAAGTAGTCGTTCTATTTTTCTTGCTCCTACCATGATAAATTGGGAAAGGACGGTAATCTGAGATGTAAACATGTAATCCACAATGCATGCCGCTTAAAACAATACACGTCACCAGTGACACCAAACTGACAGTGACATCTGATTATAAGATATCGTCGTGTGTTTCATATTTTTGAGATGGATTTCCTAGGTAACTGAGGATAAACTAACAAACTTTACCTTCAAGAGAGATAGACTGTCTGACACTTCAAACGTGCTAATTAGCGAACGTTTCAAAATAAACGTGGAAATCGCTGTATTTTCCATAAGAGATGTTCAGGTTCTCGCACTGCAAATACAGGTGTTGACTAATTCTTGCAGGAGATGTAAGTATGGCTTCTTGCGTCTTGTCTTAATGTGAGACGTCTCAAGCTCGAAGGAGGCACAGATTTCCTGAAGCATTTGGATTGAAAAAGATGATAGCTTGGATTTGGATGCCATTTCGCAGTTATTGTAATGATCAAACATGATTGGATGTTGTGCAGAAACCAGTCCCATTACTTCATTCATTACATGAAACAATTCATTTTCTTTGTTTTCCTCATTTTTCTTCATTTCATCGTTGTCTTCGTCATCAGCTGAGCCTAGCTTCTTTTTTCTTGCCAAACGCGAGAAAAAGCCTGCAATTTGTTGCGACGTAAGATATTCATTCTTATTGAACATACTTGAGCCATCTTTGTTTTTGGCCCTTCTCATGGTCTGGGCCACAGCTGCAGGATTGGCCTTCCTTCCAGTTGATTCTCCGTTTTCAAAAATATCGGTTAGATAGTTTTTCTGTGCTTCATTAAATCTTTTTCGTTTTGCTGCTGGTTTTAGTGCCCATCCTTTAGGAAGCACTTGATCATGATCTAGATTGACGGTAGTGTCCCCATCTATCTGAGGAACGTCAGTAGCACCATGCTCTAGCTTTGTAGCGTACATAATCATAGCTCTGTCATACAGAGTTTCATGCTCAAGAACATATTTGTGGCTTCCATAATCAATATGCTTTTCGAGAGAAGAATATCTCTGAAAAGACATAATACAGCCTTCTTCGGGGCAAAAGAACAACGCATTTTCGTCATCTCGACCAATTTTCGCGCCCTCACTATCTTCGTCTTGGTTATCTTCTGTTAAGTTGACATCATCATCATTATCATCATCGTCATCATCATCGTCATCATCATCATTATCCTTAACTTTTTTTACCTTCTGCAGTGACTCAGCTTTAAGAGCGGGTTTTTTTGTCGGCATTTTTCTTGCTTTGATGGAAAGAAAGGTAACCTTTGATACTTCATAATCTGGAATCTTGTTGAGCTTTGGCAATTTGTTGGGCAGATTAAAGCTACTCCAAGGCATAAATTTGCCAGCACCAATTTCATAAGCCCTCCAAACTGTAATTCCTTCATTGCTGTAAGCGATGTTGTTAATAAAGCTCACACCTTCCCATTTTTCTGATAAGTCTGGAGAAGCTTGAGCGCCGCACAGTGTTACTCTTACCCCAGGGATTCCTCCAAATGACTCCATAGCACACTTCATTTGTTGAGCAGTATCTATATCATGTCCTGAGTTTAAATACTTCTTCATATGATTCTTGATAGTTGCAGCCTATCTATCGCATGCGCCTTTGCCGCCCTGCGGGTCTGAGAAATCAGTGCGCACTAGATTAAAGTCATTTTGTGATGCAACCTGATAAATGCCAAGGATTGTCGATGCAGAATGATAACATCCGGCATTATCTTGTGTGAGGTAAAGAGAGGTAATGTCAGAAGTGATGCTCTTAAGTTGCTGTAGAACGTCGTCAAAAATAGCCAGAACAGCAGGACTGTCCTGAATGCAGCTTTCAAATATATGTACAAACGTCAACATTTTCATTTCTCCTTCATCTGTTTTGGTCATGGCAACAGTTATGTGCCAGGGGATCCCGCGCTTACCAAACCAGTCTTGCTGGCTTTCTCGGAACTTTCTTGGCAAAAACTTCATTGCCCAGTCGGAAACTAAAAGCACTGCCTCCTTTCTTAAATCTTTAAGAGCGACTGTCTGTAAAAATCAAACATACGGCGGAAAGGCTCAAATTTTCGAATTCGCTCTACTTTTGGATTTTAGTAGTGTATGATGAAGTACGTAACGCTGTGTGGTTAGTTTCGAAAAATACTCTTGTTTTCGAGAAAAAGGGAAAAATCGTTTTGGAGCTCCACAGACGATTTTCGCTGCCAAAAGATGGCTGAAAATTGCTTACTTTCGCTTGGTCCGTGTATCAAAACTATTGATCCAAATAGCCTTCTTATACTTCCTGCCAAAAGTACAACTCTTATTTGCTCATTAAGAGTAGATTTATAAAAATCGAACAACTCTGGAATATTTAACACGATGAAAAGCAAAGGGCACCGAGTTACAATGCTCGTTAGTGCATCTCGAAAACTGCGAGTTTCCCCATGTGCCATCCTTCCAAATCTTATGAGATTACAGTCAACAGCTATTAGGAAACTGCTCTTTTGAAATATGTATATTTTATTTTGGGGAAATAATTGTGCGCTTTTTGCGAGAGCTTTTATTTTGACTCATTAAATATGCAGAAATCATTGTTTGGCGATTGCGTGACTAAAGACTTCTCGAAATAAGCTCCCTTGAACCATCAATACTTTTCAAATCTAGGCTATACAAATAAAATAAAACATTAATATACTAACCTTCAACATGAAAAGGTTTTTTCCGTTGCTCCATTCATTTGAGTTATCAAGAAATTAGAATTGGCAACCATTGGCTTGTTTACAACCGATTTCCGAAAATACCATCTATCAGTATCAGTCGACAGTTCGCGTTTCTTTACAAATAACTATTCAGATTTCAATAGGAAATATACGGAACAGTATGCTAAATTCGATTCCTACAGATTCCAGCAGGATATTCTAACTTCTAAGGAGCCAGCTTGATGAAAGACAAACTTCTCCTTCGTTTTATAATAAAAAAATAATGGTGGTCGGTGCACTATGGTCCAACGACACAATCTGCACGCTGGAATGCTTTCTCGGTATATCTATGACAGTCACTTGCCGATCTGTTAAATATTTCAGTCCAATTTATCAAAGCGCTACTGAATAGTAATTCTTGGAAGAAATAGCCAATCATAAGTTCGATTTCACCTAGACTTTCTCTGGTATTGATAACGAAGAGAAATCGAGCCGGTATCTTTTACGCGCAGCAACAAGATTAAAGTGCTCTAAACATTTGCCCATATCACCGTTCAAAACTTGGTGTTGGA
Source organism: Actinia tenebrosa (assembly GCF_029948245.1). Taxonomy (NCBI): domain Eukaryota; kingdom Metazoa; phylum Cnidaria; class Anthozoa; order Actiniaria; family Actiniidae; genus Actinia; species Actinia tenebrosa. The sequence continues at coordinate 2,428,750 of NW_028292572.1, read as the reverse complement.
TGGCGCAGGGGGAAGAACATTTGCAGAGTACCAGAAGAACTGGCAAAGCATAAGACCACCAGCAAAGGAGAAAGAGGAATAGGAAAAGAAGTGTCCAAGATTATTTTTCAAAAAACAGGTGTACTCGTTCCTGTTGGCTCAGGTAACTGCTTTTGCTGAAATTAATATTCAAGTTCACATTTGTAAGGAATGATCACAGTAGGTACGAACTGAAACTGTCTACAAGCCAAGACACATAGCCTGGATGTCTGGGGCCGGAAAGGGGGGGTGGGGGAGGGCGGGATATAACGAAATGACATTTTGCAATTTTGTGACTGATTAGTTTGACACTCCGCTTTTTTATCATTTTTTATATGACTCTAGGTATTTGCAGAGACTGTAGATCGATTTTTGATTCGCAAGATGTTACTGCCTTGTCGCACGACATGGAACATATTACTTTGGTGAGTAACTGAAATGACGTGTATATACTGTAGTAAATGCTATAACACTAAGCTGAAATTCGGTACTTGTGATACATAAACAAGTGAGATCCTTCTCTTGCAGATTTATGGAAAAAAAAAAGTTACAAGAAGGGCCCTAACTATAAAAGGATTTTTTTCAAAGGGGGACCCAAATAATAGAGGGAGCACACACACACAAAAAAAAAAAAATATATATATATATATATATATAGAAAGACGTTATTACGTTTTACGCTTTAATTTTACAAAACAAAAAAGGAAAAATGCCGTCTAAAAAGTCGCCATTTTCTTTCCAGGGACTGGCCCACTTGCCCCCCCCCCCTCCCCCCTATAACTACGCCCCTGATCCGAGTCGAGGGATCGAGCCTGGGTCGCATTAGTGAGAGGCGAGCGCTAAATAATGATGTATTTTTTGCTATTTTGAAGTGAAGTGTTGTAAAATAATGTTTCATTTTGGGTAGCAATGTAGTCATCAAAGAGCTTCAGTTTAAAGATTATTTTTTACACAAACCGCACCATTATGTGGGTGTCGTTATGTTGTGTGTAGTTCCGGTGTTGTTTAGCGATATTATAACAAGTTTTTTTCTTAAAATGTTAGTTAAGTCCTTCATTAGCAGAGCTCGAAGGTAGACTTCATTTCTTTTATGCTCCTACGTTTTGTTCTGACATTCACAGCTCATAACAAGATTTGTCAACATTTCCACGTATGGCTTCTTTCGCCTAACTCTTACGCTGGAGGTATCAAGTCCAAAAGCCAGACAAATGTTCTGCAGCATTGCAATGTTAAAGGATGAGAGCTTCGATTTTTGGACCAGATCACATAAATTGTGTGCATCATACACAATAGGATGCGCATGCTGTATCGACATTTCGGATAAAATTTCGTTCTTCAGTTCTTGAAGGTCGGACTGGCATTGCATTTCATCTAGTTCTTCGTCATCACTCATCGGCTCTTCGTCATTGTCAACGTTGCGCTTAGCTGGCATTCGTGAAAAAAAGCTAGCTATCTGTTTCGTAGTGAGAAACTCATCACTAGCAAAAAGGCGTTCTCCATTAGTGTCTTTAGCTGTCCTCATTGCTTGTGAAACATTGGAGGGGTTAGCCTTTTGGCCAGATTGCCGCCCTATTTCAAATATGGCCTTCAAGTAATCTTTTTGTTTAGCTGAAAATCGTTTACGTTCACTGGAAGACTTCAGAGCCCATCCCATTGGTAGACATGGACCATCTGATGAGTGACAAAATTCAGTGTGCAAAATTTTGGGTACAGCTGTATCACCACGTTCAAGTCTTGATGCATATCCCGAAATTGCCCGGTCAAAAAGGGTCTCGTTCTCAAGAGTGCGTTTATGTTTGCCACAGTCTAAATGCCTTTCGAGGGAGGAATGCCTCTGATAAGACTTGATGCATCCCTCCTCTGGACAAGCAAACAGGTGCTGATCAAGAGGACGTTCTTTTACCTGGGTTTCACGATCAGTATTCGCTGGATGGTCTTCTTGTTGAGAGAGAGGCGGTGGTTTGGCTGATTTTCTTGGCTTAACTAAGACAAAACTTGATTTTGATTCTGCGGTCTTACTTTCCTTTAACACGATTTCTGGGACCTCTTCTCGACCAGGAGCATCAAGATTTTCCCATGGTATGGATTTACCAGGGCCAATGTTGTATGCTCTCCAAACTTTTAAACCTTCTTCGCTAAACTGGATATTATTAATAAGACTAATTCCTGGCCATTTGACTTTATTAATCCTCTTAGAGTCTGTAGGACCGCAGAGCCTCAATTCGACTCCAGAAACTCCTCCAAATGAATCAATGGCTTCTTTCATTTGTAACTCTGGAATAACAAACTTCAGTTGACAAAACACGTCGTTCAGTATGGCAAGGACAGCACAGTTATCCTGGTTACTAGCCTCAAAAATGTGAACAAACGTCAGCATTTCCATGTCACCATTATCTGACCTTCTAAACGCAACTGTGATATGCCATGGGATTCCTCGCTTCCCAAACTAGTCGCTTTGGCTCTCTCTAAACTTTCTTGGCAGATATTTCATTGTCCAGTCCAATACGAGTAATACTGATGTTGTATCAAGTGCCTTTAAGATTTCCAGTCGGCATTCATCCTGATTCACTGAACGCATCAGATGGGCTTTCCATGCATTGATGTTATGTTTAGCATGTGTGATAACAAAATTTAATTCCTCTTTTGTATCTTTAGAGCAAGCTGCTTGTTCTAAGCCCTCTTCGATTTCGCGAATGACGGACGAAAGTTCCTGACAGCGATCACAGAGGTCATCATGGTCATGATCACAGGCAGTGAGGTAATCTTTGTCGTCTGGACGGCTGAGTGCGTAGAATCTACAGTGGTCTGCTACAGTGGAATTATTTGACACATGAACCTATTAAATTAACAAAATTATGTCATTAACTTAGCAGAAAAGTATAACGGAGACGATTCATCAAATGTAGTGGTACTTTTTAAAGTTTTATCGACTTTATACTGTATATCCATATCAGTTGGTGTGAAAAGTTACCTTGTAGTCACCCTTTAGATACCGCTTCGCTAATTTCAGCTTCTCTTTCTTTTCCTTGGCCCATGACAGTCCTACACCGCCGCTATCTCCGATTTTCTGAACGACCTCCTCCAAGTCGTCAAAAGACTTTGCTCCATCAGCACTAAAATAATCCAATCCTTGTAGGGATTTTCTAACAGATGCAGAGCATGTATTCAATATTCGGAGAAGGGTACTTCTTCCCATAGGTGAAAAGCCTGTTTCCTTGCAAAACTCTTCATATTGCTGGATAATTCGTTCTGGTATGACATTTCTCACCACATTCGGCACAGTTATTTCTTCTTTATTCGATAACTTTAAAGTTCTTCTACCAAATGGCAAATCTTGTATGATATGGGCACTGGTGATGAAATCCAAGAAATGGTCCAATTGCTTGGTAGAAACATGCATTCTTCGGTAACATGGGGTTGAGACAGGTGAACCCCTACCATGCAGAAGTTGATGGCGGCGAGCAATATTAAATCTATATCTTGTAAGTCCAGGGATCCACCTTTGTAACATTTTGAAACTAACTTTGTCAGCCATAATAGAGAGTAGTTGTCTTCTCGTACTCCAATGGTTCGCATTGTTATAACATTCGGTTAGAGATTCAATTAGTGTGATATCAAGATTCTCTTCATTCTCAGATGAAGAGTCTGGCTTTAGAGATGCGGAGATTGCAATGGCACTCCAGAGTTTTCCAGCATCATTAGGCGCAATTTCGTCAAGGGCTGCAGAAACAACTTCCCTTGCTTTTCTGGTGTAGTATCGCTTTGTTCTATCTCCAACAACACCCCAAGCAGTTTTCAACTGATAGCGGACAGGACTGACATCCTTGCTTTCAAGAAAAGAGTTCAGCTTTTGCCTGCTTGAAGGTTCCTGTAATTCATCACTTTCGTCAGAGCTATCTATTGGTTGGTAAATGCTTCCTGGTGTTTCTGCTACGCACGATATTCTTGGTTTTGGAGTATGCATATGAGCGACATTAAGATCGTCATTGTCGTCGTCCTACAATTCAAAGTACATTGAATCCGTCAGATATTAAGAAAAGAAAACATACGTTGCAAAATACCTTTTTTCCATTCTATTATGCCCAACTAATAATTGCGTCAATTTCATGTTTGCGCAAAGCTGAGAAATGACTACGCTTGGGCAGTACTACCATTGACACTTTTTCAAGTCTCTTTTTTCCGCTATATGACTGGACTGAATCAGCAAATGTATATACTTATTTCAATAAAGTTAGTCACCTGAAAAGCTATAAAGCTGAGGCCGACAAGGATTATGGGTAGATTCATTTTACACGTTCAACCGCTTGATAACTGTTCATGGACTTGCGAATCTTTTACAGGTTACAGTCTCACCTCTTCTGAGCATCATCGAGCTGCAGTTTGCATTAAAAAAGCTTTGTATATATATGCTTTTTTTGATATGAAAAGTTTCCCATGATGCTCAGTGATCTCAGCTTTCTAGGTTTTTGGTGACTAACTTTATTGAAATAAGTGTATTTATGTATTTATATGTTAAGTTATATTTATATTACATATTTATGTTAATTTAGGGCCCATTTGAAAACCATATTGTATAAAATGGCTTCCTGATAAAACATTAGTAAACAGGGGCGTGAGCAGGAGGGGCCACCTCGTGATAACAAAATGGCGGCTTTTTAAGAAGAAGAGAATTTTTCTAAGTTTTGCAAATTCAAATGTAAAAAGTAATTCCGGTTCTTTCTTTCTTTCTTTCTTCCTTTATTTTGTTGTCGGTTTTGGTTCGGCGTTTGGAGGGCCCAAACAAAATCGTGGATTTTTGAATAATTGGCCCCCCCTTTGGAAAAATCCTGGCTACGCCCCTGTTGGGTTCCCTAGCCAGAGCACCCCTCTTATACTTAGGGCCCTTCTTGTAACTTTTTTTTTCATAAATCTGCAAGAGAAGGATCTCACTTGTTTATGTATCACAAGTACTAAATTTCAGCTCAGTGTAATAGCATTTACTGCAGTATATATACACGTCATTTCAGTTACTCACCAAAGTAATATGTTCCATGTCGTGCGACAAGGCAGTAACATCTTGCGAATCAAAAATCGATCTACAGTCTCTGCAAATACCTAGAGTCATATAAAAAATGATAAAAAAGCGGAGTGTCAAACTAATCAGTCACAAAATTGCAAAATGTCATTTTGTTATATCCCGCCCTCCCCCCTCCCCCCCTTTCCGACCCCAGACATCCAGGCTATGTGTCTTGGCTTGTAGACAGTTTCAGTTCGTACCTACTGTGATCATTCCTTACAAATTATAACTTGAATATTAATTTCAGCAAAAGCAGTTACCTGAGCCAACAGGAACGAGTACACCTGTTTTTTGAAAAATAATCTTGGACACTTCTTTTCCTATTCCTCTTTCTCCTTTGCTGGTGGTCTTATGCTTTGCCAGTTCTTCTGGTACTCTGCAAATGCTCTTCCCCCTGCGCCATCCAACACCAAGTTTTGAACGGTGATATGGGCAAATGTTTAGAGCTTTTTTATCTTGTTGCTGCGCGTAAAAGATACCGGCTCGAGCAAGAATTAATTCCTCTTCGCTTTCGATGCCAGAGAAAGCCCAAGTGAACTTATGATTAGTTATTTCTTTCTTACATGCAGCTAATGGAATTATGGTAAAAGATTTGTTTCTATCTCTGCGGTCAAATGAACAATCAGTACCCACAAGTGAAAGAAAAGAGCAAGGTTGTAACGCCATTTCTTCCAACAACTACTAGTCAGTAGCGCTTTGATAAATTGGTCTGTAACAGCATTCCAGCGTGCAGATTGTGTCGTGGCACCATAGTGCACCGACCACCATTATTTTTTATTATAAAATGAAGGAGAAATTTGTCTTTCAACAAGCTGGCTCTTTAGTGCAGAAACTATTCACGGGAAACGAAATTTTCTAATGAATAATATCAAAACGGAGCAGCTAGGGTATGGCATGGAAGTTTCCACAGAAGCCCCTCCACCATAATCTATTGAGAGAACCGTTTTTAAAATTGCTCACAAAAGGCTTTTCTGCATGTTAAAATGGCATAATAATATATATCTCGACCTTCTCTTGCCAAGGATAATACATAAAATTCCAACACACTAAGATATGGACGGAACAAGAAGAAACTACGGTACGCTCTTTTCTCGCGCCAACTGTGACTTTTCCGACAATATGCAAATTAGAGACACTAAACAACTTGCAAGTGAAGTTAGAATATCCTGCTGGAAGCTGTAGGAATCGAATTTAGCATACTGTTCCGTATATTTCTTATTGAAATCTGAATAGTTATTTGTGAAGAAACACGAACAGTCGACTGATGCTGATAGGTGATATTTTCGGAAATCGGTTGTAAAATGTTTTATTTTATTTGTATAGCCTAGATTTGAAAAGTATTGATGTTTCAAGGGAATTTATTTCGAGAAGTCTTTAGTCACGCAATCGCCAAACAATGATTTCTGCATATTTAATGAGTCAAAATAAAAGCTCTCGCAAAAAGCGCACAATTATTTCCCCAAAATAAAATATACATATTTCAAAAGAGCAGTTTCCTAATAGCTGTTGACTGTAATATCATAAGATTTGGAAGGATGGCACATGGGGAAACTCGCAGTTTTCGAGATGCACTAACGAGCATTGTAACTCGGTGCCCTTTGCTTTTCATCGTGTTAAATATTCCAGAGTTGTTCGATTTTTATAAATCTACTCTTAATGAGCAAATAAGAGTTGTACTTTTGGCAGAAAGTATAAGAAGGCTATTTGGATCAATAATTTTGATACACGGACCAAGCGAAAGTAAGCAATTTTCAGCCATCTTTTGGCAGCGAAAATCGTCTGTGGAGCTCCAAAACGATTTTTCCCTTTTTCTCGAAAACAAGAGTATTTTTCGAAACTAACCACACAGCGTTACGTACTTCATCATACACTACTAAAATCCAAAAGTAGAGCGAATTCGAAAATTTGAGCCTTTCCGCCGTATGTTTGATCTTTACAGACAGTCGCTCTTAATAATTTCTTGCCTTGCTTGATCTTGATTAATTGATCGTAAAAGATGGGACTTCCAGGCCTCGATGTTCTGCGCGGACTGGGAGATCAAGAACTCCATTTCTCCTTTATCTTCCAAGGTGCATCTAGTGCTTTCTACTACGCATTTTATTTCTTTCAGAGTTACAGGAAATAAGTTACATCTATCGCATTTCAGGTCATGCTCGTGGTCACAGTCAAGCATGTGGTCATCTTCACTTGGATAACTTAGGGCGTGCGTTCTGCAATGATTTGCAACTTTTGAGCTTTTGGTAACGTGAACCTTCAACAAAACATTATAACGATATTATGCATGTATTTCATGATGCTCATTGGTTTGGAGCTTGGGATTTTACTGCAGCGTGCGCTTTCAATAATGAATTGTTGCAGAATAACTGAAAGTGAACATTTAGTTTACCTTATAGTCGTCTTTGAAGTAACGCTTTGCTAGTTTGAGATTCTGCTTTATTTCCTTCGCCCAAGTAAGCCCATTCCCGTAAGTGTCTCCAAGCTTTTCAACCAACTCTTCAAGATCATCAAAGGCTTTTGCTCCAAGTGCTGAAAAGTTGTCTAAGCCCTGTAAAGATTTGCGTATTGAAGCTGAACATACGCTGAGAACTCTGCATAACGAACTACGACTCATTGGTTTGAAACCTGTCTCTTGACAATAGCTTTGGTACTGACAAATAATGTGCTCAGGTATCAAAGATCGTATAACATTTGGGATCCTGATTTCTGTTTGTGACGATAACTTAAGCGTTTTCTCGCCAAATGGCAAATCGTGTACAATATGTGAGCTGGTAATGAATATAATGAAGTGCTCAAGCTTTTCTGGTTGAACGTACATTCGCGTGTTCTTAGTGGAAGGTAAAACTGCCCCTCTGCCGTGGAGTAAAAGTTGGTGTCTTGCAAGATTGAAGCGATATCTTGTCAAACTAGGTATCCACCTGCGAAGCTCTTTAAAACTCAATTTGTCCGCCATGATGGATAGTATCTGTCTGCGGGTGCTCCAAGAACTGCTGTTATTGTAGCATTCAGATAAAGCCTCCATAAGGGAGTTATCAACACTACATTTATTAGACTTCGTTTCTTTCAATGCAGAAAATAGCATTTCAGAATCTTCAGGAGCAATCTCCTTCAGGCATGCATCTACAACCTGTTGCGTTTTCCGGACATGAAAACGCTTTGTGCGCTCTGATGTTTGTTCCCATGGCAACGAAAGAGAATGACGAATAGGGTTAATGTCCCGTGAACAAAGGAAGGCATTCAATTTTTCTTTTGGGGAAGGAACAACCTCCGTTTCTTCCACAGTGACGGATAAGTAAGAAGATTCGCTTGGTTGATACAGACTTGTAGGCGTGGAGAACTTTGGATTAAACGTCACCTCCTCCTTTTCGTCCTAAAATTATTTAACAGAAAAAATAATTAAGAAAAATATAAGAAAATGAACGCACTTCTAATTCTGATTTCATTTATCGGTAGAATACGTAAATTCCCGACCCACAAAAACATGTAAAATACGCATTAACGTTTTGTTGATTTTCAGAGTTTCCCACTTCCTCTCCCTTCTCTTCCCACTCCCCTTCCCATTTCCCGCTCCACACTTTTTCATATTATACCAATCCGCCGCCACTCGCGCCGCCTTTACTAATTTAATCTGATTACCAAACCGACTAACAAATAAACAAATATAAAATAACCAAGGGTTTTGAAAACAGCACTAACGCACAAAAATCATTTATTTTAGTAATAAAAGCATTCCTTCAGTTTTCAAGGAGAAAAGATATTTACCAGCGACAAATTACTTATTTGCTCAACAATCCTCTGTTCATCCAGTTCCTGTTTTTGGGAGGCGCTGGTGGTGACCGGAGTCTGTGCATCGGAGTCTTCGAGTTGTTTAAGAGTTTTTCTGCAATTTATGCACATTCCTACAAGTAAATGAAAGAAACATTTTTATTACTATAAAAGTATTTCATAGAAAGAAAAAATGCGCAAATCAAACCTCGAGGATCATTAGGAATGCAAACTTGTTACTGACCTGAACCTACTTGTAGGAATACGCCAGTCTTATTTAATATCATAGACGAATCGGATTTTCCTATTCCTCCTTCAAATCTCGGCCATTTTCCTTTGGTCTTTTGATGCTTAGATATTTCAACAGGTACTCTGCACCTTGTATTGCAACCTCTTGTCCATCCCAATCCTTATTTTGAACGATGGAATGGACATATTGACCACGTATCAACATCATTTGGACAAACAAATATGGCTGCCCGACTCAAGATCAAGTCAACTTCATTTTCGGGGCCAGAGAACGCAAAGCACTTCGTGCTGAAAAATCTTAAAAATTCAAAACAATATTGTCAGTACTTGTTTTTACTAATTCAATCAATCAATCAATCCTTTTTATGTAATCATTATTCCATCCAAGTGATTACTATTGAGAAAATTGGATAAGAAGAATATAAAAGATAATTTTGAAATTGAATTGCAAGAATGCATAATGAAAGAAGGATTATGATATATATAGATAAATATATACAGCCATTTGCTAAAATTATGGCCGCTTCCAATATATATAGTTGTCTATCGCTAGGGCTTTCTAAAAAAATATCAAGAAAGATATCCCGCCCTGTCTGATATACTTTCGACATACTTGTATTTATATTTGGAACGGCCATAATTTTTGTAAATGGCTGTATATAAATATATATGAGGGTGCTGATCTTACTTGGTAAGGCAGGGAGTTCCAAACTTTTGGTCCCTGACTAGCTACTGTGAATTGTTTAATATTTGTTCTACAAAAAATTGGTCTAAAGTTCTTACATTGTCTAGTGGGATAGGAGTGATATTGACATTTTTTTGAGAACATCCTAAGAAAAACGTTAAGAAATATCTTTTTTTCAATGGAATACATAAATAAACCTAGATGAAGGGAGTGTATATACGGTGGCCCAGAAGGGCCATATCGACATCATAGCTTTTATTCAGATCGCGACTTATTAACTTGCAAAAGACGCGCATACGTCTAGCGCAAGATGGCGGATGGTCCCAATGTCGAGTTGGAAAGGGTAAGTAAATCATTTCTGGGTACCTTTGAATTTCAGTTTTAAGTGAATATCTCAGCAAGAAACCTGGTTGTTCCTACATGTGAATTTACAGTTAATAAGTCGCGATCGCAAGTTAATCTGAATAATCTGAATAAAACGTATGCTGTCGATATGGCCATCGTATGTGTATCATTCATCCTTCTTAATATTTATGCGCATATTAATGAGCAGCATGAGAACGAGGCTATTCCCGCTTCGGAAATTCAAGATGGCGGCCGAACACTGTTGTGTACCTGAATGCTCCGGGGATAAAAGGAGAAACCCGGAGCTTTCCTTTCATCAAATCCCCCCAGAACCTAATAGGAGAAAAAAATGGATTGTAAAAATAAGAAGAGACCCCGGTCCGGACTTTAAGGTAATTTTAAAACGTGTTTTTCGTTGTTTGTTTTGGTTCTTGGCGAGTGTTGCCTTTGTCAATAATATAGTTCAATGACCATCTTAATATGTTTAGATTTGTTTGTCAATTATTTTTCTCCTTTCTTTATTACAGATAACTTCTAAGACTTATGTGTGCTCTAGGCACTTTCAGAAGTCTGATTTTAGATTAACCTTTAATAGGTAACTTTTAAAATCGGAAGCAGTGCCTAGCATCTTTCCTTGGACAGCTCCTCCGCCACAACGTCGTCCAATTATTAAAGTTGACCTTCCAAAGCCTTCCTCTGACACTGTTACTCACAATACTGATTTCCATACATGTGAAAGTGATGATCCAACTAGTGATAGGTAATTTTTGATATATTTTTAAATTAAAGTGTAAGCTTATCTATTTGTTGTTTTGAACAAGTTCAAGAAGACTTATTTTTACATGTCTTGTGATGTGTTGTTTTTATTTGTATCTTAAGCCATGCTGTAGAAGAAGAAGACCAAGTAAATCAGATAGATAAACTAGAACAGACAGTTAAAGAGAAAGAAGCTAAAATTAAAGAATTGGAGCAAAAGCTGGCAATGGAAAGATTTGGTAAAGATAACAAAAGTATACAGCACTATACTGGATTTCCCAGTCATAAGTATTTCTATATTTTTTACAATTTTATCAAGCCATCTGCATCTAAAATGAGAAGTCCATATTATGTCCAGGCCTCAAATTATCTAAGTAGAGCAGGTAGACCAAGGACTCTAAAACTTATTGATGAGTTGTTTATGTTTTTATGTAGGCTAAGGTGTGGTCTGACCGAGTATGACCTTAGTGTAAGATTTCATGCTTCACTTCCCACTATAAGTAGACTAATTATTGCCTGGGTCAACTTCTTATATTTTGTTTTGGGAAGCATTCCCATTTGGTTATCTAAGCAAGAAATTGAAAAAAGAAGGCCTGCATGCTTTAAAGACGAGTATGCCAATACCAAAGTCATTTTAGATTGCACTGAGATTAAAACTCAGTCACCTTCTTCCCTTGTATTAAAGTCACAGCTTTATTCCTCATATAAATCAACCAACACCTTCAAAGCCCTTGTGGGAATTGCCCCTCATGGAGCGGTTACATTTATATCTAGTTTATACACTGGTTCAATATCTGATGTTGCTATTACTAAATTAAGTGGTATTTTAGATTTGTTAGAGCCAGGAGATGATGTCATGGCTGATAAAGGTTTTACGATCAAAGCTGCTCTAGCTGAAAAACGTGTTACTCTAAACATCCCACCTTTTTTGAGTTCGAAAGGTCAGTTTAGTCCAACTGAAATAGAGGAGACAGAAGATATTGCTAAGCTTAGAGTGCATGTAGAAAGAGCCATTAAGAGAATTAGGGAGGATTCATTTTGGGCAAAAACTGTCCCACTTTCTATGGCAGGATCAGTAAATCAATTCTGGACTGTTTCATGTATTTTAAGTAACTTTAGGGGGCCCCTTATTGCATAGTTATGTGATTTACCTATCCCATGCCATATATGCGAAACAGTGTTGGAGAAAAATGCTGAAATAATGAAGTTAAATGATGATAAATTGCTTGTCCCAAACCATGAAATGGATTTGACCTCTTTGCTAGTAAATGGTACTAACAATACCATGTCTGCTTAGAACTAGTTCATAGGATTAGAACAAGCATAATACTGCATAATTTCAAAATAAAATTTATATCATTTGTTTAGAATAAAACTACATGTTTCACACAAATGTATTATGAAGAGTTGTATCCATATGCAATAATAAACTAAGTTTGAACTGTTCAAATTGAATCTTTGTCACTGTAATGTTTACATAGAAATTACATATAATTCAATGTTCTTTGTCCAGTGCCTTTTCCACAGATATGAACAATTTAATGTTTGGTTCTTCAGTCTAGATGTAGTACTCAAAGTAAAAGGCATCAGCCTTGTCTTTGACTGTTTGCCACATGTCAGCATCAAACTGGATTGTTTCCAAATGCTCATCATTGTTTGACCATATAAAAAAGTCACACCATTCCATGCCAGTGACAGCCAATTGCATGAGAACCTGGTAGTAGTATGCATGATTCCTCTTTAGACAAATCTGCCCTTGTTGATTCTGGACATAGTCAACTTCTAATACTGAGCTCTTCACAGTACATTTTATTTCCAAAAGACCAAAATAAGGGTTTTTTTGAGGGTCATAAACTATTCTGTCAGGACTTGCAGCCAGCCAGGGACACCAAAAATTAACAACAATACCACAAGGCAAGACATTGACATTCCCTTGTTTGATATGATTGGCATATCTTTCAGCTGCAAGGGGCTCATTCACTGTTCCCAGTCTCATGGCTTCTGTCTGTACAGTTTTCTTCTTTAAATTCTCTACAAGTTTGACTGGATCAGCTCGTTGCCTGCTATATATTCTTCCTATCTTACTTGCAGTGATTCTGGTTCTTCTTAGTTTATGCCACAAAGGTGATGTGCTTTGTAGCCTTGTTTGTTTCTCAAATTTTATCAATGTTTGTAAAGAAAGTTTTACATCTTCAAATTTGATTAGCTTTTCTTCTGTCAGGACAGCATTGTAGTTGTTTTTCATGACATTTCTTACTGGTAAATCAGGGACATCATAGGGACTAACAATATTATAAATGTAGGTGGAAGAGAGCTTTTGCTGGTAGCTCACTGGTGAACCTTTGGGAAAATTTCCATATCTTGTAGCAATAGCTTGGTGTGGTAGGCATGACTCCTTTAGACCTGGTATGATCTGGCACTCAGGAATCTCCTCTTCGAGACTTTCTAGCAAAGCTTGTGTGGAAGGGAATTCCTCTCGGTTTACTGGCAGATAAAGTGTGCTCTTCACTGACTTGGGAGGAGAATCATCATCTGTCTTTGAATGGTATCCATGGACCACCAAACATTGCACTTCTGCTGGTTCAATTTGCTGGCCTCTGGGTTTATGCCAGGTTTGTGGAAGTGATGTTTTAGCTATATCTTCAGGGATTGCTTTAAGTCCCAGCATCTTGTACTTAGCTATCTGATACAAAAGACCACACACATGTCCACATCTTTCTCCACTTCCAATTGGACATGTACAGCTGGCACTTTTAATTGACACTGAGGGTGTTTTACTGATTGTTACCTAAAAGGTTCAATTAGAAAAATTACAACAATGCATTATTAGCTTTCATTGTATGGCAAATTAATTTACAAAGTTTAATTTACAAGCTAAACTTTATACATCAGCTTGCTATGCATAGTTTTGTCCTTTTTATCAAATTAAAGATAGATAAACATTAATTGCCAGTTCAATTTAGCTCACCGTTATATAGTAGGGATTTTCTCTTTTCTTTTGTGACTTGAAGCACCTAGCTTTACATGTAGTAGATGCTGGTTCTGAGGAGCATACTACAAATAAAAGGAAACAATTTTCATGTTCTGTTTTGTAATTCAAATATACCACGTTTCATGCATAATAGATATTCAAAATAGCTATTGGAAATCCTCTACTTTATTTACTTACCAGATAATCCAAAAATGAAACTTTCGCTGTAGTATTTGAAACCTTTAGTTATGTATTTTTTTCCTGACGATTTGCTATGACTTGAGATGTATTCCTCCACTAAACTAAAAGTAAAACTAGGGACTAAACCAAGGTCACGGTTAAAAAAATTGCTTGCCATTTCTATAACAGTATTTAAGGAATCTATAAAACTAAAAATATTTGTGACAAAAAATAGTACTGTAGAAAAAACGGCCACTTCACTGAAAGGACTGTAAAAATGGCCGCCATCTTGAATCTCTGAAGCGGGAATAGCCTCGTTTTCATGCTGCTCATTAAATATGCGCATAAATATTAAGAAGGGTGAATACTAAGTCTTAATATATTACTTTGAGAAAACAAAGGAGAAGTATGTGCATCAAAGTTAGAGTTGGTAATGATTCATACTATGCGTTTCTGTAATATTTTTAATCGACATAGATTGGTTCGATAAGTAGAGCCCCAGGTAATATTGAAACAGTATAGATAAGAGTATACTAAGGCATAGTAAAGCATAAAAAAGATAATTGTTTGTTCATTTGTTTGTTTGGCTCAGAGATATGGATCCACAACTAAGCAAATCACGTTTTGCTTATGAGGCACGTGCGAGAGACATTCTAACCTCAAAGGTTACAGCGAAAAAACGAGGTGACTTGGAACGTGTTAAAAGGGTAGGTATATAACGATTCTTTCTTTCTAAAGAAATATGAGGTGTAATTAAGGACATAAACCATTACTTAGTTTATGCTGAACTAATTTTGAATGAAACGCCTTTTTACGGGCGGATCCAAGGGAGGGATGCGCGCACCCTCCTCGAGCAACGTTTTGATCCTATTTTGTGCCCTTCGGTTGTGGTGTGCACCCCCAGACGACTTTGTGCACCTAGTTTGTGCCCTCTTGTGCTCTTCAGTCGATATATGCAGTTCTACTGCATGCGTTTTTTATAGATGTGTTTGAAGAAATGAAAATCTTAATTTTTTGATATTTTGCCCAGCAAAACATTAGAATGACATTATCACGATGAGCGCGCGCGCTCTAAATTCATGCGCAGAAATGATGCTCGCAAACAATGCCCGCAAACGTCCTTAAATATTCTTCATACTTATTTGTTTATTTAATTATAACAATCTTTTTTTTTTTTTTTTTTTTTTTTTTGAGTTCTTTTTTTCTAGTGCGAAGATAAGCTCGTGCTAATCAAAGAGGAATGGAAAACATTTCAAGAGCAATTTAAGGAAAATGCTAGGGTTGAGAGAGCTGAGGATGGCGAATACGACGACAGTGATAGTGACCAAGATGAAGAGAAAGATGAAGAAGATGACGAATGTGAAGGCGACGAAGAAAATGAGTATAGAAATGAAGAGTAATGTGACAGTGGAGGAGACGGCGAAAGCTACAGCGACAAGGAACATAAACTTGAAAACCAAAAAAGGAAAGAAGAAGAAGAAAAAGAAGATTGTAGTAACAAGGAAAAGATAAGGAAAACAGAAGGCAGCCGCTTAAAAAAGCAATGTCCACATCCAGGATGCAAGGCATCAGTAATACACATTTCAAGACCTCTCGTAAGTGTGCATAAGTGGGAGAAAGAAAAAGCACGAAAAGCTGCTACCAGATATGGTCTTCGTAAGAAGTATACTTATAAAGAAAAACTCCTTCAAACAAACCCTGTTGGCAACAAACAAGAGAATCGTAAAGACTACCATACCAGAAGACTATGTCCGATTTCTGGATGTATGTCAATAGTTCTTCGTCTTCCTCAGCACTTGAAAAACGTACACAAAGTAAACAGTAAATCAAAAGAGTATTCTGAGATGCTACGTACTGCCATGAAAAACCCCAAATGTGTCCTTGTAAAGAAAACTCGCTGCCCCGAGGCACGAGAAGATGATGTGAGACCTGAATTAAACGAGAAAGCCGATATGCAACCAGAAGTAGACGAGAGAAATGATATGGAACCAGAAGTAGACGAGAGAAATCATATGGAACCAGAAGCAAGCGAATTATCACTAGAAGTTGACGATGAATTAGTCTTAGAAGGAGAAGAAGAAAATGCAAATAATGATATTGATGAACATATCGTCAATAATGCTGATAAAGATTCAATCCAAGACACACCAGCTTCCGTAAGGGCTGTGCTATCAGAATTTTCGTACGGGCTTCATTCTGCTGACGGGGGACATAAAGAAGAAAAAACAGCTAATCAGCATAGTAGGCAAGTGGAAAAGATTCTGTTTATCACTGAAAAAGATCCCGTAAAACAGAATTTAACATTGCTTTTAGACAAAGTAGCGGTAAGAAATAAGTTTCTGCATCAATATGCCGAGTCAAAATTTCATCTATGCACCATTAAGTCTTATATCACAAGTTTGCGTCATTTTTATGATTTTCTAATTTCGGAAGAATCCGAAGAAGTACCATTTGACAACAAATTGCTTCAATCGTTAAAAGTGAAGGTCATACGGTGGAATAGCTCGTACAAAAAGGCCACTGGTAAAAGAATGTGGAAGAAAGCCGTTGAGGATTTTGACTCCCTGATAACACCTGATAAGGTAAAAGAATTCGAAAGAAGTGACGCAGTAATGTGTACACACTTATACGCGATTTTTTGATGGCAGAAATCAGTTTTAATAATGCTCACAGATCTGGAGTAATAGCTAACATGCAGCTCACAGAATTTGAGCGCGGACAAAAAGAACAAGACCAGATAGTTGTCGACGTTTTTGAGCACAAAACAGTTCATATACATGGACCAGCTCAAGTAGTTTTTGACCCCACGTTACACAGCTGGGTTAATATATTTTTGAGAAATGTAAGTTCCTGCTTACCAAACGCAGCTAATGCTTCGCAGTTGTTTTTGTCATGGAATGGAGAGAAGATGACGTCCGGCCAGATAACAATGTGTGTAAAATCCGTTTGGAAGAAGGCGGGGTTAGAAGGGGTAGTTTCTGCCACAGCAATGCGAAAGGCTGCTGTAACTGTCACTTGCGATAACAAAGAAGCTGGCATGAGTTCTGACGAAATACTATCGACTAAGAAACAAGAAAAAGGTGGCAGCAAGAGCATCTAAAGAACTTTCTAAATCGATAAGGGATGTCCCAGACGAGAGAAAGCCTCAATAGACTGCAGCGGTTACCTCCATGGAAACCTCCATAGACACCCACGACAGTAGTGGAAAGAAAGTTGAAACCAACGATGACGAACATCGACCTTTTCGTTTCAGCAACAAAGAACTAAAAGAAATAAGGAAAATTTTTCAAGCAGAGATCATTGCAAAATCAATATCAATGGATGATGTAAGAAATAAAATCGAAAAAAATGAAATCCTGGAAGGCCTCAGACCGAGAAGGGTTTATGACAGAGTTAGATCTGAATGGCGAAGCAAAACACAGCTAGACGACTCTTGCGCCTGTGTTCCCCTGGAGATAGAAACCATCAGAGATAAAATGGAAAGGATAGATGGAACTGATGATGACCAAGATGAAGCCGCAAGCGCCTTTTCCGTCAGCGTGGTTTACCCAACTACTGAAGCCAGTCAGGGGCATGGCATATTTTCAACGGGAGAAATCTTTATAATTCAGAAAGCTTGTCGCGACATCATCGCTTTTGGTCCCATCTCGAAAATACGCATCAGCAACCATCTGGAGAAAACCGAGTCGGGAAAGATAATGTTGGAGAAATTCACCTCTGAACAGCTCTTAAATCGGGTTAAGTATGAAAGAAGAATGAAAAGACGCCAGACTAAATAAGTCACCACCATCCAATAAGAGTTTGTAAGGCAAGTTGAGATTCGTGATAGTTTTGATTCATCAGCTTTTTACTCAGGCTTTCGAAGAAAAAAGCCCGAGTCATAAATTACCCTCTGTTTTTTTTCTTTTTTTGGTCGCCAAAATGGGGTCATGGTCCCAGGCGTTCCTAGTCCAGTCTTGGAAAACTGGGTTTGAGAAATGCAAAGGTATCGTGTTCATCAGACTATTCGCTTGTCGAAGAACGGAATTATATATTGAATGCTGTGTTTCGTGAAGGAAGTTTTGGAAAGAATTATGCCCTTTACGCTCATTTCACATACAGACGCAAACGCCCGTCGTGGTAGACTCACACTAAAAGACGTCGAGCGCTTTCGAAATGGGTCGGTCCGCGAAGACTTTAGCTTGAAATTTAGCCAAACTAGCAAAGTTCTTACTAGTTCTCACGAGATAGCAAATGAGCCATTCATGGGTCAAAATTACGACAACACTGACAAATTTATGACTACTGACTTATCAACAAAATATTATGGTGATGTGAACGTCTCACACGTCGAACAAACCAAGAATCTTCATGAGCAGAACTTCGAACCTTTGAACAACAATATGAAGATCGCCATATTGGATGAAGACAAAGAAACTCAACAAACTAATTTGAATAGTAAATACACGAGCTTAACAATTTTGTTCACTGTTCTGATTCTTTCGCTGCTTAATTGTATTATTTTGTTTCATACCTGTAAGGAAATATTTTATATATTTGTGTATATAAGCTATAGCATTAGTGCTTTTATAGCGATCATGAGTTCTGGTCTTTACTGTGTATGGTGTCGCACGTGCTTTGCAGAAGCCATGAAGGTAAATATGCTTGAAGAATGTGACATTTTAGAAAATGTGTTCGAATTTTCTAATGTACATCAATATAATGATATTTTTGTGTCAATAAACGTACATGAATTTCGATCTCGTTTTGCAAAATATGTATATTATAGCCATTCTGCTCGTGTTGTTTGTAAATGCCATAGATCTAGACGCGATCGCGAACCAAGCAGACTACGTGTGAATGTTTTGAAACGACTATCTCGAAAAATCAAAAAAATAAAGCCTTATGCTTGGAGGCGTTTGAAAAAAAACATCCCAAAGTCATCCAAGGTTTACAGCTATGTTATAATTTCTGGAGCACGAAAAAAAAGCAAGCAGAAAACAAATATCAGGTTGGTACAGAAAATGAGAAGAAGCCCAATTAATAGAACAAAAATAAATAAAACTTTTGTAGGACATGGTTACAATTCTAGTAAAAATAAAGATAGAAAGAAATATATCAAATACTTTAGGCTGTTTTCGTCTAATTTCCCATATGGCGAGTACAAAAGTGTTACTCATAAAGGTAGTTGTACAAAATACAAGCTTTGTAATGATATTGAGAAAAATCCTGGTCCAGGTATTCATGTTAATCCAAGCAATACTATACAAGCACCATACAGCCAAGGGGATGTTGTTGTATTTGGACAGAATGCAGGGCAACAATGTGTGGCAATGAGTTTATGTGCTTTAATATACCACAATATGAAAGGAATAAACAGCCCTGATGACTTAATACAAATCCTGCATATTGGGGATCAATTATATAGCAGTTTGTCACATCTAGCAAGACAATCATTCTTACTGCTCACAGAATTACCAACAATGCTTACAGTGTTAGAGAAAAACTACCACCTAGAATACAGCGAAAGCTACACTGGTACTGTACATGGTGAACCTAGTATTGAGAATTATCAATACTGTGTGGGCGTGAAAAGAGCTTTTGAGTCATTGATATCAGAACAGTATAATTCTTTTATTTTAACAGTTAACTGTATTGGAGTATTATTTACTGTGCTGATAGTGGCCATTTTAAAGTGTTTGACTCTCATGGTAGAGATGTTTATGGAAAGAGTCATCCTCAAGGGACATGTGTTCTGTTAGATGTATTGTCTATAGACAACTTGGTCCAATATTTTCAAAGCTTGTATGGTATAAATGATCAGTATGAACTAAAAGGTTTACAGACTACAGTATGCAAAGTAGTAACAAGCACCAAAGTTGAAAACCTGTCATGTGCAAGTACATCATCAGATCAAAACAAGTGTACTTTAAACCAATGCTTTGTAATAGCTCTTTATTCTATGTGTTACTCAATCATTTCACCTTCCAGTTACTGGACGTCAAATACTTTAGATGTAATCATACAATATGGATCACAGCTTTACACTACATTCAGTAATGAGCATTGTTTAACTCCTGGTAAAGTACCAGACAGTGTTACAATTTTTGGTAAGAAGATAAAAGTAGACAAAAATGAAGTGAGTCATGGAAAATTAACTAATTTAGCTGAAAGCAGGATAACTCTAGAGACATTAATATTGAAAAAAATAAATGAAAAAACAGGATTTTTAATGTGGATTTCAAGTTACTGCATAGCTTGTTTTTATCAAAACAATACTAAGGTACAGCAAATGTTTTCTCTTTTTACATATCATGAAGGCAATTCACCTGCAATAAAACACATAAAAAATATCAGTGGGGTAAATAAACTTGTGGAGGCAATTATTAATGTAATTATCCAAAATCAACACGAGTGTGAGACTATAGAGTATGGCATGCTGTTTATTCGCTGTTCTGGCGAAATGACTGAATATGAAAGAAAAAGTATTATGAGAAAACACAGAAAAAAAAACATGCATATGAAACCATGGAACCTGCTGTCAAAAAAAGATATTTAACAATGGATGCTACAAAAAAAAAAAAAAAAAAAAAAGAACTACTTAACAAAAGCAAAGAAAAGTACCAATCTATGGAAGCTACAAAAAAGAGACATCTACTTGACAAATCCAAATAAAACTACCAATTCATGGATAGTACAAAAAAGAAAGAACTGCTTAAGAGACGGAAAGAAAAATACCAGTCTATGGATACTACAAAAAAGGAAAAGCTACTTGGTAGCCTTAGAGAAAAAAATCAATCTATGGAAGTAGAAGTTAGGCAAGATCTTCTTAAGAAAAGAAAAGAAAGAATGAAAGATAAACAAGCAAGCATTGACTCCTGCATCAATCAGTTTAAGAAAAAAATAAGACAGGGCCCATATTTTATATGTACTGTCTGTAATAGAATACTTTACAAGAAATCAGTAACAAGGTGTGTAAATTACAATCTATACCCTTGCCAAACATGTTTCAGTATTCAACAATCATTTGATGGTAAAGAATACATATGCAAGACTTGTCATTCAAAAATCATAAAAGGAAAATTACCTTGTCAGGCCATAGTAAACAACATGTATGTGGATGAAATACCCACACAACTAGCTTCACTAGAGAAACTAGAACAAATAGTAATAGCTCAACGAATAGTATTTGAGAAGATTATCATCATGCCCAAAGGACAACAGAGAAAAATTAAAGGAGCTATATGTAATGTACCTGTGGAATGTGATCAGACATGTAATCAACTTCCTCGTCCACCTGAGAGATCTGGTATAATAATGCTAAAACTTAAGAGAAAGTTACAGTTTAGAGGACATGTTTACTTTCAAGCAGTGAGACCAGAGTTAATACAACAAGTTCTTATTTGGCTCAAGATACATAATCCATTGTACAAAAATATAATAGTTGATATGAACAATATACCTAGCAGTCTCACTGCTTTACAAGGATATGATACACATCATAATGGTGAAGAACAACAACCTATATTGAGAAATGCAACAACAGATACAGATACTGATCCTGCAGTAGAACATGATGCAACAGATGATGCACTGAATAGTGACAATGAAGAAAGTGATGACCCATTAAATGAATACAGGGCTCCAGTACATGAAACATGCTTACAATCACTTATCCCAAACTATCCTATTACTACAGATGACACTGACCAGTCAACAGGAAATGAGGTCTATAGCATAGCACCTGGAGAAAACAAGCATCCTCTCTCATTTATGCTTGATAAACAATGTGAAGAACTAGCATTTCCAGTATTGTTTCCTAAGGGCAGATATGGGTACACAGCAGAACGACAAGTTCAAGTTTCACCAGTGAAATACTTTAATGCCAGACTTTTGCATTATAGTGGAAGGTTTGCAACAAGCCCAGAATACCTTTTTTTTGCACAGTTTATAATTGAGCAAAAAAAAGGATCAGATAGCATTAATGTTGCTTTAAAAAAGGTTCATGGACAACCACTCACAGCCTCTCAACTAAGAACTAACCCCCAGAGCTTAGCAAACCTTATTTGCCAAGATCAAGCATATTTATTTCTGAGGCAAATACCAGGAACACCACCTTACTGGCAGAAATTTATGTATGAAGTAATTGCAATGGTCAAGCAACTTGGTATTCCAACATGGTTTATGACATTATCTTATGCTGATCTAAGATGGCCTGAACTGTTTCAAATATTAGCAAAAATACAAGGTAACAATCTTACTGATGAACAAGTTGATGCACTCTCTTATAATGAGAGATGTCAAATGCTTAACCTTAATCCTGTTGTAGTTGCAAAACACTTTCAATATAGAGTTGAAACATTCTTTACTCAAGTGTTACTGACAAATGCTAAACCAATTGGTAAAATAGTGTACTATGCTCTTCGTATTGAATTTCAGATGCGAGGGAGTCCCCATTTACATGCTCTCATATGGTGTGATGATTGCCCCAAGCTTACCAATGACAACAAACAAGAATACATTGACTACATAGATAAACATGTACAGGCTTACTTGCCAAGTAAAGAAGAAGATCCTCAACTACATGAACTAGTTAAAATGTATCAGAAGCACAGCCATTCTAAAACCTGCAGAAAATATAAAAACATTCAATGTAGATTTAACTTTGGTCAATTTTTTACAAATTCAACAATTCTAGCAGAACCTCTTCCTGATGATATTGATGAAGACATTAAAATGAACATCTTGGAAAAACAAAAAGAAATTTTTTCTTTAGTAAAACAGCAAATAGATGAAGTGTTAAATCCAAATAATTCTAGGTATGATTCTTCACTTACTTAACAAGATATTTTTAACTCTGTTGGCATCACAAAAGAACAATATTACTCTGTACTAGCTATTTCACCAGATTCTAACTATGAACTACATTTAAAAAGACCTATTGACAGCTGTTTTATTAACAACTACTTCATTGCTGGTATAATGGGATTTCAAGCCAATGTGGACTTACAACCTGTTTTTGATCATTACAAGTGTATAACATATATATGCTCATATTTCACAAAAGATGAAACTGAGTGTTCCCAAGCAATAATGAATGCAGCCAAAGAAGCCAAAGCTGCTAACATGAACATTAGAGATGGCTTGAGAAACATAGGTGCTGCATTTCTATCAACAAGAGAGGTTAGCTCACAAGAATGTGTATACAGATGTATGCCTGAACCCTGGCTAAGGAAAATTTTCCCTGCAACAGTGTTTGTCAATACTGAGTTAGCAGACAACCGGGTTCGAGTCACAAAGACAAAACCAAGAACTTGAAGATCTAGAAGATGAGAGTACAGATATATTCAAATCCAACATAATTGAACGCTACAGTATTCGACCAGCCTCTATACCTGCCGTAGATAAGCTTTGTCTTGCACAATTTGCAGCTCATTACTACAAGGACTATAAAAAAGAAAATAGTCAAACAATTGATGCACAACCAGAAGTACTTATTGATGACTTACTTGAAATACAACATTGCAATTCTAGTGACTCACCAATGCCTAACAAAATAAGATTGATGAATACTAATGAAACTATGAAATGTAGAAAAGTCAAGGCTGTAATCAGATATCATAGGCCTAACAAAACAAAAGAACCAGAACTATTTTTCCATCATTTACTAATGCTCTATTATCCATGGAGAAATGAATCAGAACTCCTTGGAAGTGATCATACTTATGCATCAAAATTCTATGATCCAGAAGTACAAGACATTGTAGAGCATAAGAGATCAATCTTTGAACCTGATTCAGAAGCAGTAACAGAGGCACTAGAATGGCTAAGAAACAATGAGGGTAGAGTTGTACATTCATGTGACCCTATTAATGATCAAGAAAATGATGAAATGCATGAATTAGGGGTGCAAGATGAATTAATATCACCAGATGAGGAATTCAATGAACAAGTACCCTCACAGCTGGCTGCACATAATAATCAATTTGCTAAGAATCCCTGCACATCAACAATAACAATGCATCATCAGCCAACAGAAATATCTGATGATGAATTACGTAAATCAGTTAGATCATTAAATAACATGCAACGCAAAGCATATCACAAGGTGCTTTCATGGAGTAGAAATAAAATGAAGAACCTCAACAGCCTTAAATCAGAAATTGTTGAACCAATTTACCTGTTTATTACTGGAGGTGCTGGTGCAGGAAAGAGCCACTTGATCAACACAATCTATCACACCGTAGTAAAAACCTTCAGATATCCTCCAACAAATCCTGAAAAACCAACAGTCTTACTAGCTGCACCTACTGGAGTTGCAGCAATTAACATTTCTGGTACGACCCTCAACACAGCATTAGCAATACCTAAAAATACTGGTGATGTTCTGCCTGCAATGTCAGACCAGAAAAGGACACAAATGAGAATATCTCTGTCTGAGCTGAAACTAATGATAATAGATGAGATATCAATGGTTGCTAACACTTCTCTGCTCCACATCCATCAACGATTAAAAGAGATATTTGGTACTAATAACTCCCAACTTTTTGCTGGTATTAGTATTATTGCTGTTGGTGATTTATATCAGCTACCACCAATTCGCAGAAAATCAGTTTTTGAAAATTACAAGAATGATGCTTTTAATCTTTGCAACCCATGGCATGTATTTCAAATGATTGAGCTAACTGAAATAATGAGACAAAAGAATGACCAGCCATTTACTGAACTTTTGAATAGATTTAGAACTGCTTCCCAAACTGATGAAGACATCCAGTGTATTCAGTCAAGATCAATTAGTCCATCAGACACAAATTATCCATCTGATGCTCTATACATATGGGCTGAAAACTTCCCAGTAGACCAACACAACAATGCCAAATTAGAGCAGATTCCTAAACCCATGTATACACTAAAAGCCACAGTCAATATCCCAACAATGTCAACAAACAAGACATTGATAGAGTACTGGCAAGAGGAAGATCTGAAACAGGAGGACTTGATTATGAATTTCATTTAAAAGAAACAGCAAGAGTGATGATTACAGCTAATATTGACATCTCAGACAGATTGATCAATGGTCAGATTGGTACTGTAGTCAAGATAGATGTCAATTCAAGCACTCAAAGACCATCAATAGTATACATCAAGTTTGATGATGATAAGGCAGGACAAAAAATGATTACTAACAGCAATAACCCATATGCTAAACAACACAAAGCAGTACCTATTGAACCTATCTTGGCAAAGATAAAAATGAGACCCAATAAGCCATCATCACCTGAATTACAAAGAATACAGTTCCCAATCACATTAGCATGGGCCTGCACTGTACATAAAGTACAAGGACTGACATTAGATAGAATTGTAATTAGCTTTGAACTAAACAAACAAAAAAGCTTTAACTATGGTCAAATATATGTTGCCATAAGTCGTGCTAAAACATTACAAGGTATTTACATACTTGGAAAAATTGAACACAAACATGTTAGAACAAATCTTAAAGTACATGAAGAATATGAGAGATTACAGACTACTTCTGCAGAAATTAGCATCCTAGCTGATCAAACATTAAACCAAGCAAGTACTTCAACGCTATTAACTATGAGCCTCCTTAATGTCAGATCTCTTAATAAACATTGATTAAAGTTTGATTCTACGATTTGTAAAAGTGATATTTTGGCATTTACAGAGACACAACTTTTTCGTGATACAAACGACATTCATATAAGAGATAGCCTACAACCATTTACACTGATAAGGCAAGATCATGTGTCAGACAAATTCTCTAGTTTAGCACTATGTACTAAAAATTACATTGAAGTGAAAGAATATGAATATTTTACATCAATTAATGCAATTAGATTTCTTGCTATTAACCATGCTACTGATATTAGCCAATCTTTTCTTTTACTTTACAGAAAGCGCAGTTCTAATATATTACAAATAAGATGCTATTAAAAATATACTGAATGATAACGACATTGATATCCTCCTTGGTGACTTCAACCTAAACTACTTCAATGACAATGAAATAGAGCCAATGAAAAATTTAATGAATTCGTTTGACTATAAACAACTTGTAAAAACTCCTACATTTGTTGGTTCTGGAAGTCTCATAGACCAAGTATACATTAAACAATATTGTCATACCATTCACTGTTTCGTGTTTGCTGTGTACTATTCCGATCATGACGCTCTTAAAATTTCAATAACTTCTTCAAAATATTAAGCTTTAGAGTCTTGAAAAATACCGAACTCAAGTGCTAACGAGTGCTAACAGCGATAACAGCTAACCATGCGATGCCGGGAATCGCCGGAAGCAATCGGAGGGGCTCGGCGAATCCACGGAACCAAACGGCTATAAATCATGCGATCAAGTGAGCCAATGAAAACTCTCGGTCGGTGTGAATCTCATCCGGATCCATCCGGAATGGACATGTACATGTGCACGAAGTCCATAAAGTTGGTTTACATTCCATACTTCATCCTCATTCACCTGAAGTCTTTAGAGTAGTCAAGTTATCCTCTAAGTATTCTCTTCCAAGGTAAGCCAATATCCATTGCAGATCTGTTATTTTTATTCGTATAGCTGAAAAGTTTTATTCCTTATCAGGTTTAACGCCTACAATACCACAGATTTTATTCATATCTTCGAGACGTTCCAAGTCGGCGTCTTCAGCGATGGCGCCAAAATTATCGAAAAAAGGTAAGCACTCTCCTCTCCTCCATGTTATCTTCCTGTAATTCATACATTAATTGTTTGTGTTGATGTACATGTTATGCATTCAATCTGTTTCTTTCAGATGCAGCTAAAAATACCGAGACCTCCTCTCAACCTTCTGTCTCGTCTGCACAGTCATCAACAACTTCTCCAGCCACGCCGCCTACTGGGAAAGGTTAGGTTTCTTCTTCGCTATTTTTAGTGTTATTATACTTTTCATTCATTGTTTGGTTCTTTGTGTGCATTTATTTTGTACTCATTCAATTTGATTTGTTTCACAGGAGTAAACTCTACTAAAACATCAGAGAACGCACTTCAGCCTTCCATATCGTCCACACCGCAGTCCTCACCTTCTGTAACCATGTCGCCAAATAAAGGTTAGCTTCCTTCTGTTAACTCTGTACTAGTACTACCTATTAAAACTTCTTTTGCTAGTTTAAACTGAGGTTATCGTTTTTACTTTTAACTCAGGTGCCTATTCATTCCAATCTTCATTTACGCCGTCCGCGTCCTCTGTCTCGTCAGTTCAACCAACCATTCTTGGCTACGTGAAAAATATCGGCCCAACAAAATATTCAGCCAAAGGTTCAGAGTACTTTTCCTTCACGATACAAGAAAAGCAAACTAAGACGAAAGCCCTGTGCTTTTCGCCAAAAAAGCACAAGTCCGATATAGCGAAAAAGGCGGAAAGCGGCACGCCTTGTAAGATTACTAAATTCAACCGCGATCCCAAAGAAGATAACGTCGTATGGATAAACTATCATACCAATGTTGACGAGGCACCCGAGACGATGGTAGATTTCTCTCAAGATCAAGTTAATACAGATCAAGCACCACCAGTCGTCACAACTAAAGATGTTAACGCCATCAAAGTTTTCGAAACGGTTTGCGCGACAGGGCTCGTGAAGTTTGGGGATAACAAACCGCAGCCAATCCCAAATAAGAAAAATCTCACAAAGTTAGAAGGCTGTCTCATTGATGAAACTGGCAGCATCCCCATAACCATTTGGAATGAACATATTCAACTTGTTCAAGACGGAGAATTCTACAAGATCCAAAATATGGTTGTGAAGCAGTATTTTGGCCCAAAGTTCCTGTCATCGACCACTTCATCAAATTTCCAAAAAGTCACTGAAAACCTGCCTAAATTATCCCCCGACGTAGTCCAAGAAGCAGGAGACCAGCTTAGAAATACTGAAGTAAGATGCTCTAATTTCCGTAGTGTAGATATTATCACATATTATAATTGTTTGAACTGCGCCAAACGACTTCCATTTAGGCAGGATTCAGTCGTTTTGAGATGCAAAAATTGTCAAAATTATTGCCTCATAAAGAATAGTACCAAAACCATCACTGCTCGCGTGTCAGCAGTGTTACGCTCTCTCAACTTGATTAATGATTTACCTGACGATTTATAGCACACGTGCTGATATATATTTAGATAGGAGCGATTGTATTTCAGTTGTTGTGGAATCATTCGCACGCCGGATCACAAGGACTCAATATAATATTGTTCAAAAGCGTAATAGCAAGACAAAACATTCAAAACACTTCTCTAGTTATCTCAAACGAATTTGTAAGTAGTTATACTTATAATGATTTAATCTTAAGTGATTTTTAGTTGAATTAGCGTTTATATTCCACAGTTGACTATTGCCAATACACATGTAAGGGTCACGCTCGACACGCTCGACAGTCCCAGATATTGAGGAATTAGTACAAGAATTAAAGATATTCTAGAGAAGGAAAATCGTGTGTTTTCATTCATAAGTAGCGACCCACGACGAGGGAGCGAAGACAAGCAGTATTGCCAAACAATAGTGATACAGTTTATTATTCACTATTTCAAGATACCCTAGAAGCTATTCTTAAACAACACCAGCTGAAATATGGCGGTGAAGTTTTCGATATAAATAACATGGAAGAAGACAAACTTAGTGAAATCATTTTACTGTCGCACAATATGAAACTCGAAATCAAAAATGACAAAGTTGAACACCTTACATTTGAATAGGCTAAATATTAACTATTATTATACATTTTACTAAGTACCTCAATTCTGATTGGTCGAGAGCCCTCAGCCAATCCCTGATATCGTGTGAACTCGACATGATAAATGTATTATCTGTAGGTTTTCCTACAGATAATACATTTATCATGTCAAGTTCATTCAAGGTCACGCTGTGGTAGCTTTGCCAAGGGCACTGAGATCTATCCATCGAGATGGCATCCTCACGCTTTGCTTCGCTTTCCGAAGAAGAAATAAATAATCTCTTAGAAGAAAAAGATTCAAAAAATACGAAAAGGTCGACAAAAGGGAGCGTAAAAGTCTTCAGCGAATACCTAAAGGAGAAAAAACTTCAAGAACCAAAGGAGAAGAAATCGTTAGCCGAAATGTTGAAGTCATTTTATGCAGAAGCAAGAAAAAGCAACGGCGATTTATATTCCAAAAGTATGGTGGCCTAGGGCTGCCATAGTAATTTTGTAAATAAACAATTGATTTTTTGAAAAACTATGCTTTTTTCTTTTCTTTCTTTCTTTCTTTTTCTCTTTTTGCAAGTTTTCCGTTTTTTGTTGATTTTTTTTTGGAAAACTGTGCTTTTTTTCGTTTCTTTCTTTCTTTAATTTCTTTCTTTTTTTTAAATTTCATTTTAATTTTAAATAAACAATTGATTTTTTGAAAAACTATGCTTTTTTCTTTTCTTTCTTTCTTTCTTTTTCTCTTTTTGCAAGTTTTCCGTTTTTTGTTGATTTTTTTTTGGAAAACTGTGCTTTTTTTCTTTTCTTTTCTTTTCTTTATTTCTTAATTTGGTGAGAACTCTTAAGCTTTCTTTCATTTTTCTTTCTCTTCACTATTTTTTTTTCCCTTTTATTTTGATTTCTTTCCTTTTTAATGGTAGGTTATTTTTTTCGTTGTAAATTAAACTACAAACAAACAAACAAAAAAAAGAAAAAAAAAACCAAACAAATAATAATTTTAAAAAAAAAACAAACAAAAAAAACACGCCATTGGCCTAGAGCTGCCATAGACCAGAATGCAATTCGGTATAGATTATGCATCCCAGCGTACTTTGCAAGCACGAGGCGAGAGATTGTTGTCTGGTTGTCTTGTAAACATGGCTGAGAAGGATTGGAACAAATTCAAGGATAAAATGAAAAGCAAGAAAGCTCAGAAGATTAAAGAAAAGCCAATTAAGGGGAAGGAAAAAACAAATGAGCTAG
The DNA here is from genome assembly GCF_029948245.1 of Actinia tenebrosa. NCBI lineage: Eukaryota > Metazoa > Cnidaria > Anthozoa > Actiniaria > Actiniidae > Actinia > Actinia tenebrosa. The sequence goes on along the minus strand of NW_028292572.1, from coordinate 2,398,806 downwards.
TAATACAGCGTCTGAGCGCAACAGTTGCTGGTAAGGCCCAGAAGTACTCCCGGATTGGTCCTCGTGAGTTTGTAGCTTTCGATCAGGACGGTGACGAATTTACTATCGAAGGTATCAAGAAAGCGTGCGAAAGGCACTTTGCCCCGATTTTAACATCTAAAATGACCTGCGATATTCTTGCAGGCGAGCAAGGGCCATCTTGTTCAACTGTAGCTCAAATACCTAACACAAAGTTGATCCATGTGCGATTCATTGCTGGTACATCTGAGGTACATGCTTACCAGGACATTGAGGACAGTAGCTCATCTGAACCTGAAGAAGTCGGTCCTGATCCATGTAAAAGAACGCAAAGGAAATCGAAAAGTGAACCTTCCCCAACTAAAAAAAAGGTAACTGAGTATCCTAGGAGTTTGTCTGTCGTAGACATGATGAAGCTTGGTAGACTCGTAAAGAAACAAAGAACAAGCCTGATTTCACTCCACGCATTTAACATCTCTGACATGTCGTGGACCAAAGAACCAATGCCTGTTGAATTCACCATTGAAGAACAGCCACTGGGAACTGGGGGTTTTAGGAAGGCCATGAAAGCATCTACGACACATTCCAAGTATTCCAGCAAACTGTGGGTCGTAAAAATATACTTGCCGAAAGCACTGGACGACTTAAGATTGTTGAATCAACCTGTGGATTGTCACACTAAAAAGGTAGTGCAAATGCATAGTTTGGCAAGGAACTTTGCAGTTTCTCTGGCAAACAAAGTCAAGGGCTCTAAAGAATTTGGCCAGCCTATCCAGTATACGGAGATATATTATGGGACAATTGACGAAGAAGAAACTGTAAATGTCACAGTAGAGGAATTTGTCCCGGGAGAATTTATTAAGTTTATCACCAACAATGGAGAGATTGTTGTAGATAAAGACAGTGAGTTTTGTAAGAAAGCACAGTGTCTTGCACACTATTCGTATGAAAAATCTGAAAAGTCAATGATGGTTCTTGATATTCAAGGCAGTGGTAATGTGATGTATGATCCTGAAATAGCTACGTCAACATCAAAAGGTGATGATGATGGTGAGTTGCTCTTTTGTGCAGGTAATTTATCAGATGCTGCTATTACCAACTTTATTGCTGAGCACAAGTGTAATGAGTATTGCTTTTTAGCTGGGCTGCAAGAGCTCACAAATGTTGACCCATGAGATAGATACTTTTTTTAGCACTCAAGAACTTCGTTTGTCTTAAGTTGACAACTGAAACAGTTCAAGCAAATAATATAAGTTTATTTAAGTCACTGGCAATGCGTGGCATCCAGAATATGAAGACCCCGAACCATCTGAAAAGACTTTGAACTTATTTAATTCTGTTGTACATTTTAATTTTATTTACTTGTCGATTATTTATTACTTATTAATTATTTTACATCTCCCAGCATTAGCTCTGCTATTTGGGAGTATAAGTTCCAAGATCCAACACTTTTGTGAAATAAGCGTGAGGCAAAGGAGATTTTCAGACTAAGAGGTATTATACTGCTCATTTACAGTGCAGCTTATTCTAATCAAAGCCACCCAAACAAATGTACCACAATGTTTTCAATATTGTGAAAGTACACATGATTATATTAAAGCAGAAAATGAGAAAGTCATAATTGGATAATATATTTGTAATAAAAAGTAATTGTTTTGGTGGCCTTATTTGATGTAGATGCATAGCAGAGCATGCATCATACATCCATGAATCAATTCCTAATAGCAAAATTTTACATTCTTAGCTAAATTGGCTAACAACAAAGAAGAATTGTCACTGCTCGCACAAAGACAGCTAATTAAGTCACAATTGTATCTTGCACTTTTTCACTCCACTATAAGTGTCAAGTTTTATTTCGTGGATAAATTTCATGCACTCTTACAGCAGTGCCTCTCTTTCTGTACTAGAGCATGGTAAATACAAGACATGGCTTTGCTCCATCTAAATCCATGCAGTGTAGCTACCTCACAAGCTCATTAACATATCCATTCATGGAATACTGAATTTATTATTCCATTTCAATCTTTTTAAATGTTTTACTATTGTTCTGTCATTTTCATTTATTATTCATGCATCCTTATGACTATTTAAAGGTACAAAAATGAATAGAATAGACAAAAATGACATGAGGCGAGCAAAGTTATATTATCAAGATTTTGAAGTTCAAACTCATTTTTTTATATTTTCTCCAACAATCAAATGCTTTTTAGATATTATATCAAATATGCATTTTGTGTTATGAGCTTTCAGAAAAGGTATATGTTATTAGAAATTTATAGCAGATTGAATGCACTATATGGCATTAAAGTAACAAGCCTGTTTATGTCAGGGGATATTCTTAAAAATAAATTGAAACATAGTTTGAGATCCAGAGAAATATACAGGTGATATAAGATAAAAACAGGAAAAATACAATATAGTGCATTTTGGAGTATTGGCTTTATATATGATATACTGTGTGTATGCACAGTAATATTAGGATTTACAGTGCAGCTACTATAATTTGGGCCACTTCAATTAGTCTCATTAAGCAAGAAGTATAAGAGTATAAGTATAAGTGTACCACTTCACAAAGCCAAAGTAAACCATGATCACACAGTCGGTTAAAAAATCTCCTAGGAGGTTTGAACTTACAATGATTTAGGAAAAGAGCACATTGAGCACATTGATAGAAGACCTTGGAGACATGATAATGTGATTCATCATTTTCCATAGAATGGTTCACCAGTCAAGAACAGAGCATTTTGTTGAGGCTGCAAGCTACAAATTTGCATATCCTTAGAAATCACCTTGAAGTCTTGATTGAGTGCCTTGTATTTGGCCAGTGAACTAATGTATGGAAAATGGTGATTTGGCAACTGCTGTTATCAGTTTTATCACTGTCTGGTTTTTCTGCATCTACAGTACCTTGTCAGTCTTGTTGGATTCATCTTGTTCAAGTGATCCTGGTTATAGTAGCAGCACAAGGTTGAAGAAGGCAAAATGTAACTGTTTTAGAAATAATCGTTATCTTGATATTAACAGATTTCTTGTTGATGAAGATATGTTTATATTCATTTGTTGCAGTTATTGAATAATAAAAGATTAAAAAATTAAATTTTTGATTTAAAGCTTGAAGGATCGTAGTTCAAAATACATTATACAAGTGCAATGATGATGTACTGAACTTTTTAGATTAATAAATGCAGAATACATATCAACTGTTGCCTAGTCTAGTCTTGAGTGAAATACAGTGTAGGACATTTTATTTGACTATACAACTACCAGAATGTCCTACGATTTTTATTTGAACTTGCAAAATTAATTTCCATTTGGTGTACAGCAGAGCTGAGCAGTTGCACCGAATAGTACGAAAAATGAATTGTGTACGAAAAATGAATTCTTTAAAGTTCCAAGCTCGCATGGTTTCGGGCCGTACTTATAGTAAATACGACAAAGATTCCTTTGTGAACGATCTAAAGAATGCTTCGTGGGACTCAGTGTCTTATTCTAATAGTGTTAATGATGCTTGGAATAATTTTAAAAGCATTTTTACCAAAATTTGTGATTTACATGCTCCTGTGAAAACAAGAAAGGTTCGTGGTTGTTCTAATCCTTGGATGACGCCAGAAATTTCATGCTTAATACACACTAGAGACTATCATTTACGTAAAGCAAAGCTTTCTGGGAAAGACGAAGATTGGTTCATTTATCGCTCATGTCGTAATCGAGTTACTGCTGCAATAAGGCGTGTAAAATCTGACTATAATAGGAACTTTATTGAAGAAAATATGGACTCTCCGAGAAACTTTTGGAAAGCAGTTAAAAAAATCCTCCCGAGTAAATCTCCAAAAGCAGATGCAATCAATCAACTAAAGATCAATGGTCAAACTATCACGGATAAAGAATGCATCTCTAACAGTTTTTGTAAATTTTTCACAGATGTAAAAGCTCGGATATCAGGCGTGAATAGAAATCATTCGTCAACAATCTTCTTTCCCCTTGGCAGATCTACTAATCACAAGTTCCACTTGAGTGAAGTTAATATCGGCTTTGTCTGTAAACAACTCTTGCAGTTAAAGACAAACAAAGCGACTGGGCTTGATGGTCTTCCATCACGATTGTTAAAAGATGGAGCTGTGTACATTAGTGCAGCTGTAACGTCTATTATAAATCTTTCCATCAGAACACAACAAATTCCTCTTGACTGGAAACATGCAAAGATTATACCGTTATTCAAGGAAGGAGGGAGAGACGAAATGGACAACTACCGTCCAATTTCCATTCTACCAGTGCTATCAAAAATCCTAGAGAAGGCAGTTCAAGTACAATTAATTGAGTATCTTAATGAACACAATCTTATGTCAAAATACCAATGTGGTTTTCGCCGCAAGTACTCCACGCAAGCAGCAATAAATTTCGTTACAGACTCCATTAGAAAGAATATGGATGAGGGATTATTGACAGGTGCGGTATTTGTAGATTATCGAAAGGCGTTTGACACTATTGAGCATGCTACCTTACTAGAAAAACTGAAGCTACTTGGTATCTGTGATAAAGAGCAACGTTGGATGGCCGAATATCTTAAAAATCGTACCCAGTCAGTATTTCTTGGTGGTTCATTGTCAGATCCTCAAGTTATGGTTTCTGGAGTACCACAAGGATCCGTATTAGGCCCTTTGTTGTTTTCTCTTTATGTTTCAGATCTTCCGAATTGTTTACAAAACACTAAAATACTGATGTATGCTGATGATACCGTTATTTACTGCTCTGCCCCAAACATGGCTCAGTTAACTCAAAAGCTAAACAACGAGCTTAAAAACCTTGCTGATTGGTCAAAGTTAAATGATCTCTACATCCACCCCAAGAAAACCAAATATGTGGTATTTGGAACTCATATGAAACTTAATCAAATTGACTCTAATTTAAACTTTGATGTTTATTTAGATAACGATATTCTTGAACGTAAGAGCTTTTATAAGTATTTAGGAGTATACCTAGACCAATCGCTATCCTTTAAAGAACATGTCCACAGACTTATAAAGAAAGTTTCAAGTCAGCTTGGCTTACTGAGTAGATTGAGAAATAGTCTCACTACGTATGCAGCTAACAAAATCTATACCACTATGGTTTTACCAAAATTAGATTATTGTGATTTTACATGGAATATCAATTTGGCTGCTTCTATTAATGTCTCTTTAGATCATTTACAAACGAAAGCTGGCCGAATAATTTTAAAGGATTGTAGCTTAGACCATGATAAGGTGATAGATAAATTGGGCTGGAAGAGTCTTCGAAATAGATGTTCAATTCATAAGCTTATTTTTATTTTTAAGTGCTTAAATGGCATTGCACCTGAGATTTTTAATGGTTACTTTAATTATGTCTCACATGGCTATAATACTAGACAAAATGGTTTAAATATTATCATACCAAAAGTTAGGACTGAATCAGCCAAGAAAACGTTTTATTATTCTGGAGCTATCATTTACAATAGTCTACCTAGCTCTCTTAAAGAGATTAATTCTTTATTATTATTTAAGTCTAATCTCAAAGATATTTTTTAAATGTTTTAATGAATTGTATTGATTTTTACTAACATTTTAGTATTTTACAGTATATATATATTTAATTATCTTATTATTTTGTTGATAATTTTTGTTGCCCCCAGGGCGCTCCTTGATAACAGCTGTTTGCTGACGAGCTTACCCTGGTAAAACATGTAATTATTATTATTATTATTATTATTATTATTAGTAAACTACTAACTATTTACAGGGTTGTCCAGGGTTTTGTTTATGAACCATTATTGTACATTATAATTTTTTGTGATCCAATGATTTGCAAAATAAATCCTCATGAGTTGTGATTCACTCATCCTTTGGAAAGCTAAATAAAAGTAATTGTCAAATTTTCATAAATCTGTGAGTTATTCTTGCTATTCTACCAATTAGTTAGCCCTTGAAATTTTAAAATATTTTGAAAAAGATAATTTGTCAGCCTTGAGAAATTGCTGGCTAATGTCGTAATGATCGACAGCATGACAAACAAGGTAAAGTACCGTTGAATAGTTTTAAATAGTTTTTTGAAATACCTTTTCATTATTTTCTTTTTTCCTAATTCGGGAAATATAAGTTTAATTTTGGCCTTGGTGATTCATGCCATATAACCCCCTTCCCCCTGAACACCCCTGTATTTAGATGCTTTAACAAATCAAACTACATTATCCTTGAGATATCGAAATGCATGGGCAATGTCAGAGACATCAATTTCTAGTGGGTCTATTATTTGTTCACACTTAACCCTTAAACCTGGTGGCAAATAGTCGTCGTTGTCAGTCAACACATCTGAAAGATCAGCAACCTCTTCCAGTTGTTGCTCAGTAACTTTCAATCCTTGAAATGACAAAGAACATTGATTTCATTATCTTAACTGTAAATTTGTTGGTATATTCCTAGCACACAAATGTTTCTCATTTTGGTCATAAATAACCATAATAATAATCATCATCATTAATGACAATAACAAAAATAATTTAAAAGATCATGTTTATAAGATCTTTTTACAATATGTATGACTTGTCTCAAAAATAATACTCTTGTGAGCAACCTCCAACTCTAATAAACAAAAATGTCTAAAAATTGGGCAAGTAAGTTGAGAGAATTCATATGATAACTGCATCATATTTGACTGAATTATAAATTTATCATACCACATTCTTGAAGCCCATACTTTTCTGGAAAGTCATGAATGTGATTTGGTACTCCATCTGGAAGGTAAGTGGTTTTTTGACCACGGATCCTGTGACTGTTCCAAACTGTATCAACAAATGAGTTGATTTCCTTTTGCATTATGGGTATCATAAGATAAGCAAGGAGATGCCTTAAACAAAACAAGTAGGTTATTCAACACACAAGCCAAAAAGTCCAAAATTATATTCCTATTATAAATTTTTACTAAAGTGAACAGTTTATTACTTGGGTATAACTTTTAAGATGCATTAATACTTATTTATTTTTCAACCTTCTGAACAATTTCTTTGTTGCAATTCTTCAGAAGAAAATATGCCATATTTTCATTTTTTATATCAAGCTTATTATTATATTTCAACCACAATCTAGGTATGTGATACTTCATCTTTCCTAATAAATTATAATTAGTGAGTGGCTTAGAAGTTATATTGCACTAAATAAATGAAAATCGCAAAGAGTTTACCAGGGTTGACAACATTATTTTACAAAAATTATTATCGTGAGAACAGCATGATTTGAGGTGCTATAAATTCTGGATTTTTTTTTGTAATGAAATGTTTCTGGGATGACTATTATTAAAGTTTGAACACATTCACTGTATGCTTAAATATTGTGGTAGGCAAGAAATACCTGTGACTTTCATTATTTGGGTCATAATGCCCATGATCTTTCAACTGCTTCAAAGGGAATTTAAAGAACATCTCCAGCCTTTCATGGAGTTCCCTCCACCACCTTTCAATCTGTAACAAGATGTTAAAACTTTGAAAACAAAGGAATAACTATCAAACAAATTAAAGCTGAGATAGACAGCATAAACCTAAGTTTCATTATAATTATGAATCCTAGGTGTATGTTGTCTATCTCCAATAGGCCCTTTGCAGCACGTTGGAATGCAGCTGAATTTGGAGGGCAAGACAAAGGAATCTCAACCAAACCTATTGTTTGATTGGCAATTATTGGAAATATCATTGCAAAAGCAGGTCTAATGAAGTGGCTGAGAGCATGCATGGATTGATGAAAACAGAAAGATTTTACTTTGTGTGATATGGTGTCATATTACTGTTTGTTTGTTATAAGTGTGGAAATTTATACCTGTAATTGAGTTTTGATTATAGTTTTTACCTGGTTCGAGGTTGAAGGCCCATAAATGACAGTTTCAACTGGATCCATATCACCATGATTCTGTCTTAGAAATGCATGCATTGTTGCAAGCACCCCAGTTTCGGTGCCTTTATCCAGTCTCAGCCTGCTTGCAATTGTTCTTGTTTTAAACAAGTACTCAAGGTAAAAGCGACCTATAAGCTGTGGATCACTGTTAGTGATCCACACTTTAACCCACAATACTTTTCTGCTGCATGTATCGATACAGCCGTACACAGCAATAGGGAATGTCCAATTTTGGTATCCCATGAGTTTGTCATGGCCATCGAGGGAGTGCACATGGTTGGGCCCTGGCGACGTAAAATGGCCTTTTGCTTTCTTCTTCTTGAACTGAGGAGCTCTTCTCTCCAAAGCATCAGAGTCTACATCATACATAACGGCATATACAACATCCCTTGGTACCTTCAAGCCATAAACTTGTCTGATTTTTTTCTGTAGTGCTCGATATCCTAGTAATTTCCCTGGCCCTTGCATTTCGTTTTTAACTGCACTTTGGATCTCGTCTATGGTTACCGTGCGATCAGTATAACTGATTTCAAAGTGATTAAGCCTTCTGTCAAGTGTCCTTATGCTCCAAGCATACTCGCCAAAATCCCTCAAAACATAATCTAGGATCTCCTCGCGATGCAAGCCCTCTTCGACGTAACGTTTCAATGCTTCTTTCAGAAGTTCATCTTCTTTCCACTGATCATTTTTGATCCTTACCGCCGCCATGTTTACACTTTCGTTTTTCGCGCTAAAAGGATAATCCTTGTCGAATTGCATTCTGGTCTATGGCAGCTCTAGGCCAATGGCGTGTTTTTTTTGTTTGTTTTTTTTTTTTATTATTATTTGTTTGTTTTTTTTTTCTTTTTTTTGTTTGTTTGTTTGTAGTTTAATTTACAACGAAAAAAATAACCTACCATTAAAAAGGAAAGAAATCAAAATAAAAGGGAAAAAAAAATAGTGAAGAGAAAGAGAAATGAAAGAAAGCTTAAGAGTTCTCACCAAATTAAGAAATAAAGAAAAGAAAAGAAAAGAAAAAAAAAAAGATAGAAAAAAAGAGCATTTAAAAAAAAGAAAATTGGAAAAACTGAAATTAAAAAAAAAAAGAAAGAAATTAAAGAAAGAAAGAAACGAAAAAAAGCACAGTTTTCCAAAAAAAAAATCAACAAAAAACGGAAAACTTGCAAAAAGAGAAAAAGAAAGAAAGAAAGAAAAGAAAAAAACATAGTTTTTCAAAAAATCAATTGTTTATTTACAAAATTACTATGGCAGCCCTAGGCCACCATACAAAAGCTCTCTCCACAGCTTAAGGTTTGGACTCAATAGACACTTCAAAAATACCCAAGGAACTGACATCATAAACGATCCAGAATTTGGTGAGGCAAATAAAGTTTTTCTAGCACAGTGTGTTGATCTTAAAAAACAAGGACTCGGCAAAATTCAACACAAACCTCCAATCCTCGAAAATGATCTTAAAAAACTCTATGAGTGTGGAGTTTTTGGCTTACAAGACCCAAGAACACTGCAAAACAAAGTATTTTTTGAGATAATGCTGTTTTTCTGCCACCGTGGTTGTCAAAACCTCAGAGAGTTAAAAATTTCAGACTTCTCATTCAGCGTAGACGACAAAGGATCTCGATATGTGTATAAAGCTGGCGACGAGCTGACAAAAAACAGGAGAGAGGACGACGACGGTTTAGAAGGAGGAATTATGTATGAAAAACCCGGACCGAACTGTCCTGTTGCCTCGTTAGAACTTTATATTAAACACTTAAATCCAAAGAACCAGTTTTTGTTCCAAAGACCGAAGAAAAACGCAAGAATTGGTGTTGACGAGATTTGTTATGACAACATGGTAGTTGGTGAACGGATGCTTGGAGAGAAAATGAAGGTTATCTCTCAAGAAGCAAAACTTTCAAAGCTGTATACCAATCACTCTATTAGAGCTACATCTCTAACCATCCTGGATAGGGCTGCTTTTGAAGCACGCCACATCATGTCGGTAAGTGGTCATAAAAGCGAGAGCAGCCTGAGGAGCTACTGTCAAACAGACATAAACACAAAAAGAAGAATGTCAGAAACCATCACTGCTGCATCACTTGGAACTGACTCTACGAGTGTAGATACTAGCATAGCTGTAAGTAGCGAAACTCTTAACTTATCGCCTACATTTACTCTTTCACAAGAAGAATTTTTGATGGGAGAATTTAGTGTTAGCAACTCCCACTCAGAAATTTCAAAAAACTATAATTTTGTGAATTGTAACGTCACTATCAATAGCTAGAGCTAAAGTTGTTTTTTCCTTAGCTTCCTTTTTACGAGAATGTCATTTCTTGTTTACTTCTGATACTTTAATAAGATTTTTAAGGCCATTCACTTTGGCATCTGAATTATTATAGGTTTCATTCACTCCGGCGACATTTTTGTTGTTGTTGTCGTATCCTTTAGGCTTACATAACTTATAAATTTCTCAGTTTACATAACGTTTTTATTCAGAATTTGTATTTATCTTCAGTATTATGTACAAAAACAATTATTTAAGAAATCTTTATTAACTTATTTTCATATATTTTGTGAAGAATTATTGAAATATTTTCAAATAAAAATTTTGCGTTTTTCACGCGACATCATGGCGTTCATATTTCATGTCCCTATAATTTAATGTTTATGTTAATGTTTTTCCAGTATACAAAATGTATAATAAAGCAATTATTGAATTCGGTTATCGCATGATATCGTAAATTATCAAAACCTCGGCTGTGTTATCTGCCTCAGCCTTCGGCTTCGGCAGATAACACAGACTCGGTCTTGATAATTTACGATATCATGCTCAACCTCATCCAATAATTGCTTAAGATTGATAGAGGTATTGTTTAGCTAAACGTTTAAAATAGTTCTTTAATAGTTCGACCGTTGAAAAAATTTAGACAAATTCAATTCGTTTCAATTCAAGCAAAACCAACAGCTGTTTTAAATGTTCATTTAGCTGTAATTAACGTTTGAAGAGTTTCATATCATTATCATTAAGAAATGTAAGAACGTAATCATCCCTTGATATTTACTAATTGTATTAATTGTTTGAAAGGTTTTATATCATTATCAATAAGAAACGTAAGAATGTAATCATCCCTTGATATTTAGACTGTAAAATACCAAAGAACACTGGACAACAGTCTTAAAGAAAATGTTTATAATTACTTTTGAAAGAACTTTGTAGGTTTGGTATGTTAAATTGTTGAATAAAAACATTTATTGAAAGAAACTGTATGATTAGAATTTAATATCTTATTATTTTGCTTAGCAGAAATTTCTAATATCATATATACATTTTATAATAATCCAAAAATGAAAATCAAGTTAAATGCAAATAAAAAATGTGCAGCACAGATGCTTGCTTACAGAAAGTAAGGAAAGACCTGGGAAAAGACATTAGAGAGCAAACAGAGTGCAAGCAATATATCTGTGAAACACAATTTACTAAATAGTACAAAATAATGCTAATTAAACAATAGAAAACATTAGAATTTGTATAAAATTGTACTATTTAGTAAAACTAATTTTTCACGGATATACTGTTTGCACTCTAGAGTGCATTCAGTTAGTATGTGAAACTTTACTAATACTAAATAGTACAATTTTATGCAAATTCTATTATTTTCTATCGTTTAACTAGCACTATTTTGTACTATTTAGAAATTAGTGTTTCACGGATTAACTGAATGCACTCTAATCCATGAAACACTAATTACTATTTTGTACAAAATAGTGCTAATTAAACAATAGAGTGCAAACAGTATAACTGTGAAACTTTACTAAAACAAAATTGTACTAATTCGTACAAAATCCTTTGTTTTCCATTGTTCAAGTAGTACTATTTTGTACTAAATACTATTTTGTGTTTCACAGATATACTGTTTGCAATCTACTGTTTGCACTCTAAAATGTTCAACCACTTCACTATTAAACATACAGTTTAATTCATATTTATTGAGAAGTTTAGACTATTTGCGCGCATTCATACCAAGCTCAATTAACAAATAGAAGATTCAACAAAACACTTGGGCATGCTAGTAAGAAGTATATCAAACTGTAGAAAAAACTTAGCAACGCTAATCTAAAGAAGCCCGAGTTAACGCCACAGGTGGCGTCTAGTTAATCATAAATTAAGCCAAGCTTTCGGGTTCTGAAAGCTAAGATAACCATTATGAATCAAAAGCTAGAAGAACAGCAAACAAAAGATCTTTACCTAGAAGCATATTCCCGAAGGGAAAACTTGAAGTTTTTAAGCACATATGAGACGCCACAAGAAGACGTAGAAGCAGTTCTAAGATCCTTTCTGAACGACCAATTGGGTTTCCATGATTATGAAACGGTGGAGATACAGCGGATTCACCGAAACCCCTTTGGAAAGAAAGCTGAATATGGTCCAAGACCTATCTTGGTTCGCTTCTTGAGGTATAAAGATGTGGACAAGATTTCGTCTCTGGGCTATCGATTGAAGAACACTAAATACAGAATCTTTATTGATTTACCGACGGACCTGGTTAAAAGAAGAAAACCACAGATGGACACCTTGAAGAAGGCAAAGCAGAATAAGATGAGAGCAAATTTCAGTAAGTCAGAACCTGACAAACTATACATTAATGGCAAATTTTGGCCATTAGGCAAAGTTCTCACAATCTAAACTCAATTCTCTTTATGAATTACTCTTTTAATATATTTATAATAGGCCATGTCATAAAATATCTTGTGGACCAGTGAAGTTTTTTGTTAAAACAACCCAGTATGAGTACTTTAGTAGATTTAATTCACATTAGAAGCGTAGTATATCATTTATTATTTTTTGAACATATTTTATTGATTGTTCTTCTTTGTGAGTGTGTATTAGAATCGGGTTATATTCCTACGATCGGTTGCGATTATATGTGAACAGAATTCTGCGATCGTGATATTGTAAGTGTCCAGCAATTCTCAGTTTTGCCTTGCATAAAACACGTGTTGATTTTCGCAAGCAAAAAACATGTCTTTTTAGATTTGTTTCAGATATAACTGATTCAAAAGTATCAACTCACGATTGTATATGCTAATTTACGTTTGTAAGCTATATAGACAAGTAAATAACTATTCAAGTATTCAAATATTCACAATCATAAATCCGAACGTTTCTTTTTTGATTTGCCAGCGATTCCTTGTTTAAGTAAGGTTAACGAGATTAGAACATCGCGCTGATCAATACTACTTCGTCTCCGTCGTCCATGTTGAATATACATATGTACTTTGTTTTACGGTTGAGTGATAATTCGCGGATTCAGGGGTCAACAGATCGCCGGCGATCGATATGTGAACGTTCGATTTGAGATCCTCCGTTGAGAGGATTCCGCGATCGAGCGATCGTCTGCGATCATATGTGAACCAGGCTTTATGCTATTGTATGATTCAAAGATTATTCCATTGTTGTAACATTTTGACAAGAAACCCAAGCGTTTTTATTTAAGAATATGATTCAAACATTACACTATTCATTGTTGTTATATTTTGACAAGGAACCCAGGCGTTGTTATATTAGAATATGATTCAAAGAATACTCGATTCGTTATTGTATTTTGACAGGAAACGCAGCCATTGTTATATCATAGCATGGTTTAAAAATTACTCGTTTTTTTTATATATATATATATTTGGACAAGTAACCCAAGCGTTATTATTATGACTCATTAGGCGTTATTATATGATTCAAAGATTATTTGATTCATTTTTGTATCATTTAGAGCGATGATTACGAAATTTAAAATGTTATTTCCAAAAGTACCCTATGTAGTTTCAAAAGTGCCCTATACAGTTACCAAAGTGCCCTATGAGTTACAAAAATGCCCTATACAGTTACCAAAGTGCCCTATGAAGTTACAAAAATGCCCTATGCAGTTACCAAAGTGCCCTATGAAGTTACAAAAATGCCCTACGTAGTTACCAAAGTGCCCTTTTTAGGTTACAAAAGTGCCCATTTATCTAGCTCTCTCTCTCTCTCTTTCTCTCTCTATCTATCTATCTCTCTCTCCCTTTCTTTCATTCTTTCTTTTTATCTTTCTTTCTTTTTTTCTCTCCTTTCCTTATTTCTAAATTATCATTCTTTTTATTTATTATTATCCTGATTCATAACATCTTACTTAGTACACCACTGTTGAAATATTATCATTGTAATTATTATTATCATCATCATCATTCTGGTTTTAAATTTCAATTTTCTGTCACTGTTCTTTCCTATCTGTCGGATCATTTGTTTTTGTTTCTCTCTTCCTATCTTTTCCATTTATTGATTATCAACATAATCAATTACTGCTCGTAGAACACCTCGCGCAGCTGGGTTGGGAATGCCTCCATTATTGCCTTCATCATCATCATCACTATCATCGTCGACATCAATGCCATCCCCTCGTATTATGCAAATCTTATGTAATATACAGCATGCTATGATGGTATTTGGAATCTGGATCTCTTTCGTGATCCTCGTCCAAACGTTTAAGGAGCACCCTCCATCGTCCTTTCAGCAATGCACACGCATTTTCTACAACAGTTCTTGCTTTTGAAAGCTCTTTATCAAACTTCTTCTTCTCTCGGCTAAGGGCACCATTATCCTTTATAACTGGCAGGAGCCAGGTTTTCAATGGCTACGCCGAATCTGCCACCACAAGAGGGCGAATTACAGTACCCCCCAAATCCTGGAAAGGCTCCATCAGTATATTATCTTCGTTTTCGGCTGCCCAAAAAAAAATTGCTTAATCTTAGCATTCTTGCATCATGCAGGCTTCCAGGGAAACCATGGGCAATAGACAAAAAGAGTTTCGAAGCGTCTTTTGAATTTTTCTTTTAAATGTATAATTAATCTTTCGTAAACCTTTTTGTATCGATAATATATTTTTGCGCTTCTAGAAACAATTTAAGATTATTACAAACAGTGAAATTGGGACATCCATTCAAAAAGTAATCAACCTTTTGTTTATCGGTGGTATCGTTTTAAGCTGTGGGAAACTGACAAAAGGGCTGTAAGATGAGCGGCATATCGAGAGCAGTGTAAGAAATAGTGGCAAGCTGATTCAACTGAACCATCATTACATTCAAAAAGAGGAGAGGGCTTACATGCGATTTTAAACAGATATGAATTAAAGCAGATTGTCGAAGACGCAGTAGCGTATGCAGTATAGAGGCCTGCCTAATTAGAGATGTATTTAAAAGTTGATTATATTCTTTACAGTGGTGAGATCGAATTTTTCTTTTAAATACATTTAACGAGTTTGATTATGGTGATACTGATTATGGTGATACTGATTATGGTGATATTGTTTGGGGAAATAAAATAATATCACGCTTATGGAGTCTCGTCAAACCCTGCACAACAAAGCGGCCAAAATCATCCTGGATCGTCCTCCATACCCCTCAACATCTGATGCTCGGAAAGAACTTAATTGGATGGAACTCAGTAAGCGCAGATACTACCATCGATGTTTAAATATATTCAAATGTAAAAACAAATTATTATCATCAAATCTAAAGCTAAATAAGATCAATAAGCATGGCTACAACACGAGGTATGGAAGCGAGTTTCGCTTACCACGACCCAAAACTAACTGGGGAAAACAAACAATGCAGTATCAAGCCATGAAAGAATGGAACAATCTGAGTGACACACTTAAACAGTGTTCTAAGATTAGCAATTTTAAATCAAATTTCTTTTAAACTTGTAAACCTAAGTAATTTGAACTTTTCATCTTTTACATTTTTACATAATAATGATGTTGACTTTTCAGTAACGAGCTGGTTTCGATATTCAAACTCTCTTTTTACATATTATTGTCAAAATATCTTATTTATCGGGATCTATTTATCATTTTTGTAAGTAGTACACTGTTATTTATATTGAAAAAGCTAACAATAAGTTTGAAGAGCTGGTCCCGATTAGTGTGTTCTGTTTTAGATTGGTAGAAGTGCGCCTTTTGTCCTTTTTTAATATCAGGAAGCGGACCAATGAGCAGAAACACTCAGGAAAACACTAAAATATTATATTCATGTCGCCCAAGCACATGTATTGAGCCTTCATTACTCCCGGTCTCATTCTCAGTCTCAACTGCAATCATGAATCTAAATAGTACACGTAATATTATCAAATTTATTATTCATAAAATTTGTATGACAATGATGATTTATGCTAATTCAAGGACATTTTTATTAAAATCAGACTTTTCAAGAACAATTAATTGCAAAAACCAAGTTAAACAGTTAACCAGAAATGGAATTTGATATGTAAAACGACATGTCAAATGTCATAAACATGTCAATGCAGAAATTTCTATAGATACTACAACAGAAGTCAGAAAATTAGAACTACAGCCTGTATTGTGTATATTATGGGGAAAATCGTTACAGTTAATGAGCTTCTGAAAATTTTGGCAAAATCCTGAAAATAAACCTGAAACATTAACTGTTAACCTTTGATCATGTTGTCCCTATACCCTCCAGCTCAATAGAAAAAAATAGACATCTCAGAAATGCCTGTTTTAGACCAAGGATGCTGAGTGGAATAATGCCCCGGTCGCACTAGGCAAAGTTTGGTAGAATATGTTGTCTTAATCCGACAAAACCTGTCATCACAAGTCCATTTCTAGTGCGACCGTACATTTGACAGTCCACCAAAACTTTGCCAACTGACCAAAATAGCAAAGGCGCCGTCGAACAAGGTAGAAACTCGACTATTCGGTCAAAACCTCTCTAAACAAAAGAAATCACATCGGGAACTATCATCGCTTGTCATTTGACAGAAAAACAGAAACCTGATGTCTGATCAACTAGAGCGGAATTCAATAGAATGTTAAATGTTTTCTTGTCAAGGCGTACTTGCTTACAAAAGTAATCTTTAGGGATTTTCGGATCGTCATAGTGCATTTCAAGGGGCCCTCCAGGCGTATGGAGTGAAGCAGTGTACAGTATTTTATTCTGCAGTCTATGTTCTCCATTGAATGAATTAATGCCTGGTAAAAATTTATAGAAATATAATATGAAATTTTGCAATTGCTCAATGCATCAAGTGATGAGGAAGTAGGGGAAATTTTGACAAGTGAGGCTGTCCTAGATGTTCTTGAAGAAATAAGCTATACTGGAATACCACAGAAGGAAACATTGTTTTCTGTAAAAGAAATTGTACAGTAAGTTCCACCTAAAAAAATTCTGTAATTTTAAATATATACATAAGTCTTTTGCTCTCGAGTGATAATTCACACACATTACTTTACCTAGATTCAAGTTTATAATAATATAAAATTTAAACAAATCAACATTAAGAGGGTGGCAAAAAAATGAGAATCATTGAATTCGCATGCACCTATATTCTGAGCCTATATGTATAACACACTGCCTTCATGTTCAACAGATCAATATGCATGAAAGACCAATAAACAGGACACTTGCCTACAAGTATGTGGGTTATTGAAATGCATGAAAGCCACTCTTGATGTTTGGCAACCAGTATTTGAAAGCAATACTGCTTTCGTTATTACAGCTGATGAATTTTCGGACAAGCTTGATGTCAAATACAGTACATCCCAGATGAAAAAGGATCCAGTGATTGACACCTTCAAGTTATTTTGTGACACCATAGAGAAAATTGATTGAGGTTTGAATGATGATATTTTAGTCTCTGGGTATTGCCGGGATCCCTGTGTCAGGGATCCCTGTGTCATACACGGAGTACATGGAGTGATTTTGTATGTGAAGTTTAACTAGTTTCAGGAGCGAATAAAGTGAGTTTAATCGATGGTGTATTCGTCTTTTCTACAACTGGCGGAGAGGATTAAAACAACGAATTGACAAGGCATGTTTTCAAGCGGAGAAATCGGCGGTATCAGTCCATTCGACTGCAAAGGAAACCCGACTAACGTTGGACCTCGATGGAAACGATCGTTTGAGTTTTTCTTTTCTAGAAGTTAAGGGAATCGAGTAGAATGCACAAAAGAAAGCACTTCTCCTTCACTGTGCTGATACCGAAGTCCGAGATATTTTCGAAATCTTAACAGATCCAGGTCCCGTTACAGGAGACGACACAGGATACATAAAGGTGATGCAAACGCTGAAAGGCCATTTTGAACCATAAATGAACATTCCATACGAACGACATCAATTTAGGCAAGCACAACAAGGAGAACAAGATTATTCCAACTAGCCAAAACTTGTGGGTTTGAAGACAAGAAAAAGAGAATACACACGTGTCACTCCAACACGTTGCGTGAAAAGCTCTTAGAAGCCGGTGGGGGACTAACCCTTGAGAGAGCACAGGAGATTGGCAGAGCTATGGAAGCTGAAGAAAGACAAGGCAAGTCTGAAGAGAGTGACAAAATATCTGTTGACAGCGTAAATGCTAAGCGAAATGAGCCCAAACCAACAAGTGCTAAATCGGGGAGTTGCTCAAGTTGTGGACAAAAGGGAAACTACCAAAACGACCCCAAATGTAAGGCAAAGATGGCTACTTGCAACAAGTGCATGAGGGTTTGACATTTTGCAAAATGCTGTCGCACAAGACCCTCTGGAGAGCAGAAACAAGTAAACCAAGTAACAGGGGAAGACAAAGGCTATTCGTTTACAGTTAAACAATCAGACCAACTACTGCCAACAATTGCCTTACCCAATGAACTCATCGACTCAGGTTGTATGTGCAACATTTTATCAACAGCTACATGGAAAACCCTGAAGCAGAATAACATTTTGCGTGAATCGAGGAAGACTACCAAGAGATTATTTAGTTATGGCTCCAAAAAGTCCTTAGCAGTTGCCGGGGAGTTCGATGCTGAGCTGTTCTACCAAGAAAGGAATTGTTCAACCACCTATGTCGTACATGGGGAGAAAGCAGTCCCGGTACTGGGCAAGAAAACATGTGAAGCACTTGGAGTGTTGAAGATCACGATAAACAGTGTCTGCAAGCAGCCTATATTGGACGAATTCAAAAAATGCCTGGAGGGAGTTGGGAAGTTGAGGGACTTCCAAGCCAAATTGCATATTAACGAGGCAGTCAAACCAGTGGCCCAAAAACAAAGACCAATACCATTTGGTCTAGGAGGAAAAGTTGAAAAGAAACTAGAAGAGCTAGTTAATGCAAACATTATTGAACCGGTTGAAGGGCCGACTCCGGGCTGCTCCACTGTTTTAATACAGCATGAAATTTTATCTGACTCCCAACATACAACATGTATGGCACTGCTTTTTGCATTAGATATCTGGCTTAGAAATATGGATAATGGTTTCATAAATGGCAACGTATTTATTGATCTAAAAAAAGCGTTTGATACCAGGATGCAAGTGAAGTCCGCAGTTTCTTAGGCCACAGGCTAACCACTCTAATAAATGAAGGAAATACCAAATGGCGTCTTGTCTTTATCTTTTTATGCGCGCGCGTTATCGATTTTTTGTCATCTCCCCTACCCCCCTTGGTAGCAATTTTGTTTTTCTACTATACAATATACTAACAAGGTAGGCAACTTCACGGGCTTCCTGTGGAAAATTCAAACTTTGACGAGAGAAAGCCGCGAATTTATCCAGATATTTTGACTCCGAAAACAAAAAAAGTATACAGAACGTCGTACTTACATCTAATCTTCAATAATTTAAAGAATTTTGATAATAAATTCTCTATAAGGAGGGGTTTTTTGGGCTTTTTTAGCGAAAACTTTTGTGCCGTCAGTTATGCTTGCATCCGAGCGGGCCTGAACACGAGAAAAGGGATCCAAAACAAGTCCTCTCCCTCCCTCTCCAATTGTTTTTGGTTCGTTACCACGTGCTTCCCAACCCAACACCCCGTGAGTCTTGCATTTTACTTCCGGTTTTTTTTTTAACCAAACAAGAAGCGTCGCCTATTTTTGGCTTCGCGAAACTGGAACCGGCGATTTTCGCTGCCTTTTTGTAAAGCTTTTTTATCGTATAGTTGTCAGATCTATCTTGAAAAACGTCGTATAGAAAAAAATAGAAATAAGATATATCGTATCAGGAAGAAAAAGGACAGAAAAAAACATTTTAAACTATTTTTCATTCACCTAAAGTGCAATGAAGTAAGTATTCTTTTATTTTTTCTTGTAGTAAACTTACGTAGTACGCCGGCTCCACCAACTTAGTGTGAACAAAGCTTGAGAAAAAATACATATTTATCAAACTATTGATAATCAACTTATAATTAATAATATTCTCCTACTTGCATTACAAATGTGTATTTTCTCTGCATGAATCGTCTTAGGAAGGCATGGCAGTTTTTTGGCTTTAAAGACGTTGCTAGCCATTCCAGTGGAACACACTAGGTTAACGTTTTTGCCGTTACTTTCAAATAAATTAATCATCTCAGTTATAAGAAAAGATTTACCAGTGCCCGCTTTGCCTTGTATAAGAAAATTATGCCCTGCTAGTGCTTGGTCTAAGCAATACTTTTGCTCTAGCGTCAACCTAAGTGGCAGAAAAAATACAGTTTTATAATAAATTACACTGAGTTTGCTCAGTCACAGCAGTGCATCCTAACAGAGGAGTGGGACAACATTTCTCCCGAATTTAGAGCAGTGAGGAATGAGCTATCCACCTTAGGAAATCTAGCGTAATATTCTGCCCCATCTATTGTTAATATTAAGGTATGCAAAGGCAGCTCTGGCCTGGAACAAATCCTGGCCAGAAAGCGATAAATGCGACAGAATGTGGATCAACCCGACGTGCTAGTGGGCGGGTGGGTGGAACAAAAAGTGATGAATTCATGGCGTCCTTTCCCTTTTGTATTAGTGTAAAGGCCGTGAGAATACATGTTAACAACTCCTCTGTGACATAATTCACAAATTCAAAGTGACTATGAATAGTGTAATATTCTGCCCCATCTATTGTTAATATTAAGGTATGCAAAGTCAGCTCTGGCCTTCCCGAATTTCCCACAATATTGCTACCAATCATGCCTTGTTACAGGCTCTACCAAAATTCATGAGGTCAGCTGGCTTCAAACCAGCCCCCCTCTTCGCAATCCTTATCTTCCCCCTCCTAAATCCAATGAGGACTGACAACATTCTGATAACATTCTTTAATATGCTAGACCGTTCAACAACATCAAGCACTGTTGTTTACACTTTTGGCCTCAATTAGGGAACGCTAAACTGAACCCCAACAACTTGTTACACTCCCGATGTCCTTGACCAGCCGCTAGATCCAATATTCTGGGTCACGAAGGTATAACAGGAACAAATCGGGCAACTCATCACCCCTTATAATATCATCATTAGTCGTTAGACCCTTTGGACCTTCCTCAACGGGAACCCCATTCATATCTACCCATTGAGGTGTGTTCGAGCTGGTAGAGTTTGTAGTTTACTAGAAATATTTTCCGCTCGCATATCTTCGCATCTACCATGCGACTCTTGCCACGTACGTTTGTTAGGAAACAGAAATCTAGAACAAAAAACGCAAAGCCATAGAAGAATAGCTATGCGTCCTATATATAATAGCAAATGGGGCTCCCGATCAGGAAGGAGCAAACTTCAAAACGACTGAAAAGTACGTCCAAAGACCCTCTAGAGTAAAGATTAGCCAATGGGAGTTGCTCGCCCTAATCCGAGAATTGACCTATCTTCTCAATACACTAAAGAAGAACAAAACGAAATAGAAACGAAAAACAATAGACCTTAAAAGATAATCGCACCTCACTGCTCGATACTCGTTTCAGACCTCCCAGGTCGATAAACTAAGCTCACTGGCCGATAACTCGTTTCAGACCTCCCTCGTCAATAAACCAACCTCACTGGTTAATACTCGTTTCAGACATCCCTGGTCAATAAACCAACCTCACTGGTCGATACTCGTTTCTGACCTCCCTGGTCGATAAACCAACCTCACTGGTCTATTATTCATTTCAAACCTCCCTGGTCAAAAAACCAACCTCACTAGTTGATATTCCTTTCATACCTCCCTGGTCGATAATTAAAAACCTCACTGGTCGATATAAGTCTCAGACTTCCCTGGTCGATAAACCAACCTCACCGGTCGATACTCAATGCCAACCTCCCTGGTCAATAATCAGACCTCACTGGTTGACATTCGATTCAGACCTCCCCGGTCGATAAAACTGAAAAGACTCCTCTCCCGCTCAATCATCAGATTTTCCAGCGGACAGTCACATATGGCCAACTTAAAAACAATCATATTTTGGGCACCCTGTGTATGAAAACCCTCGCCCAAACACGATAGTTGAAAACTTTCAATGGATATCCTGCCGCATCCACCATTACAATCCGCTTCGGTCTTTGCCATCATACTCCTATTACAACTTCCTAAACGGCCATGTGTACGCTATTGGTGTACAATCTAAAGATTCGAAATTTGAAGCTTTAACATTGTTTTATTTTGCTCCTAATTTTATCTCCGCTAAATAAATCCGAATGAGATTCGACATCGTAAATATTTGACAGTCAAAGATTATTTGTTGCTCTAAAATATTCTTATAAAAACAGTGTAATAAGCAAAAAATAAAAACCGAAGATACTCTGTCACGACGTTACTCCAAAATGTAGCGTAACATTAGTGTCATCTCAAGAGTAAATTGCATTCAAAACTACCGTGAGTTTCATCCATATCGTTCCAAAGTTATCGCCCGTTTAGTTCCAAAAAAATCGTGCGCATCGTCCCTATGAACCCAATGTTTTTTCACTATCGGTCCAAAGTTGCCGAAAATTACCGCCTCTATCGCGCCATTTTTCCCCCTCTCTTTTGTGCCGAGTTATCGTGCATACCGTCCCTATAGTCCCGATGGTATCGTTGTATTAAACTGCAAAGTTTTAAACAATCTTCTGTGATTAATCTACTTCACAATCAATTAATTAATCCTATCATTTGTAGGTTTGCATATAAGAGATTTGACATTTCACTCCCCGAACTTTAATTGATGCAATAAAGTGAACGTTTTTGTATGTTTTATATATAGCTTGTCGTTTTTTGTCTTTCTTTAATTAATTCTGCATACTTTACCTTTCACTATACTTTGCTTCTGTTTTCAGATTAAGATCCCACAATAAACACTTTGAAAAGCGTAATACGTTAATATTTATGTTTTTTTATTACACCTGTTTATTATCCTGTGTTCATGGTGTTGATGTATATTATGGGTTCAAGTGAAAAACTATACGTCGGTCTGACAGGATGAAATAAAATAGGCTAGAAGTGCCATAAGCCTGTGCAAAATTCACTGATTTTGAAAAGATTACATCACCGATTGATGTTTCTTAGCTGTTTAGTCTTCTGTTTTGTGCACTAATATCATTGTGCGAGCTGAACTATTCACTCTAAATAATTTTTTTCGTTCAATTATTCCGCGTGAATTTATTTACATTGCCTTTACAGCCTGTGGACTAAGGCATGCCAAGCGATAGAAATACTATGCAAGAGTAATGATTATATATGAAGAAATATAATGGAAATGAAAAAAAAACAAAAAACAAAACACTTTATTTGAGGGGGAAAAAAAAAAAACAATCAGAGCGCCTCGCTAGCTTTTGTTTAGTCAGGGTGGGTTGCTATGGTAACATTGACTGCTTTGTACACACCTGAAGCGGGATTTTCAAAGTTTTGCCCGAGACGCTACAAACAGACAAAAAGCTTAATAAAGATAATAGTTTATGGATTACAATATTTCTTTATCACTTTTATTTTTCTAAGAACAAATATTTAATTAAAACAAACATTTTCTTTGATAATGTCGAAGACAGTAAATTTGATTTTGATTTTAATCATATAAATAGTTCTGATGGTAAATCTGCACAAGTCAGCATGAAATATAAAAATATTATAAACTGCTTAGGTATATAGTATGATGTCCAAATTATTTCCCATCTTGAAAAAGAGATTTGCTTCCTTGCTCAAAAAAAATAAAACAACTATTCAAGTTGGTGCAACGACTCAAGTAAATTGCAATAATAATTTTTTTTTAAATGTATATATATATAAAAACATAAAAACATAAACATAAAACATAAAAACTCGACTGAACTCAGCAAATACATCTGGACTCTCAAGAACGGTAATATCAGCTACTCCATTTTATGGCGCGTCCTATCTTCAAGCTCCGCCTACAACAGCTCCAGCAAAAGATGTAACCTTTGTCGAAAAGAAAAGTTTCTAATAATTTATCGACCGGAACTCTCATCATTAAATAAGCGCAACTAACTTGTATCTTCATGCCGCCACAGAAACAAAGCATTATTACGCAACAGCTAAACTACATCCACTAATTAATTACGTATACTCTTTCTATATAAATGATAGTAACGAATATTCTTATCATTAAATCCCCTGAAGAGTGAAGCAATTCACGAAACAGGCTTGTCGGGAAAAATGTTGTCTTGACTTTTTCTTCTCAAACAAATATTCTGCTCTACTTCTATCGATGTATTGAGCACTATTTTACGGAAAATTGATTCACAGATTTCTTATATACATATATATATATAAACGATCGAAAACAACCGACAAGCTACGAAAATAAATCTGAACTGCGTGCAGATTTTATGTTTATGTTTAAAAAGCTTCCTTTGTAAGTAGTAGCTATTCTGAAAATCACAAATAGAGTTCATGTAAATCAATTGAAGATTAATTTTTATATGTCCTTATTCAGTTTCCAAAAAAATTGTTTAAAAGTCTTCATCCACTGAGTCTTCAAATAATAGTGCAAACTTTGAAGGTAAGTCAAGTTTAGTTATAATAAAGATCTGCGATTTAAGTGCTCGTTTGGTTTACTTCTCTTTAACTTAAATAAGTGAACTGTACATGTACATAAATAATTACGGAGTTGAGCTAAACTATTATCTTCAAAAATTAGTGAAATTGAAGCTCCGTGACTGCTAAACAGAATTTTGAGCACTTCAAATTATTTTAAAAGACATAGTTATTGGTAGAGGCTGATGCTCCATATCCATAGCTATTAATTAATTTTTCCTCGTTTTAGTAGCTTTGACCATGAAACTCAAATATCAAATAATTCAGTTTTCAACAACTGTGGCAAACAAATGTACTAAAGAGGGTTGCTTAACTGTGAAGGAATCCATCATCATCACCAAAACGTTCAGCTATGGATCTTGTTTTAATGCATCAGCCCAAAAATCAGCAATGGATCTTGTTTAAATGCATAAGAATCAAAAATCAATCAAACAATCTACGTTGAAATTCAAATTGTCAGCTATATATGTTCTGATAGCGAGGATTGGCTTACGCACACACAGGAAACCCAAGCATATAGATGACCATAAACATAGGAGTTGTGCTGCATCATAAATAGTCTATTTAGTAAATAAATAAATAAATAAATAAATAAATAAATAAATAAATAAATAAATAAAAATAAATTAACTAAATAAAGAAACGAACAAACAAACAAAGAAACAAAACAATTTTTTTTTCCAGAAAATGTCATCAAGAAATATCACCAGAATCTATAAGTATGCGTTATTCTACTTTCCAAGAACAAAACAAATCGGTGTGGCAAAAACTTCAATAATTCAAGATGGCTACAAACATCTCGTCAAAGTGGGAGAGTACGTGTTTTTACAGTGGGATCTCGAAAAAGATGTGCTGGCAAGGATTGTAGCTGTGAATGGTAATGTTAGTCTTTATTTGCCGTTATCAATACTTTAATTATAAACCAGCTCATTCTTTTGCAAGGGCATCGAGGAGAATTTGTTAAAAAATAAATAGAAGTGAATTAGGGATGCATGCAAGCCCTTTAGTTGAAAGGCCGGCTTCTATTCTTTTTAAAGAAATTATTGTATTGATTCATATATTACATATTAGTAACCTCGAATAACACGGTTTGCTCTTGTTACCTTTATTTAATCTTGTCATTCATTTTTCAGAAGAAGAACATGTACTATGGAGCCAAGAGAGGTCAATTAAAAACACAAATGATATCCACTGTCATGAGGATGACCAGATGCTCAAAACCATGAGACCGGTCCTTCTGACTCCAACACCACAGCCAGTAACACCAAACTCAACCCCTACCCCACCCAACCGTAGATCGTCGACAGATATTACAGGGCTGATGCCTATACCGTTTTCCCTGCCAAGCAATGGTCAGTCAAGTGAAGCATTGTTTCAAGAAACGGTCCTGTTGAAACTTTCTAAAGTTGAAAGTGATATTCAAAGTATACAGATGCAGCTGGCGGATCAAATGAAACATATCGTAAAAATTAATGAAAAAATTTCGAGTGTTCAAGCCGTCTGCAACAACAACGCCCCTGCAGCATCTCCTATCAGCAACACATCTCCTGCCGTTCCTACAAACAGCACCTTTGCAGCTTTCAACGCTAATCACGTACCTCCAAACACACTTCCATCCGGTTTTTTCCACTGCCCAACACAACCAGCCGAGAACCTATTTCCTTTTTTTAATTTCACGGCACAAGCTCCCCCTTCATCGCAAGCAATGCACTTAACAGTTCACCCTCACCCAAATGAAATACCTTCTCACGAGTTTGTGGAAGATCTAAAGGAAAGTTCAGGGGCCGATAGAGGTAGTTTTTGTGTCGGTCTGCTGCGGGCAATGTGCCCGAATGCAGACGATTTAAAAAATTTTCGGTAAGAGGTGGAAGGGCAGGGAACAGGCACATTAATAGAAAAGCGTATAATTTTATAGAAGTTTCCCTATATAGAATGTACAACATCCAGGAGCAAGACAAAAAAGACGTATGGCAGTCTTGCGTCAATAAAATGAACACGCACTTAAGAAAATGCACATAAATCTATGTCGAGTTGTTACACATAACCCGTCAAACCTCAACTAGTTTTTACGATGTGATGTTGCGTAGAGTGTAAACAACAAATCATGAAAATTTGATACTAAAAAATAGTGCGATTTGTGGCACATTATATTGTTTTCTATTGTTTAAATAGCAATATTTTTTACTATTTAGTAACTAGTTTTTCGCTGATTTATTTTTTAAATTATTTGTTTGCAATCTAGTAGTTTATCACTATTGTTCGATAGAAAAAACTTTTCTTTTACTATGAGGACATCATTTGAATGATACACTGTGTATTATGTAGCTGTCTATAAGAGACTCACTATTTTACGGGTTAATTAAATTAACATTCACGTCTGCTAGCAGTTACTGCAGTGAATTTAGGTGTGTACATTAAACAGTATTTATTAATACTTAATGAGAATAAAAATTTCATGACATTTTTAAACAACAGTTGTCTGTCATCAATATTAAATTAGAAGATGTTGAAATACTGTTTAATTCAGATATTTTTGGGTACAAGAGAATTGGTCTAGTCAAATTCGTTGAATAATTAATGACCGTAAACAAAATCAATGCCATGAAGGGATCTGTAAATCCCGATACAGAATTCGTTCTGATTTCCACAATGTTGACTTTGAAATATCTCGGCCAAATTACATTTAAAGTATAAAATTTTTATCTTATAAAATAAGAATCATTAATGTATGAATTTGATAAGTAATATACAATATTCGCGTGAGATCTGTATATAGCAAAAAATAAATCTACATACACCAAGAATGCTTCACTGATGGTATCGTGAATAAAATACTCTGAAAACATTATTCAAAAACGAATACTCTAAATTCGTGAATTGACCAAACTTTTTTTTTTTTTTTTTTTTTTCCTTTTTTAATAATCTTTATTCCATCCATCAAAAAAGAAAAAGAGAATTGATCAAACTTAAAGAATTTCGCAAAATAAAATTTCTACAGACCAAAAAGCATAAGATCGTGAATAAAATACGCTGAGAAATCACCAAACGCGCGTTATTCAAAAACGACAAAAACGAATAATACCCTAGAATCGTGATCAAAGGATTTAGCAAAATAAAATAATTTGACTTTCAAGGAACCGCTTAACTCATAAAATGATGAGGAAAAATGCTTTTATTATAAATAAAGGTAATTAAAACTCAAGAATTTAACACTTCAAAACAAAAATTCTACATAATCTTCTAATGTGACCATCCTTGAGAAAAAGTCTTCATGAATACTTAAAAGTCTGTCCTCCTCCTCCATAGACAATCGTACACCTGTAAAGTCGACTTTTACAGAACAAAAATTGTACTTCAAAACTTGAATTAGTCTCACAGCATTCTTCGTCGTCTAAACAATAAGCGATGTTTAATAGTTCCAGATGTTCATGTCTTTTGAAAGCAGAGTGATAGAAAGCATAGTGTGTAATAGTGGAGCAATC
The DNA here is from genome assembly GCF_029948245.1 of Actinia tenebrosa. NCBI lineage: Eukaryota > Metazoa > Cnidaria > Anthozoa > Actiniaria > Actiniidae > Actinia > Actinia tenebrosa. The sequence continues at coordinate 2,370,668 of NW_028292572.1, read as the reverse complement.
TGGCATGATAAGGATTTTCAGTTTTGGGTAAGTATATGGTAGCATTAGAAAAAATAAGTCATCAATTTTACAATGGTTTATGTTTAGAAATACCAGATTTTGCATCATTAAGCCTGTAAAATCCATTCTGTCTCTTACAAATTTAGTTAACCAAGCACAGCTTAAATATTCAAGTGACTTGGTTCTCCTAATGCATTCATGTACAATGTTCCAGTTCAGAAAGTGGCATTCATCGATGAGCACTGTTTTTGTTGTTTTGAAAACCATCTCACAAAATATTTTCTTTGTTACTTGGCGTTGGTAGCCTAAATCAAGATGAGTCCATAAGAATCGGTCTTTAGACAGATTATACCATCGACGACAAACCATGCGAGTTTTTGAAACTTTCTCAAAAGTTGATAAGAACTGAAATATGTAGCATAGGATTTCATCTGGCAAGTTGTTAAATTGCACTGGTGAACATTTTTACCCTTTACAAAATAAATCTAGCTCATAATCCCAATGAACTCCAAGCATAAAACAAGATAACTCTTGCAACTCATACACGTTAATGTTGAGTTGAGAAAATTCACCAAAGGCACGATATCGCGAATAAGAAACGCTGAAAACTCACCAAAAGCACATTGTCAAAGATGGAATAGTTTACTTGAAATTTACCGAAAGTTTAAATTGTAAAAATAAAAAAACAATTTCTGAACAAACTAAAAGAGCAATTTCAAAAATAAAATAAGTTCATAAAACTAACCAAAGGTGCGTTAAAAAATATTATTAATGATGAAACTGACTCAAAGGTTTGTTTTGAAATTTAAGTTAGCTTCATCACCACAATAAAACACAATATCGAGAACAAAATTAACCAAAAACTCACCAAAGGCACGTTAACGGGGTATTTATACATAATATTATGGGTTCGACAGCTTCAAGATCACTCTCTTAACCACTGTCATTACACACGCTATACTGGTATACTAAGTTCCGGGTTTTTTCAACAGATATTTTGGTGCTGCGCTAAGCCGAGTTGTCCGAGTTGTAGCAGGGAAAAACCTTTTGTTTTCAAAACACTTTTCCTGCTACAATTGACTACTTGATTGCATGGACAATATACAGGAACTGGATATTATATTTTATAGTATATATATAAAAAACGACAGTATAGCCCAAGCAATGTCTAACTCGAATTGCAAGTAACAGTACATATAGCGAGGACATCAGGAAAAGAACGACTAGAAAGATCTATAGAACGTCGTAAAAGACTCAACAGAGAAAGAGCAAGACGATTTTATGAAAATAGAAAGAAAAAGAGATCTCCTTCTTTTAATCGCCAAACAAAGAAAAGATTGCTAGAAAAAGTAAGGAAAATTCTTCCATCCACTCCAGAGAAGAAAGCTTCAATCGTCAAGAGTTTACTCGAAAGCCCAAATTCAAGGCAAATATTAATCGAAAGTGGTCATGTAAATACAGAAAAAGACACGCACGAACAACAAAGAATATCAACTGTAGCTTCAGCCATCAACAATGTAAGAGAAGCAATTACCACCATCAAACACAAAAGGAACTCTGATGCTAGAGTAGCAGTAAATGTTGGCATTTCAATGCTTTGCGGAAGTCAAAGTGGACTGCAAACTCGCCTCTCTAAGGAACTTGGTATAACCAGAACAAGAATAGCCATGAGTGCGCAGCATCGCTTGAATGTGTTGTCAAAGGAGACTACCTCAAACTGGACGTACCTTACCAGAAAAACAAGAAATGATGCCGTCCCTGAAGAACAACGAAAACTCGCATTTAACTTTTGGAGCGATAAAGGTATCTCTCGACCAACTGGGAATAAAAGAGATATATCAAGACTGCAAGTTGGCCCACGTCAGTATATAGAACACGAAAAACAAATTCTAGAAAAAACACAAACGGAGGTTTACTTAGCATTCAAGCAAATGTATCCCAACATTGAAATAGGCCAAAGGTACTTTGAAAACTGCAAGCCTTTCTACGTTGTTCCCGCTCGTCCAAAAGACCGCAATTCCTGCTGCTGCAGGACTCATGTTGAAACTCAAATGTTGTTCAAGACCTGCATGAGATATCGACATACACTACGAAGAAGTGATGATGCACCAATCTATTCACACTCGACTGATCTTGTTGACTCAACTTTGTGTGACCGAAAGGAAGAAAACAAATACCATGATAATCACTGTCTCTCAAGGACATGCAACCATTGCGGAACAAAGAACTTTTTCCTTTTGCCCGAGGAAAATTGAAAAAATACCAATAGTAAAGTTCAATGGGAGCGATTCGAATACGTTGACGTTGGAGATTAAAAAAAGCTTCAATTGATTAGTTAGGAAACTTCACCTGGCGAAATGTTTGAGTACTTTATTCACCTAATGGAAAGCTATCCAGCCCACCAGTTCAGAGCAAATTGGCAGAACGCTGAGTTAAAGAAATTGATAGACAATTTACCCTTAGGTCACGTTTGTTGTATTCATGACTACTCAGAAAATTACAGCTGTCAGCATCAGGACCAAATTCAGTCACTGTATTACGGAGAAGTCCAGGTGTCCATCCACGTAACAGTAATGCACCGTCACGCTATTAGGGAAATTGATGGAGAAGAAAGTACTCCTGATGATCCTGCAGTCATAACTGAACATTTATATGTAATCTCACCAGATACAAAACATGACTCACACTCAGTTCACAATTGCAGAGATCAAATCTCGCAGTATTTGAAGGACATAGGATGTGCTGTTGAAACCACGCACGAATGGACAGACGGATGTGCTGCACAATACAAGAGTCGTCACTGCCTCGGTGATTTGTCCATGTCTGTTAAGGATTTCGGTTTCTCAACTATAAGGAATTATTTTGAAACATCTCACGCTAAAGGGCCACAAGACGGAGCCGGAGCTAATCTTAAACACAAATGTGATATGGCAGTAATAAGGCGTGAAGTGGTCATACAAAACGCTCGAGATCTATTCAACTTCGCTGAAAACAATTTAAAGGAACCATCACCAAGTCGGTATCAATCTCACAATGTCAGGCTAAAAAGACGCGTTTTCTTTTATGTCGAAAGTCAATCACATGATCGCAGTGATCGTTTATTCAAAGAAGTCAAAGAGATTAGAAGTATTCATAGTGTAAAATCTACTGAAGAGGAATTGAAAATCTCTACACGTCAACTATCGTGCTACTGCTATCATTGCTTGAATGGTGATTATTCTGATTGCCTCCACAAGGATTATGTTCCTCACTGGGAGTCAAAAGAAATGGAAAATGAACAGCATGGTCGAAGAGTTACTAGAACTATAGCACAACAAGAGACACCAGAACATGTTTAGGATCTTATTTGCATCAACTCAGTTGTAGCCATTGCCTCTGGAGATAGAGGTAGTGACTACTATTTAATGAAAATATCCGAGTGCAGTCACACTTTAGAGTCGAGAGTAAAAGATGACTGGGGAAGTGAGTATCCTGTCAGGGCAACGGTTGTAAAAGGTGAATTTTTCGAAAACGAAATTGATAATTCAGAGCATGATGGCAAACTTTTACTTTTCAAACTTATCAGAGAAAAATGTGCAATCGGCAACATTATTCGGCAACAATTACATATATTTGTCAAGAAATAAAGATTTTTGATGAAAAAAGGGACGTTTATGTTCTATCAATCGAAGAACATGAAAACATTCTCGAATCACTAAATGGATTCTAAAAATGTTATGTATTTTTCATTGCATATGTACATCATTTTCTGTAGTACATGCGTCTATTTTGTCTCATAAAAAGTTTTTATAAATTACATTTATACTCTCGTGCACTTTACATGTAAGAAAGAAATAGTGATTAATTAATATCAAACGTTAACTCTTCAAAAGTTATAGAATAATTTGTAAGCATATATGTTATTGAAAATTTCGATATTAAAATGTCTCAGTAATTCAATAAGGAGAAAAGCAAAAAATCAAAAGAACATATATATAGGCGAAATGTTCTGATCACAGAATGTTGTTTGGAATAATACGTATGATTTGTTCATAAACAATGCGGATGAATGAAGCACGATACGGACGAAAGGCACGTCTTACTTAATGCAGAATTGGGGCGAAAGATTCAAAATATTTGGTACGATACGTACGGAACTTTTGGGATGATAGGTGCGATACTTTTAGGCACGATAAGGACGATATGCGTGAAAAGTTTATTCTTGATTTGGTAAAAAGGCATGTTTTAACGCGGTTGAATTTTCTTGCTATTTTTCAAACGATTCTAACGCTTGTTTTTTCAACTTTTCTCTGGAAGTTTGAGCCCTAAGCTGTTGAAAGTTTCCACAATTGTAGGGAATTTCATGTGTACCTGGACATGACAAAATAATTTTAATAATGACAGAAAATAAAGATTTCATTCGAAATTTACCTCAATCGTTTTTTTTGTTGTTGTTGTTTTTGGTTTTTTTTGTTTGTTTTGTTTTGTTTTTTTTGTTTTTTTTCACAATTAATGATATCTGTTTTATTTATCTCTCTTAATTCTTAACCTTTTATTTTAAAGCAAAATCAAGTTATTTTCAAGGTGCACATGAACTGCAGATTTTTTCTGTGAAATTTCATGAACAAATGTTTTGTAGTTTTTGAGAAAATATGCAAAATATAGCGTTAGAAATTTGTTACGCGATTGTACACCAATAGCGTGCGCATGGCCAAACAAACAAAGAGTACAGAAGTATACCACGAATAATAATATAAAAGTATTGATGGTAAAATAAAGGGGGAAAAAACATGTAAAGCCTAACAACCAACCACACTCGTGCTTGGTAACCGAAAAACACACTACGAAATTGCAGAATTTCACTACAACTTTACAATTCTCGACTAATCAAGAACTGGGATGTAAACGAATAAATCACAAACTTCTACATCTTGCGTCTCTTAAACAACCTGTGGCAATGATGGGCACCGACGGCATCACCCCCGTTTCCATTAGTGTATTCTTCCAAGGCTGAACGAACCAAATTCTCAATGTCTTTGTTAGCCATCCCTTGAGCAAGCCGGGTTAAAGACTTCACAAACCAAAGAACGTACACTTCTTCGCTGGTGGTTTAGTGAGAGTGATTAATTCATGGCATCTTTTTCCTTTTGTAATAGTATAAAGTCCGTGAGAATACATATTAACAATTCCTCTGGGACATAATTTACATAGTCAAAGTGACTATGAATAGTACTTGGTCTAAAGACATGGAAAAACTTAAATCCGCAGTCGAGAAAGAAGCCCCTTGTGCTCAACTAATAGATCAAGCCAAAGGATTGCAGTTTCTCAGTGATGAGTACGATGGGCTCTCGGCTTCGAATGCCACATTTACTCGCGAAATTAACCGAATTTCTACTACACTAGCAGAGCTCTCAATTAAGATTTATCAGATTGACGAAGTTATTGAAAGCATCCAGCAATATAGCTATCAATACAACATCAAGATCGTTGGCGTCCCTCAAACAGATATTCGAGAATCTTCCCGTTCCACTGCAGATCTGTGCTTAAAGATTTTCCACAGTATGGGTGCAAGTGATGTCACTTTACAAGACATCGACACTGCTCATAGAGTTCCTAAGAGGAAGCCTAGTCGCCCTGGACAAAATTATCCTGATCCTATTATTTCCAAGTTTACTCGCCGCTTAGCGAAGGAAGAAGTAATGGCTGCCAAAAAGGCGTTACGTAATTTGACCCCAAGTGACCTTGGTCTTCCTCCTTTCATGACCTCGAAACACGTTAGTATTTACCATCATTTAACCCCGAGGCTGCAAAGTCTGTTATACGAAACAAAGCGTTTTAAAAGTGCAAATGATTACAAGTTTTGCTGGTCAAAAAGCACGGCTGTTTTTCTTCGAAAAGATGACTCATCGACTGTTATAAAGTTGACCAAGTACGAAGATCTGGATAAGTTAAAGCAAGGCGAAGATGCACAAGTGTATGCTGAAGACTATGACCAAGATGACTAAACAACTTATAGAGCTTTTTTCCAGCCAGCTAAGTACTTTTCACTTCAAGTTTATGATATTTAATTTCAAATTTTTGCCATGAAAAAAGATAAAAGTTTTATAAAAATAACAAAATCTCTGCTTAGAGAATTACCTTATTTTGGAATTGGTATCATAAGTTGTCACGGTCAGTTTAATAATAGCTTGAAATCGTCATTACCAACCAAGAAATATCTCGAAAAACTTTCTAGTTTTTATGATCTAGATCTTTTCAGTCTAAATACTGCGTCAGATCTTAGGGTCGACCCTGACAATAACCTTACTAATCATTGTATTAGAAGTAACTATTATACTGCTAAAAGTTTTGTAGATTTGAAAAATTTTTATTCTAAAAAGGAATTGCAATCTAGTTTTTCAATATTACATAATAATGTTAGGAGCTTGAAACGCAATTTTGATAATTTCCAAACTCATTTACTTGATGAACTTGATTTTCATTTCGATGTTATTGGAGTAACAGAAACTAAAATTTCCAATGCAAGTTTACTTGGGTTTAATCCTAATATTCCAGGTTACGAATTTGAATACGTTCCAACGCCCCTAGCCTCAGGAGGTGTTGGGATGTACATCAACAACCAATTGAATTATACCATAATTGAAAAAAAATAGTAATGAAGCTTTTCAAGCACTTTGGATCGAAATACAATTTGTAGATAAGAAAAATATCATTTGTGGTGTAATATATAGACAACATAATTCTCCTGAGCTCTTTCAATCTTATTTTGACAAAATGTTTGAAAGGTTCATATCTTCCGGTAAACATGTCTACATATTGGGAGATTTCAACATAGATCTTCTTAAATCTGAATTTTCTACCTTTAGCAATAATTTCTTACTATCTTTACAAAGTTATTATTTATTTCCTACTATTGACAAACCAACTCGAGTCACTTCTAGTTCGGCCACCTTGATTGATAACATTCTTACTAACAATCCTAAAGTAACGGTTAGTGGCAACATAATATCTGATATAAGTGATCATTTTGCACAAATCTGCATTAATTTCAACTCACTCAATAAGAACGTACACAAACCTCATCATGCAACCAAATTACGTGATTTTTCACGATTTTCTGCTGATCGCTTTAATGATGAGCTTAAACAAATTAACTGGGCTTCCGTTTTCTGTAATGATGATGCTGATAAAGTTTTTTCTTCTTTTTACAAGAAAATCAATAACCTTGTAAATAAGCATGCACCTATGCTAAAACTTTCGCGCCATAAAGCTAAACAATTTTCTAAGCCTTGGATTACAAAGGGATTAAAAACTTCAATAAAGATTAAAAATTATCTTTTTCATTCGGGGGATCAAGAAAAATATAGGCTGTATAGAAACAAATTATCAAGGTTAACTCGAATTAGTAAGCAGCTTTATTACCAAGCTTATTTCGATGACAATTTGTCTAATATAAAGAAAACTTGGCAGGGAATTAATAGCATAATAAATCACGAAAAGAAAAAGTTAAAATCTATATGTGCTATTAAGGAGCTTAGTGGAACTGGAATAGTACGTGACTCTGAGAGAATTCCTAATATTCTTAATAAGCATTTTGCATCTGTTGGTTTCAACCTAGCAGCAAAATTACCTCCATAAACAAATAATTTTCCTGACTACCTTCCTACCGTCCAAAATTCAGATTCCTTTTTCTTTCAACCAGCTACACCTCAAGAGGTCGAGTATGAAATTATATTGCTTTCCAACAACAAATCACATAGTCTATACTCTTGTCCTACTAGAATTTTGAAGTATGCAAAGAGTTTCTTCGGCAGTGCTTTAGCAAAAATAATAAACATTTCAATTCGGTCAGGTAAATACCCCAAAAAACTCAAAATTGCCAAGATTGTACCTGTATATAAAGATGACGATGAAACTGATCCCAATAATTACCGACCCATCTCCTTATTATCAAATTTTAATAAGATTATTGAATAAGTTATGTATAAAAGATTGATTAATTTTATCAAGGAAAATGACATTTTATTCGAATCGCAATATGGCTTTCGTAAGGATCATTCTACTCAACATGCTGCTCTTGATATCATAAATGCCATACAGACTAATATGGATAAAAAACTGTTTTCTTGTGGTATTTTCATGGACTTAAAAAAAGCATTTGACACTGTTGACCATTCGATACTTTTAAGTAAGCTTTATCATTATGGGATTAGAGGTATTATTAATGATTGGTTTGCATCTTACTTGAAAGACCGATTTCAAACAACACAGATCGGAATGGTAACTTCAAATAAAGAAACCACCTTGTGCGGTGTCCCTCAAGGTTCTATTCTAGGTCCTTTATTATTTTTGCTTTATGTAAATGATATCTATAAATGTTCTAACAGCAGCAGTAAGGGGGACTCGCGGTCAATGTCAAAGATGTACGGGTTTTACAGGCGGTTTAAGGAAGGCGCCGGCAGCGGCAATAAGCCGCGCGCCGTGTCCTTACTGCTGCTGTGTTGGGAATCAAAGATAAGTGTTTATAAAAATGTACGATATATATACGATGCATGAATGTAAAAAGTTCACCAATGACTTCTGTATAATTTGCCTAAGATCCAAAGTTAACATACCTAAGCCCAAGGGTTTCTGGTGTTGTGGTAAGAAAATGCAAATAGAAGACGACACGTCAGCGCAGTGTTACGAATGTGGTAAGAATATTCGTAATGCCGTACCAAATGCTACCAGAGAGCAGTATTACGCCAATGGAGGTCGTAAGAAAACGCCATATAAGAGAATAAAATACTTCAGGGACTGGATGAGTCATATCCAAGGTTTACATCCGGTATATTTAAGCGACGAAGTAAAGAAGAAAATCATAGACCATTTAGAAGAGCCAACCCCACAAAGCCTACGGAAAGCGTTGAAAAAATTAAAGCTAGGGAAATATTACAAAGCTATTCCCTATCTTTTGTCTGAAATTACCGGTAAGTCTATTCCTGAGGTTTCTGATATGACAAAAGCCGAGTGGATGTTTTGTCGGCTGAATAAGGATATTCCTTATTATCCTGACGTAATTTACGAAATATTTTACAAAATAGACCCCAACCACCCCCTGTTAGGATGGATTCCGAGAAAATAAAAATGCAAAACTGGCGTTTATTTTGCCAGAAACCCCACTGGGGAATGCATCGCGCAGAACACCAAGCTATCCCCAGTGGGGTTTTTTGCATTTTGGGCTTACGGGGCTTATTTCATCCCGCGCCAGAGGCCCTCTAGTACATACACATATATCTTTCTTACGACCCACCAGAGGGTGAACTCCGGACAGCGTCCTGAGACACCCCCTGACTTTTCCAACTTTTCCTCGCGAAACCCCCCATCGCGGGGTTGAATCGCACTTTCTACCCCTCCCCCCACGGTTGCTGTGAGTGGGGGAGGCTTTTTTTTTCACTCACAGCAACCGGTCCAAATGCATCTACAGCGAAGCTCGAACTCGGGACTTTAGGCCTCCCCAGCCCCAAAGTCCACGATCACAAGCGAACGCCAGACACATCTGGACGCTTATGTATGTGAAAATTATTATATTTAATTTGCATATGAACCAGACAGCCGGCGTTCGATATGTAAATAGAATCCCGTCACGCTCTTTTCGAAGCAGATGTTTACTGAGCAAGCTTTCTTTGAAGCTCTTCTTTTGCCTCCTGGTAGATCTTTTTGCGAGATTCCTCGGAAAGATCTTTTACGACTGTTTTTTTATTCCTTATGTCCGACTTTAATTTCTCGTATTTGTCTTCTTCGGCCAGAATAAGCGAGAATTCTACGTCGTCTATCTTTCTGTCACGCAAAGCCTTTGAGACAAGGTCGGTAATAGTATTTACTTTAGCCCTAGACAGAGCTGTTGTCGTGTCATGCTTGGATATTTTCGTGGATAGCTTTTTCATAATACCCGTAGCAACAGCCGAAATAATACCACAAGCTGCCCCAACGCCGGCCAAAGGAACTCCAACGATTATTCCCGGCCCAGTAAGCGAAGTAGCAATGCCAGAGCCCGTTAACACAACAGATATGGATCCTGAAGTTATCGCAATCTTATGTAGCGTACTCCGGGCTCTAACGTACTTTTTTCTAACTTTTTCATAGTGTTTTGCCTGCCCTTCCAAGTAAGCCAGGATTAAGTTCGCTTTATTCAGGCGAAAGTTTTCGGCGTTTAGTTCGTTAGGTGTAGTATAGGGAACATCTGGGTACAACTGAGGTGCTGATGGTATAACATCCATTATATATACTAATGTACGACGCTTTTGGGAATAACGTAGAGGAGCAGCCACATCACGACAACCGGGATTACTGGAACTGGAGGGCCTTTAGGAAGATGTTTCCGCATGCAGACCCTAGTAAGTTCAAAAGGAGACCCGATGGGATTTACTATAACGGCTCTAGGATGTACAGTAATGCGGACTTGGAGCCAAAGGCGACCGCCGAGCATCCTAAGACGGTAGAAAAGGAGTCAAACTTCCCAGAGAATCTATTAGTGACCACCCAGAATTACCCATTTTACGACAACAAAGGTGGAGCGGATGACTTTGCTAAGATGGTTACCTCCTTAGAAATCCCCGTGGGCCCTACGACTTTCAAGACAAAAGTCAGAGACATCTTTAGAGAAACTGCCATGAAACATAACTCGGGGAAAGAATCCAGAGAATGGTTATCAGGTCCCAACATGCGGTATTGGCCGCAGCAGTTAAACTTTGCTGTCTGGGCTGCTACTAAAGGATGTGGTATAGCCGCGGATATGTTCCATATTCCTTTCCTAAGATTCCACGTTGCTTTTACTATTCGTAGGATATTGTTTGAGTTAGGAGCGCCGCTTCCTAGTGACACTATCTTTAACCCGAAGGATAACAAATATGACAAAGTCGCATGGGAGCGATTAAGGAATGAGTTTAAGCTTACCAAACCTGATTTTCGCAACAAAGAGGGTGCCGCCCATGGTTTAGGAGAGACTTACACCTATGCTTCGTATGTTGGTGCCAGCATAGAAACGCCGGGCATGGGGTATCCTAGCTCTTACGAATTCTCGGACTTAGGAGGCAGCGGAACGAAGGGTAATTTATTTTACTACATAGAAAGCAAAGAAAAGTATCCTTGGGCGCCTTTCTTTGCCGCAAAGGGCATTGGACTGAAAAACCTAGCAAGGATTAACCGCAGCATTGAAGCCTTTGTTTACTGCATTCTAGGGGCCCAGGTTAGCACTCGCAGCCCCATCGTAGATGCCAGTGGTGCGTCGCAGGAAACGCAACAAGTATTCCTTGTCCTCTTCGAAAGCGCTGTAATCGAGAATGAGATCTCTAAGTCGGTGCAGAGATATCAACTTGCGGTGCAGCAATCTAAAGTGCGGCTGGATTACGCCTTGAGTCCTGGTTGTTGGTTGATGCCAAGTAATTTGGTTATCAACGCCAATTCCGTCGTGGGTTACAACAATAAGCTGCAGCGAGCTACCAAGGACATGAAGTTTGGGGTGAACGACGTGAACTCTGACACTCTTAGAAGCATCCCCCATTTCGTGGAGAAGCCTAAGAAGGAGCATGTAGAAAAGCCCGCACCAAAGAACGTAAAGAAGAAGGTTTTGCCTGCGATACCTGAGGAATATGACCATAACTTACTAAAAGCCGGCCTAGCAGCTGCAAGCATTGGTCTGAGCTATTATATATGGCGATGAACAACCCCTACGTAGCTGGAGTAGATTGTGTTTATACGACTTACACAGGCGAGAGAAAATACAACCAGGCATCTTGGGTCGATGTCACGGGCATGTCCGTGAATTTGAACTACTCAGGAAAGAAATTGATCCTTTGTAGTATTTGCATTGGCACGAGCAGCCATGCCAACGTGGGCTTCAGGTTCCTGGATGAGAATGGCATACTGCAGCCTATGCGTACGAAAACGAACAACAGGGAGCCTGCTCATTTCTCCGTAGAGCCGCCAACGAATAGCGCTGAGAATCTTACGACTTGGACTTTTCACATGGTTGCTGATTGCCATGGGAAGGTAAAGCTGCAAATACGCGTAGACGACACTGGGAGCGTTTGCGTAAATAGCATAGAAAATCAAAGGGATACGACCTATAACCACGAGACCATAAGCACTCTTACGGTGCTTAGCCTTTAGAAGCAAATTTATTTGCTGAAATATATGAATCCACATTGGAAGGAAGCCCATTACGCTTATTACTTAAGGGATGAGCGGTATACTGATCACACCTGGCTCGATATTGGGATGTGGGTTGAAGTTGGAGGTCTTGCGTTGATCGTTTGTAGCATTAACGTTACCTCGGGGCGGGCGGGAATCATAGGGTTTAGGTTGGTTGACGAGAATGATGAGCCCTTAGCTCCTTATAGGGCATTGACCAACAATCGAAGTCCTACTCATTTCTCGGCGCAGCCATATCCATTTAGTAATGAGGCGTTTTACGTGGCTACGTTTCAAATGGTAGTCAATTGTAAGTATGCTAAGTTACAGATTTACCCTGACGGTAGTAGCAATCTTGGTTATTATGCTTTCATAAATAGCACGGACGGATACGCTAACACCCCCGACAGGACCTGGCATCATAAGACCATTAGTACTATGACCGCTATACCACTAGTTCCGCATTATCAGGGCGGCGCGAATACTATCTTTACTTATCCCCAGTCGATAACGCCTCGGACACCCGACAACGATAAGCCCGACATAATACACAAGGATAAGATTAACCCTTCATCTTCTTCAGGAGTACCACTCCAATAGCGACGACCAAGATCCAAATGTTATTCCCCACGAACTTCAACAGTTCTCCGCCGGTCCTAAGTACCAGGCTAAGGACGCTACCCAGCAGCCCAGGAAGACCGGCTGCCATCTTTTTTCCCAAGTCCGTTAGTCCCTTACCTAACTTGCTTACGCCCGCGCCTGTAGCCTTAAGCGTGGATAGGATGACTCCTACTACGGTACTAATAGCAACCGCAAACGCCAGCGGAATACCATACTTCACCAGAGCTCTTTTTACCTTTTCCTTGGTGGTAAGCCCCAGCTCTTTTTCCAGGTTGTCCTTTTGCGCCTGTAATTCCGCAAGGCGTATTTCGAGCGTATCTACTTCCTTTTGAGCTGCTTCCCTTTCTTCCTCGGTATGAGTTTGGTCCTCGATTACTTCTTGCTGCCGCTCTATTTGCCCCTCCAGGTCTTCGATGGCCTGATCTCTTTGCCGGATTTGTTCCTCCTTAGCATTGATTTCAGCCATCAACCGTCGCCGTTCCACTAAAGAGCCGGCTATGGTGGTTTGCAGGTTATCGGTATCGTCTTTAATTAGGTCTAACTCTTGCAGGGCGAGGTTAAGAGCCCTTTGAGTTTGATTTCTTTCACGTCGAATTTGGGTTCTTTGGTCTACCAGCTCCCTTATTTCTTGATTTTTAAATTCGACTTCCCTCCTATGTGCGTCGACAAGCCGTTGGTTTTGCTTCATGTATTCTTCCTCCCTTTCTTCCAACGTTTCCCGCAGTGCTTCCACTGAGGTGCCAGAGCTTTGGGCTTCTCCTAAGTCCTCCCGTGCTTTGTCTAATTCGCGCAGGGCCTGATCCACCTGATTTCCTATTTCTTTTATTCTTTCATCTTGATGGGCGGACTTCTTTTCAGCATCGGCAAGTAGCTGACCTTGCTTTGCATATTCTACATCGTTTTCTCTTAACTCCCTTTGCAGATCCGCGGCACGTTTTTCCGCGTTGGTCCTTTCGGTTAAGTTGTGCAGCCTTTCTAACAGGCTTCTAGTAGCACGCTGAAAGCCTCTTAATCTCAAGACGTCACCCCTGACGTTGCCCTCCTCATCAAAGAGGTTTTGCGGTTTTGTCCAGCGGTCTTTGTCGGGAAATCTTAAGTCTTGGACGCTTATGAGGACTTTGTTTCCCTTTTCCGTGAGCTTTACGTCGTCAGCATCAAAGTTGTCGTAGCGCAGCTCTAGCTCTTGCGTCGCCCACTCTATGGTTTCCCGTGCGGCTGCTTCCGGCTCGCCCATGTTTTGAAGCTCTATGTGCTCACGCGGAAACGTGTACTCGCGTGCTTTGGGATGTCTTAAGGCCTTTGCAATCCTATCCCTTAGGGAATCGTCGACTTGTTGGGTGGGAAGCAGCGGTTCTTCGTCACCGTCGTTAATGTCAGCCTGACCTTCCTCAGTGGTGGGGTCAAAGTCTGGATCCGTTCCTTCTACTTCCATTATATATGATAAGCTCAAAGTTAAGTCCCAACGTATTACCTAAGCAGGTTGGCGGACTGAAAGCAGAACGCACCTTTCACCGGGTCACCTTTACCCCCAGCAGCGCAAAGCCAGGGGAAACCCTGTACGTAGGCGTGCCCCGCCTAACGGATAACCTAGTATTGGTTCCTGGTACCTTGGCTTTAAGGTTTGACCTAGCAATACAACCAACCACCAAGGACAAGCGCTATACCGTCAATAACGTGGGTAGGAACCTCGTTTCTAAGATGAGAATCAAGTTCGCAGGGGAATCCCTCTTGGATTTGAATAGGTACGACCTGTACACCACGTATAAGGATCTGTGGCTAACAGCCTTTGACCGTGCACAAAAGATAGAGCAGGGAATTGGAAGCGTTATTCTTCGTAAGCTTCGCAGCGATACTAACCCCGCGCCTACGGACTCCAGTGGAGCAACCGCAGTAGCAGACGCAACAAGGGTAAAGACCGCCTATGGTAGCAAGTACGTTATCCCTTTGGATTTCGAAGTAATTACGAGTCATGGTGTGTACTACCCCAGGCAGTTATCCGAGTTACAGTTTGAAGTAACCTTGGCGGACACTACGAACGTCATAGGAGGAATGGACAGCGCAATTAGCGGAGCCGTGGATCCCTATTCTATCACCAACTTAGAGCTACAGTACGAAACGGTGTACAGCGAAGAGCTGGCCCGTAGCGCTGGCATGGAATACAGCTCCGGGAAGGCATTCTTATACGACCACGTAGTAATGTATAAGACGTTTAGCTTATTGGATAAGATGGATGAGGTTATCAACCAAAGCATTAACCTCCCCCGAAGAAGTCTCACGGGGCTAATGCTGGTGTTTGCCAAACCCTACGAAGCCGGCAAGCGCAACTCCGAAGCCTTTCATAACCCCAACATTACTAACGTCGGCGTGAATATCAACGGCGTTCCAAACAAGGTCTACTCCCAGGGAATAAAGCCCGCAGACGTGTACAGGGAGGCAATGCGCAAGTTTGGCGACCAAATTAGCCCCGCAGAATTCTTTAATGATAAGTATGCGCTGTGGATCGATATGCGCACCATTAACGACGAAGACCTACATGGCCAGGGTTTGCGGTTGGTAAATACGCAGGACGGCATAACATTGGAGATCAAGCGCACCAAGAACGCCGGTGCGAGTGACGGCGACAAAATAAACTGCTACGTCTTCGTCGTGTCTGACGCGCAACTGAGCGTAGAAATGAATCAGCTAAAGAGCGTTGCCTATTGATCCACTCGCTCATCCTTTTGATAAAAAAATATCGTTGGTATATAATGCTTCGCGTATTCGAAAACAACGAAACCAAACTGCAATGCATAGTGCAAGGCGAAACTTTGTACTTCAAAGCAAAGGAGGTGGCTTTGGCGTTGGGCTATGAGCGCCCTAGAGACGCAATTAGAGCACACGTATCTGAGAAATACCAGAAAAAATGGGTTGATCTACAAGGGGCTGCGAATCACCGCTCCTTTACTACGCAACCAAATGCCGTGTTTATATCCGAACCTGGTTTGTACGAACTGATATTTAGCTCCAAACTACCCAAAGCTGTGGAGTTTCGTGATTGGGTCTTTGAGGAAGTCCTACCCGCGCTAAGGAAAACGGGTAAATATGCAATAGAAAGGCGGTTTGGCGGCCCAAACAAGTTAGTATTCAAGATCGAAAATGAAGCCGACCTACACGCGAAGGTCGTCGACTACACACGTAGGTTTTACCCCGATTTCATCATAGCGCCGGGTCTTGGCGAACTTCAAGATTCAGACAGCAAGCGAATAACCTGCTGGCGAAAAGGCTACCAAGCCGGTCAACCCGACCTTTTAATCCTAAATGCGCATAGGAAATACCGCGGGTTGTGTATTGAGTTGAAAACCCCAAAAGGAAACGGCGTCTTATCCGCGAAGCAATCTAAGAAAATCTCACAGCTTGACGTAAATGGTTACCTAACGATGGTTAGCAACGATTACGACATTATCTGCCGTGCCCTGATGGATTACGCGGATGGTATTCGTATTCCCTGTAAGGGCTGTGTAAAGCGGTTTAAGTCCTACGCCACTTTGAAAACGCACCTAAAGATATTCCATAGGTATAATGAAGCTCAGCTTGACTCACTGGCGTGATCTTGTCCACGGTAAAGCATACGAAATAAAAAATTACGTCGTCTTCGAAGACATCGACCGTTTACGGTTAGTCCTCAAAGACTTAGAAGGCAAGGAATATTCCCTTTGGGCGCCGGATTGCGTGCGGTACGTAATTCAGGGCGAGGAATTCACCCACTTACGCAGCTATGGTAAGGTAAATGGCCGATGGAAGTTTGACATTGAAAGAAGAGTCACTCCATCTCCTCTTTGTAGTTAAGCGCGTCTGCTAAAGTCCGCTGCGCTTTAGGATCCGCGGAGCACCAATGCCCCACAAAGGATCCTTCGGAGAATACCCTGTCGCAATGAAGGCAGGTGTATTTTTTACGCGGCTTACGAGGGGTAATGCAGTCGGCAGGTAGTTCGCAAGTAATACAGTCCATATATTGAAAGGGCGATTAGAATGCCTCCCAGAAAGGCAGCTGCGTAGGCTAGCATATACCTTTAAAAGGGGTCCTTATTTTTATTTATTATTATTAGATTATGCAAGCGCCCTTAAAAGGGGTCTTTATTTTTATTTATTATTATTAAATATCCTTAATTCATTATTATCGAATATTCTTAATAATAATAAATAAAAATAAGAATGGGATTTGAGACTCTTTGCGCAAACCCTACCTACTATCTTAAGCCGCCTACTAATCATTACGGGCTTTCCTTGCCGCCTCATTGCCGGCATGCCAGGCCTCAAAGCGATCTAAGTACTCCTTAAAGCCGCCTTGACCGTCGTAGAGGCACTGCCAAATATGCTGGTCACTTCTTTGACAGCCGCAACGCTCGCAGGTTGCCTCCCAATATTCCCTATCTTCCCACCTTACGCCTTCTACGAGGTCAAACTCCGCAAAGCGCTGGTCAATTTCCTTCTTCCGGCGCGTTAACTTCCTTTGGGTTTCCTTTGGGCAACATCGTGCAGCAACGTCGCCGTGCTCCTCGCAAGCCACGCTCAGCAGGTCGTAATTGCCGCGGCACCGATGTCGATGCCATTCGTCGTTCTTGTCCTCCTCGCAGCGCTCACATACGTTCTTTAGGCAAACGCGGTTATCCACGTGGTAATCCAACATTTGCGCGCTGCTAAAGAGTCGATTACACTCCTTACAACGCCTTTCGCGTGCCTTCTTAGCGCACACCTTTTTTTCAACGTGGTATTTTAACATTTGCTTCGAGCTGAACTCCTTGTTGCAGTGCACGCACTCCATATATAATAAGGATTTAATAACCACTATAAGGGATACCGCATGAAGTCCTTAACAGCCAGAAACTATTTCAAAAGTGTCTCAGAATGTTGACAATAAGGTTAAATCTTTGTTAAGGATGCCTGGAAAGCCCGTAATGGTTAGTAGGCGGCTTAAAATAGTAAAGTAGGGTTTGCGCAAAGAGTCTCAAATCCCATTCTTATTTTTATTTATTATTATTAAGAATAATTAAGGATATTTAATAATAATAAATAAAAATAAGGACCCCCTTTAAAGGGCGCTTGCAGGATTCAAAATAGTAAAGCTAAGACACTCTTTGGAATAGTTTCCAGGCATCCTTAACAAAGATTTAACCTTATTGTCAACATTCTGAGACACTTTTGAAATAGTTTCCAGGTATCCTTAACAAAGATTTAACCTTATTGTTAACATTCTACGGGGGATATCGCATGAAGTCCTTAACGGACTCCTTAGCCCAACCGGCCATCGTCAAAAGCGCACCAAACCTTTCCGCGCGCTTCAGGCCGCACATTTCATCGTACAATTCCTGCACGCGCTCTTTTAACCGATCGATCTCCTCCCTTTGCATTTCTATGGTGTCTCTTTTATCCTTTGCGTCGCCGGCAATCCTTCTTACTGCGTCCACTGGGTCCATCGTATATATAATGGATCCGAACCATATTCCCTGCAATGCCCTGATAGTAGGACCCACCGGCTGCGGAAAGACCCAGTTCGTCGTGGAGCAGCTATTAGGACCCTTTAGATACCGCTTCGACTACATCGTGCTATTATGCCCCACCTACGTGAATAACCGCACCTGGACGGGCATAGGAGTGAAAGATGACGACTTCTTTGTAGATATCTTAGATCCTAACGAGTTATCCAGCCATCTTAAGTTTTGGCACAAACAATTCCCCAAGAATACGCAAACCCTCCTTATACTGGATGACATTGCCTGTGGGGACGACGTAAAAAGACGCACTTCCGAGCTCGTTAAACTCGCCTTCAGCGGTAGACACGACAATATCAGCGTTTGGTTGCTCTCGCAGCAGCTTACCAGCGTCTCTAAGCCCTTCAGGGAAAACATAGGATCGCTTGTCGTATTTTATACTCCGAGCAAGTCTGACCTGGAAACCATCTTAAGCGACTACGGTGGCGAGATATCCAAGGAACAATTGCACGAATACATGCGGCATTTAAAGACGCACCAACATTCCAAAATGATCTTTTCTTTGAGGTTTCCCTACACAGTTGGAATCTTCGATTCCTAATGTATATGGAGATTGAGCAGCTCTTAGATGACGTCCCCACACAGCTAGACGAAAGTAACCTCAAGGAACAACTTAACATCCTGGTGTCTTCGGGGAAGTGTAAAGAAATGATAGGCAGGGAACTTACCCATGAGCAGGTTAATAAGTTGTCAGAAGAGGAAGTCAAGAAGTTCCATAAGAGGTATGAGGCTGCCCTTGCAAGCAAGACCACGGACGCCGTAGCAGACTCCGCTATCCGACTTGCGACTAAATTACTTGGACTTGCGCTGCCCATAGACGACGTGGAGCAACTACGGAAGGACATTAGTGATGACTATGTCATCGCCCAAGAACTTAAGATAACCTGCGGGTGGTTGTCTTTGAAGTGCGGTAAGTTAATGGCAGTCGCCTCTGCGGCACTTCACGTAGCTCAGCATGTCGACTTGAAGGAGGTACTAGGTTCCTTCGGAACATCTTGGAAGGACTTCAAGAAGGACAGAGAAGTCGAAAAGGTCTTCCAGGCAGCACTTGCTGAGGTACCTGATCAAGTCGCCTCAAGTACTTAGTCAAGTCGTTGTCAAGTCACCTCAAGTACTTAGTCAAGTCGTTGTCAAGTCACCTCAAGTACTTAGTCAAGTCGTTGTCAAGTCACCTCAAGTACTTAATCAAGTCGTTGTCAAGTCATTGCCAAGTCATTGTCAAGTCGTCATCAAGTTACTTGTCAAGTCCTTCAAGTCCCTTAATATAAGATGAGTGGCACCGAAGAACAACCAGAAAAGGCTCCCGTAGAAGATACCAAGATTACCAAGGCTAAATCTCCGGGCAGAGTCGCTGCCGGAAAGAAGCTCGCGGAGATGAATAAAAAGAACAAAGCCAAAAAAGAAGAAAAGGTGGAGGAAAAAGAAGGGGAATCCTTCATTAATCCTGGGTACGTCATTGGCGCGTTAGGATTTGCTATAGCAGCAGGCAGCCTCTACTTACAATGGCGGGCTACGAAGCCAAAAGTAGAACCACCAACATATCACGCGCCCGTGCACGCACCTGTGGAACCAGCTGTTAGAAAAAGTAAGATCCCTGAAATGGAGTAATAACCTTCTCGCTCTGTAATATAATGTCGACCGCGTTGTTGAAAACTGTTGAAGAAGCAGCTATTATTACTTCCATCGTTGCGGGTATTGGTTGGGTGGGTAAGAAAGTGCTCAAAGAAGACTTTACTGAAGACCCAAGCAAGAGCTTCGCTAATTTTGCTAAAATGACCGCTGCCGTAGGCGGGGCTATCATGGTAAAGGATTACCTACGGAAGGAAAAGTACCTCCCTACGGTGTAACTCGTGAAAATCCCTGTGATTTTCTAATATATAATGGCTAGCGTGGTCATAGGTGGAGTCGTCGCAGCTTTAGCATTCACTGGAGCTAATTATGGTGGTCAATATTTGGATAGATTAGTTAGAGGCGACAAAAGCGGAGATTTAGCCGCCGAAAGGAAGAGACACGACTTAGCGCTGGAGAAATATCAAAGGGACGTGGCGGCTTGGAATGAAAAAAGACAAGCTTACAGGGATTGGTTGGACAAGAATTACCAAGACAAAATGCAGGCGGATAAGAACTTCGAAAACACCGACTACGCCTTTAAACTTTATGCGCAAGCGCACCCCGCGGCATTAACGGGGTTAAGAAAGCCTCAGTTTAAGAATTACTACCAGCCTTCTAAGAAACAAAAAGATAGTGAGTTGGTCTTTGTAGGAGTCGCAGGACTGGCGGGAGGCGTAGCTTTGGCGTATCTGCTCTAACGAAGGGGAACTGTGTTTCCTGAAATATATGATCGTCTTTTTGGAAAGCGATAAAAATAACTTTACCACTTATCTGAATCCTCCCATCAAAGCCTGTAAGGTAAGGTTGGTTAGTTGCTCTTTGTACAATTCTTGGTATAATTTAATTAATGGCTTTGTCACTGAGCATAAAGGCGGCGGCAATTATCAAGGCGTATTGCTGCCCGATGGACATTACAAACCAATCACCCTTGCTAAGGAATTAGCAAAACACGGTTATACTCTCACCACGGGATTGCCGCACGAAATGACCCTCAAACATAATATGCCAAACTATTCAGTAACTTTTGGAAAGTCTGACCCATTGGGATCTTTATTATGTGCCTCGGGCAAGACAATTACCGACACAGCCGTACCTGTGAAATGGAAAGTCGCATCCTCTTACGAAGTCTATTGCGACTTGGTCAATAGTTACAACAATGGAGAAAAGTCTTCTCTTATGTCCAAGTTTCTACCCAAAGGTAATCCATTTGACTCAGAAGAATACACTCCCATTTCTTTGAGCTATGACTTGTCTAATTTGGTAGAAAGCATAAACATCACCATTAAAGTGGACGGAAAGACGGTGGATTTCAACGGGCGAAAGATCAATCTCGTCCTGGAATTCATATAATGGGCCGCGTAGAGGACAAACTCAAGAGGATTTACTATGGGCCTGAAGGCTATTGGAAAGGAGCGTCGGCCATCAAGAAACTCGCGACCGCGGCCAGGGTATCAGAAGAAACGGCTAAGAACTGGCTAAGAAAACAAACCCTCTGGCAGGTTTATCTTCCCGTGCCCAAGTACATTCCCAGGCCCAGCTTCACCGTAAATACCCCCAATGAAGTTCATCAGGCAGATTTGCTGTTCTTACCGCACGATAAGGTGAGAAAAAAGACCTATAAATACGCTTTGACCGTAGTCGATATCGCAAGCAGATACAAGGACGCCGAACCCATAACCAGCAAGGATTCTGGGGAAGTCGCAGAAGCCCTAGGTAGGATTTACAAGCGCGTCTTGAAATGGCCTAAGCTGCTGCAAGTGGATGCGGGGACGGAGTTCATGGGCGTGGCTACTAAGACCCTGAAAGACCACGACACTAAGATTAGGAGAGCCGAAGCTGAGTACCACAGGGGTCAGAGCATCGTCGAAAGATTCAATAAGACCCTGGCCGAGCGTCTCTTTGGGTACCAGTATTGGAAAGAGCTGGAAGATCCCTCCAAACGCAACAGGGAATGGAC
This sequence comes from Actinia tenebrosa, assembly GCF_029948245.1. Taxonomy (NCBI): domain Eukaryota; kingdom Metazoa; phylum Cnidaria; class Anthozoa; order Actiniaria; family Actiniidae; genus Actinia; species Actinia tenebrosa. Next base: position 2,348,801 of record NW_028292572.1, on the reverse strand, counting down.
TCAGAGGCTCCCCCAGGTCGTCGCGGCCTTGAACAACGAGGCGGCCAGGGCTACGGGAATAAAACCCAGGGATGCCATAAAAAAGAAACACGTGGAACACAAGTCCTACGTCAGAAGTTCGAGGGCGGTCGGACTAAAGGAAAAAAAGCTCCCCCGCGACATAGTGGTCAGATACCTCTATCAGCCGGGGGAACTCGAAGGTGGCAGTAAGAGAGCCACGGATCCCAACTGGTCTTTGGAAACGTATGAGATTTCAAAGTCCGTCACCAAGGAAGGGCAACCCGTGTCGTATTACCTAAATGGCCCAAGTCGTGGATTTGTCAAGGAAGAGCTGCTCATAGTCCCCAAAGACTCAGAGTAGCGCAGCACCGCGCGCCCGATTACACTCTAGGCATGTCAGTCTTACGTTGCCTCTACAATGGCCGCGTTTGTTGTTGATACGATCCACGGAGAACTGCTGATCGTCATTCGGGTCAAACCTCCATAGTAGAGGTATGTTACATGTGGCACACCGCGCCCCTTTCTTATAGACGTCGTCCGCGCATAGGTCGAACGTCATATTTTTTTCTTCGTCGTGTCTTTTGTAGCGAAGGAGTTTCTTAGCAATGTTCTCTTTGGCTACGTCCTCTGGGGTGCGGTCGTAGCGCAGTTGCGGACCCCAGGCTCTTTTTAACTGCTTGGCATATTCTACGCGGCTTACAGCAGTGTAGATAAGGTTGCTCCAACACAGCCGCTGGTCTATGATCCATAAGGTTTCTTTTATGGTAAGCCCTTGCGCGCTGTGGACTGTCATGCAATAGCCTAAGCGCCAATCTGGATGGGAGGTTATTTTTTCCACCTTTTCTATGGGTACCCAGGCTTTGTCATGCGTTACCGCGTTCTGCAGTTGGATGTCGGTACCAGGTACCCAGACGTCTCTTTTTTGCATGCGGGTGTCGTGGGGTTTATAACAAACAGGTACGGGATGCGTAGGGAAGCGCTCTCGGTGTATATTGAGTAAGTCTTTCTGTATGCGAGACTGTGCTGCGCGTTTGCTGCTCAGCACCAGATCCTTTGGATGCCATGCGTAAAGGAAGTCCTCGTATTTCTTCGCTCGTACGCGTTTGCGCAGTGTTTTGCATTGGTCGGCGTCACTAAGGCCCCTTAATTCCGCTTTCAGGTTCCTTACTTGATCCTTGCTGCGGTAGTCGGCGTTAATTTCTTCAGAGTAGTCTACGAACCCCTTTAGCCATTCGTGGGGCATCTCTCCGGCTATTGGAGGAGGCTGGCAGGGATCTCCGGCGAATATTACTTGACACTTTCCACGGAGGAATTCTACGAATTCTTTGAGGATTTCTAAAGGAACGGTGCAAATCTCATCCCAAAGCATCACCGGAGGTATGTCGTGGATGGCTTCTGGTACCCACTTTTGGCCATTCCAACGGAAGAAGCTGTGGTAGGTCTGCGCGTCGTAACCCATTTCGCAGATTTCTCTTTCCAAACGATGCGTTGGCGTTAGCACCTTTATCTTAGGAAAGAGTTCTAACACACGCGTAGTCTTACCGCTGCCTCCTGTACCGTAGAGGTAAGAGAAGCGTTGGTAGGAAATGGGGTCGGCAACCGAAGGCAGTGGCTCCCCGGTTGGTTCCACGCTACCGCAAAGATGTTCTCCGTGATATTCTACACATTCTCTCCATGCTTTTATCTCCTCATCTTTAACGCGCCATTGACCACTTTCCGCCAACTCATCTTCGGTGTAGAATTCTTTTATCTTCTCTAACACTTCAGGCTTTACGTACAAGGAATCCGTGGCTACGCGCGGAACGTCCTCTTTGTCAAACCGTAGGAGCATCGCAAGTAGGTTAATATGCGCATATGCTAACATACTCACACGCAGGTGGTAATATTGCGGCCTGTGGTCTTGGTAGTAACAAAGTGCATTCCATTTCTGTTCTTTCTGACCTTCTATGAAGTAGTCCCATTTCTCCACAGACACCATTGTTCCTTGTTCGTGGGCGCGCTTAATAAGGAAGCTTAACTCTCCTTCGTCTGTTATCAGGCGTCGCTGCATGTGTTTCTCGCCCTCCTTAGCGCCCTGCGTGAATTTTCCTATGACAACGCGTGCTGTGGGGTTGTGTTCTGGGAGCCATTGCGTAAAGGCGCCATGACAAAGTATGGCTTCATGCGCCGTGTATTTTAAAAGCTTGCGCTCTTCAAAGAACTTCAATAGAGGTACGGGTATCCATTCTTTCTCTTGTAGATGCTTCCCGTACCACGCGTAAATTATGGGATGTAAGTCTTTAGCCAACTTCCAAGACGTTAATCGTACGAATCCAGTTGCTGGGGCGTCGTAGTGACCGTCTAACGAAACGCGGAAGAATTGGGAGTCTGGATGTCCGTAACGGTCGTAATATTCCTTACAATCCCCTAGACCTTTAAAACTTGCAGGGTAACAGTGTTTCATATCCAGCGACACATACTCATCTTTGTCGTACTCCATGTTCCACAGACCACCGTGACCGTGTTCTACACAGGCTTTGGCTATGTCTCCGAAATCTTTTGGGGCAGGTTTCCATCCATTTCTTTTCTTTGCGGCTAAGAAGTCCAAGCTGCGACTGCTAAGGACCTCGTCAGAGAAGTCTTCCCCTAAGGTCTCACAGGCGCTTTGAATGCGCTGTTGTTCAATTTCGGGTCGATACAAAGTGCCGTCTTGCGTCATAAACTGACTTCCTTCTGAATCCATCAACCAAATGGAATTCTCATGGATTAACTCTGCCAATGGAGAATTCTTATAGACCTTCGTTTCCTTCTTTCTTGGGAATCGCAGTTCGCGCCAGGCGTGCCCATTGTGCTGGTAGATGACTATAGGCGCACCACGGCCCCCATATTTGTGTGTTCCGGAGTAAATAAAGCCGTCGGTGATATCTTTCACATGGATTCGCCTCTCCAGCGCCGTTTCTAACTTCTTGATGTTGTCTATCGACCCTCCGGTCCTATTAGTATTTTTTTCCCATTTCCTGATGGCTTCTCTTCTCTTTAAAGTCAGTTTACCGCCCCGAGAGGAGTCTTCAAAGAACTCTCTTACTAACTTCCCTACGCAATTACCGGGATGTCGCATCGGTTTCAACTTCTTAACGTCTGGCGTCTTTATCTTGTACGCACCGTAAATGACTACGGTAACAGGGTAAGCAACCTCGTAGAACAGCATGTCTATTCCTACCAATGCTCCTGGGCGTGCGTTTTCGTTTAAGACAAACAGGTCCTTCTTACCAGACGCCCTGATAGGATTGCGCCCCTTTTCTATCATCCACTCGCCGTCTAAATACTTTATGAACGTTAGCTCCAACCGGTAGTTACCTTCGGGTATTAAGTTAATTATTCTTTCAGCCCTTTCTTCTGTCATCGTCTCGTCCGTATCTCCCTCCATAAATGTTGTTGAAGGCAAAGTCAGCATCCAGGCGATCCAACACCTGAGTTCGCAGTCGGCGCACAGTTTTATTTCGAATGCTTGTGATGGTGTCCATCTATATGTAAAGGATATTTTAACCTCCGTTTGCGGTTCGACAACTAGCAGCAGTAAGGACTTATCGCGCGGCTTATTCCCGCTGCCGGCGCCTTCCTTAAACCGCCTGTAAAACCCGTAAATCTTTGACATTGACCGCGAGTCCCCCTTACTGCTGCTTCTAACATATTTAAATTTTATCTTTATGCTGATGACACTAACCTATTATATGCCAATAAAAGCTTAAAAACTCTTGAATTAAATGTTAATATTGAACTTGCCAAATTAAGTAGCTGGTTAATTGCGAATAAACTAACCCTTAATATCAAAAAATTCAATTATGTAATGTTTCGTCCGTATCCGTATCAAAAGAAAACTCCCTTTTGAACCTATTGTAAAGATTCTAGATAGCAATCTAAATAGATTCCATACTTTGGAGCGAAAAGACTTTGTTAAATACCTCGGAATTCTGATAGATGACAACCTTTCTTGGAATCATCATATAGATTATATTGCACTAAAAATAAGTAAAGCTGTAGGAATAATTGCAAAATTAAGACATTTCGTTCCTCTCCATACTCTCCATAATATTTATCGATCTCTGATTCACCCTTATCTTACGTATGGCTTAACTTTATGGGGACAAGCTGCACAAATTCACCTAAACAAAGTTCTTCTTCTACAAAAAAGAGTTCTTAGATTAATGTACTTCACTGATAGATCCCAACATGCCATTCCTCTTTTTATCAGAGCTAATACACTACCAATTAATTTCCTCTACTAGGAATCGGTCGCCCAGTTAATGCATGATATTGCAAATAAGCTTGCACCTTTTAATATTCTAAATCAATTTACCCTTGCTACGAGTGTTCACTCATACAACACAAGATTCTCATCATCAGGAAATTTCTATATTAAAAAATCTCAACTGGAAGTACAAAAAAATTCATTCTCAAGATTTGGAGCTAGGTTATGGAATACGATACCGAGCAATTTGCGTAAATTAAAAAAGAAGAAGTTTAAGTTAATATTACGTAAAACACTATCTGATTTTCTCCTAAGAGAAGATAGCTATGCTGACACTTCCACTATTGTAGACAGACTACATTATACTTTGAACGTCTTGGACTGAGTCTATATATATTGCGACTATTTATAAATAATTATTTCTTGATTTTCAATACTAGGTTAGTATCATTTTTCCTTTTTCTCTCTTTTTTTTTTTTTTTTTTTTTTTTTTTTTTTTTTTTTCCCCTTTTCGTTTCTTTATTTTAAGTAAACTGTTAGTTTTTCATTTATTTATCGTCATATTTTATTTGTAAATCTTCTAATATTTATTTAATGTAATATATCGCCTCCCGCCTAGATTAGCTTTATGCTATTTGCGGGAGGGTGATAAATTGCGTATATATAGTCATTATTTGTAAAAATAAACTTGAAAACTTGAAACTGAGAGGAACAAGACTTGTGATACCAACGAAGTTACAGAGTAGAGTCATCACGCTAGTACACAAGGGGCACCAAGGATTGGTGAAGACAAAGCAAAGCTTGCGTACAAATGTGTGGTGGCCCAGAATGGATAAGGAACTGGAGGATAAGTGCAAAATCTGTCATGGTTGTCAACTAGCTTTCCCAAGCCAACCCTGGCAGTACTTGGCTGCTGACCTGATTGGTCCACTTCCATCAGGGGAGTATGTTTTTGTTGTTGTCGATTTTTTTAGCAGGTACTTTGAAGTTGATGTCCTGAAGTCGACTGCTACTCCTAAGATTATAGAGAGCCTGGAAAAGATCTTCTGTACCCATGGACTTCCTGTGGTCCTGAGAACTGATAATGGCAAATGGTGAGGTGGAGCGACAAAGCCAGAGTATACTCAAGGGATGGAAAATCGCCCATGCAGAAAAAGACATGCGAGCTGAATTGAGAAAGTTCCTCGTGGCCTACCGAACGACACCACACACCAGTACAGGTAGTACTCCAAGTAAGTTATTGTTTGGAAGAGAAATGAAATCCAAACTACCACAGTTGACAGATTTATCAACCCAAATATATGTAGAGGAAAGAGATAATTATTCTGAGGTTAAACAGAAAAGAGCTGACTACGCTGATGCCCTTTTTTTACTCCAACGAAGGACTAGCGTCCGAAACGTCAGTAACTTTTTTCATCTTTTCACGGTGTATAATTTACCTTTTCATCATTACTGTTTCATTAGAAACACCGACGCAGCTCACACTAGTTTTTAGCTAGTTATATCTTTTTACGCTGATGCCAAATGAGGAGCAAGAGAGAATGATATAATCCCAGTACTGCTGAAGCAAAGGAAGGTGAATAAACTGTCAACAACTTTTGAAGATGAGCCATATGAGGTGAGGAGCAAGAGCGGGAGTGAAGTAGTAGTAACATCCCCGGAAGGACTCAACTATGGTAGGAATGTAACAGAGGTTAAGAAGTACTTCAAGGAGAGTGTTTCGTTATACGCGAAAAGCATGATAGAATTCAGTAATAGATTCCTTTTTGCACGCAGGCACGAGCAGCTTGCCTCGGATTAAGTTGCATTAGTATATAAGTAAGTAACGCTCATTTAAATTCAGTTCGTCAAGTTTCAGAGCAAGCTACTGGGTAAGTAAGATCGCTTCAACTTTGAACATATTTTTCTAGATACGAGTAACGCTTTATTTTTGCTTCACTTTTTTTAGATTTCGAACTCGCATAACCAACTCGCAACTAGCAACTAGCTTCTAGCTTCATGTACATAAGAAGAGAATAAAGTTCTGAAACCGTAGCTTGTCATATTTCGTTTATTGACGAAACAGACAGTGATCACGAAAATTTAGATCATGAGGCTGATGATGGGCCAGAGGCTGCTAAAGGGTCAACAAGACCTTCAAGAGAAGTAAAAATACCTAAACATTTAAAGGACTATGTTTTATTTAAATAAACTTAGTAAGTAAACGCAGAATATTATCATGTTGTTTTCTAGTTTAGTGTCTTTATTGACAAGTTTTTGGACACTTAGTTATAAACATTGAACATTGATACCTTGCTAGGAACATTTATGTTCAGTACTGTTTGTGGTATTCTAAGGTCAATATTTTTCGTGAAATCAATTAAAAGTGCAATACCAATATTCATTGAACATGACATTTTACCAATCAAATCTCTTTATTTTTATTCAGTAGCACAGCTAATGTACGATGTTAAATATGATTATATTCCCAGTAATATTAGCAAACTCTTTACTTACATAAAAGATATTCACTCCTATGAAACAAGATCTTCTGCCAGTGATAATTTCTACACTAGATATTCACGTCTAAGAGAGGCTGTCCGTAAATATCGACTATTGTCGGAAAAAATTTAAAAAATGAAAATTTTCTTTTCCTTACCAGAAGATTACATTAGTTGAACTGATTCTCAGAAAAAAATAAAAAACTTGAAAAAAACAATTTTCTCGCCGAAAAATGACATTTTCGGTTTTCTCGCTTCCAGGCGGGTTTTCAAGGGTGAAAAGTACGCCTCGTTATGAACTCTCTAAAAAGTTTCATTTCAATGCAAACTAAAAACCAATACAATATTTTGATAGAACACATAATAGTTGACATTCACATTATAAAATTATTACGATTAATATAAGATTGATTATTTAGTGAATTTTTGAATCTTTGACATTTTTTCAGTACAAAAAATACATCAAAATCAGGGCATCTTTTTAGCCATTTCTACATCGCCTATAGATTCAAAACTATATCTTGGTGAAAGAGCAATGTTTCGTCTACACGAAAATGCAATAATATTTTTGGGCTACTCATTTTTTTAAACACGAGAGCTCATAACGCAAGCTGCTCTGAGGTCAAATTTAGTGAAAAACTTCTGGTACTTTGGTCACGCAACTGGCATTGAATGAAAGCAAACTGGCGACAAAACGCAATCATGTCTATTTATATACATCGTTAATGATAAAGAAAGAAATAAAGAACATCTGAACGCTGTTTTTAGCTTTAAAAACACATACCTTAACCAGAATTTATGGAAATCTCGATGACTGCGCGTACGATGCTATGTTGTTGTCGCCATTATCGGCTCTGCATTATTAAAGTACAAAGTTGACCAAAGTTTGCTTTTAATTTCCACGGCCGGTGAGTCTTCCTCGGTTCTATTATACATCCTGAACCCATCTTTAGAAATATTGGCACGATATTTGAAATATGATTAAGGGAATATTTTAAGTAAGTAACAAAGATGCGAAACGAGCTAATTATTTAAACGAGAGCGTGACGCCGTTACACACAGGAAGCCCGGTCAAATACTTTCTAACAGAGTCGGAAGAAGTACTTTGTCATTTTTCAATTTCACGATCATGTATTTTAGATATCTATTTATTGTTTGCCTTTCAATGCAATTGATTGATCTGTTAGAATATCGATAGATCTTTCGCTTTATTTATGTTTTGTTACATCATTTTCTACGGAAGAGAAATGAAATTGACAACCTTTTTCAGCACGCGCGTGTCCACGTGCCCTTCCTTATGTTATTTACGCAGTGCTTTGAACGACGCTGAGAATAATTCGCGACGAATAATGGCAACATGTGATTATTCCAACTTTGTGGGTGGTCCTTGTGGTCCCAGCAAGTTTAATCCATCTAATACCAAATGCATATCAATTACAAATTGCAAGAAAGAAATCAGAGGTCATTTGAAGACTTTCCGAACGTTTGATTCTTCCGTCGATACCGAAATCTCTCTTCTACTAGCAAGAGCAGGTATGTTTTCATGAAGTTATATAATGACCCAAATATGCTTGACTGATCGCCGTATATATACCCCATACGTCTCTAACGTATTGGCAGTTTGTTTTAAACTATGTAAAACTTGACTATTGAAGGAGAGAAGATCAAGACGTGGAAGATTCTTCAGTGGGACTTCACTCTGGAAATATGATTGACACCAAACAAAATTTGTGTATATTGTAAATATTATTTTTAAAAAACTTTTTTTCTAAGCTGTCTCACATAGTCCAAACTTCAAAAAGGCTTCATGGCTTATATCTCCGTCTAACATCTATTAGGCGTTAGAAAACTCATTAATAATTCATGAGGAAAACACAATAGAAATCATGACCATGAAGGTGATTTTATATCGGATATAGATTCGTCTTCATTTGCATAAACTTTAACTTGGATTTTCTCTATCAAACTTGGTTCATTTCGTAAAAAAATCGGTACACAATGAGAACAAACATCATAAGTTTTCTAAGCCGTTCAATAATCTCGCAGATCGTGGTTTATCGGGTCTAAAACCACTCGGCTGCGCCTCGTATTTTATACCCGATAAAACACTCCTGCTCGTTTATTAAACATTACGTAAACTGTTCCAATTCTAATAACTCTCTCTTTTCCGATATTGTAGGTATTTTCGAACAAGACGATAATGCACTAAAGCGATCTATTTGTCCTCGACATAGAGATAAATTTGGCGTGAGTTGGGTTTGCAACAAGAAAATGTGTGCTGTCCCTACAGAGTGGGCTCCTCATAAAACACACCCCAGAAAAGGTGATCGCGGAATCAATCTTGTACAGTCCAAACGACTATTTGATCTCACATCAGTGCTCGTTCCGGTTGGTTCACGTAAGTTCGCATTTAACCGATTATTTTTCTCATCGATGATTTATCATTCTCATCAAAATCATCATGTCATCATGCATGATTATCGTCATCATCATCATCATCATCCATGTTTATCATCATCATCATCACCATCATCCATGTTTATCATCATCATCACCATCATCCATGTTTATCATCATCCATGTTTATCATCATCACCATCACCCATGATTATCATCATCATCACCATCATCCATGTTTATCATCATCATCACCATCACCCATGATTATCATCATCATCACCATCATCCATGTTTATCATCATCATCACCATCATCCATATTTATCATCATCATCACCATCACCCATGATTATCATCATCATCATGCATGATTATCGTAATTATTTAATTGTTGATTCTCCTGGTTCAATTGCCCTATTTCACTATGACGTCACATTGAAACAATCTATTGTTTAAACGCAAAGGATCATGGTCGTCGGACGGGGTCAAATCAACGCAAATTAACCGATAATTGTTCTAAAATCCGTATCAATTCACGAAGAGAAGTAGAATACCCAGAAAACGCTCAGATACATATTAACACACATTATATCTGAATACCAGGCCATTTTAGATTGAAACTGTTTCGCTAGGAGCAAATTTTGTCGAATTTCCTGTTGCATTTGGCAATTCTATCCCCCACATAAACAAGCAGTGACGTGAAATAGGGCAATTACTCACACATAATAATATTCATAATAATGATAATTTGTTATTATTTCATGATTTACACGATTACAATGCTCTCTTTATTATCCCCACAGCTATATGCAAGCGGCGTCGTCTGTCTTTAGGGGGCGCAGAGCTAAACATTAGTCAAAAAGAGCAAGATCAATCCATGAACAATGCATCATGCCCATCATCTGATACAGAAAAAGTAATCAATATAAGAAATTCTTTCATAGTGTTGCTTCCAAACTATTAATTTTTTGTGTGAATATTTTGTTTAAAGAATGACTCTCTAACCGACCTAAGTGGCATATGCTCTGAAATGGAAAACCTGTACATCGCGCCAGAAGATTCAAGTCAGTTCATCCCAGAAAACACCAGCAGTAGTAGTTCCAGTGAACAACTTAGCTTAACTACCTCGAAGAAAGATTCAAGTCTACTTATCCGTCGCGCAAAGTTAAATGCGTTTCTCGATGCTAGTGGAAGAGCCAACATATCAAAGACAAGTAAAGCATGGAATCATTTATCTTCCCATTCTCAGAATAAATATATCAGCCAGACCAAAGATGCAGTTGTAGCAGTTTTAGAAGTTATTCAACCAAATGATCCACGGTGTTTATGGGAAGATCTGAAACGCTCACATTCTGTAGAGAAAGCGTTAGGTGCTCATGATATTATTGAAAAGACCTACTTAACAGCATTGGCTGAAGCTTACGATAACGCAGATAGTTGGGACACCCGACGACAAGTATTATCTTTTATGGCAGACCTAGTTCCTTACTCCACTATTCAAGCGTACATTCCAGGGATTACTGATTTCAGAGTAAAGGCTGCCCGTCATCACCAATTACAACATGGGCGTGGTGCATTATTGCCTGAAACTCAAAGTCCAAAATTGCGCATCAACCCCTCTCAACTGGATCACTTCTTAACTTTCATAACAAGCTCTCACGTCGTTCAAGATCTGCCTTTTGGCCAGCGGTATCTACAACTCTCAAATGGGCAGATTCTCCAAACACCTAACGTCATCAGGACTATGGTGCCACAGCGTATTATCGACCAGTACACTCAGTATTGTAAAGAAGTTAGCTTTATCCCATTCAGCGCTTCCACCATGAGACGAATTTTGTCATCATGCAGTGCCTCAGTTCGCAAATCTTTACAGGGTCTAGATTACATAGCTGCCGAAGGGTCTAAAGCATTTGATGATTTGCTGTCTATCTCCCAGAAGCTTTGTGATTATGGGTGCCTCGAAAAACCCGTTTTGAAACAACTTGATCTGTCATCGAGAAAAGGAAAACAATACCTCAAAGGCGATTATAAGGTATTACTTGTCTGAATTATTTTGTACGAATCGTTATCATTCATTTCACCGGCAAATACGTTTCCCATGTGCTCCACCCTCAAACTGCGCATGTTGAAATAAGATGATCATAAAAGGTGCAACTGGATGAAGTGAGTGCAGTCTTCTTATTATCGAAAATCGCTATCGCGCAATCCTGATTGCGAGCGTTAAAGTAGTTTACAAAAAAAAAAAAAAAAAAAACTTAAAGGAATCCAAAATGTTTCTCTAAACGACGATCTAATAACCTATCAGGTAATGGTTAAATTTTTTTTCTTACAAAGGTTTTTTTTTACTGATCAGGTGCACATAGCTGTTTTGTCTAATATTGCTGACCACTGCATCTCGTACGCTTTGAGCGATCCAAAAGATGAGCACTTCAAGACCGTTGCGTGCGTTCATGCTCACGATGAGCGTTGTGCATCATGCGAGGAGTTAAAAAACGCAATAAAGGAAGTGGAGACAAAACTACTTAGTTCCGGTTCAGCATTAACGAATGATGATCGAGACGACCTTGAGTATATGTTCAAGCAAGCTGTTGCAGCAATTAACGCCTGGAAGGCACACCAGCTACGATCTACGCAGCAAGATAGGGCTCGTATTGACATATTGCGAAGACTGGGACCAACGTCTGTGTTTGTAACCAATGACTGGGCGATGAAATTCTTGCCGCAAAAGTATAGGGAGACGCAGGCTGATTGGTTTGCGAAGCGTGGCATATCCTGGCACATTAGTGTTGTTGTGCGGAAGGTGAAGGATGTTATACAACACCAGACGCTTGTGCATATTGTCAAAAACACAACACAAGACGCCATGACCGTCATTGCTTTGATGAAGCATACGTTATTGCAGCTTAAGAAAGAACATCCTGAACTTGACACAGCATATTTTCGGCAAGACAACGCCGGCTGTTATCACAGCGTGGCACTTTTATCTGCATGTCGACATCTAGCTAAAACAGGTATCAAGGTAGAGAGGGTGGATTTTAGCGACCCCCAGGGGGGCAAAGGACCCTGTGACAGGAAAGCCGCTACGATCAAATCTCATGTACGCCGTTATATTAACGAGGGAAATGACGTAACAACCGCGGAGGAACTTTTCAACGCTATGGTATCGCATGATAGAGTAAAAGGTGTCCGGGTGGCCCTCCTAGATAACGCAAAAATGCAGGTGTCAATGGCCGAATGGAAATGGAAAGGCGTGAACAGCTTAAACAACTTTTTGTATAGAGATAAAAAAACAACAAACGGTCCAAGTGTGGAGAGCCTACGACATCGGCAAAGGCAAAGAGCTTTCCTGGAGTAAATTGGAAGGTACGTACCGTTTTTGTTTATCATCATGAACATCGTCATCATTATGCATCATCATTAATTTCATGGATCATCATCACCATTGTCATTATGCATCATTTTCGCCATCATCGTCATCATGCATCATCTTGATTTTTCATCATCAGTCATTATGATGATGATCACTCATCATTTCATCGCTATTTGTTATTATTACTTATTATTATTGAATTTACTATTGTGTATTATTTTTTTATGAGAATAGTTTTTTAAATGATTCGTACATGTTATTAGGCAAAGGAAGTCCTTTCAAGTGCACTGTAGAGGAGATAGAGTTCTCAGAGGGTGATTTCGTAGACGCCGCTACCAAACCAATTAGGTATAATAATATTTATAAAACATGTAATATACATATTACTCATATATGTATATATATATATTATAGGTTTATATATTTATATATCTTTTTGGTCAGCTCCTTAGATAAAGATAACTCCAAGTCAGATCTAAAAGTAGAAGATGCAGTAACAGAGGACTGCACACCTGAAGGTGACGTTCAATTGCCGGCTGACGCATTGTATTCATGTCCTAAGGAAGGATGTGTTAAAGCTTTTCAAAGGCACAGCAGTCTTGAGAACCACATGTTCTATGGAACCTGCATTATTAAAGCGGAAAAGGTAATCTTGCACAGAAAAAATGTAATCTTACATTACCGAAATAATAACCCGGTATTTAGTTTATAGAGAGATGTTTATATTGCCAAGTCTGGACTTAACAAATATTCTCTTAATAAAAACGGACTTTTAAATGAGCTTTAAACTAACAGTGTTACTTTTCATTATATATATAAGGAAACTCTCCTGGACAAGGCTAAAATATTGTATCGGGAGAAACTATCACGAGAAGGATCGTGCAGCCAACCAGTCGTCCTGGGTACCAGCGGTGCATCTTCAACTGCTCAGTCTACATTAGAGGTTCTGCAAATGGGATGGGCTTTAAAGATTTCAAAGCAGGGCGAAAGATTTAATGAAAACCAAAAAAAGTACCTCAATGCCAAATACCAGATAGGTCAGGATACTGGCAACAAAGCGGACCCCGAACAAGTGTCTCGCGACATGAGGCGAGCAAAAAGCGAAACAGGGGAACGTCGCTTCACGGTTAAAGAATTTTTGTCGGCCCAACAAATACAGTCCTATTTTTCAAGGACCTCTGCAAAGTTGAAGCATGCAGGTGCAGGCCAAGCACACGACATAGAGGCCGCTGAAGATCAAAGTTGTTACAGCTCTATCCGTGATAACATCCTGAGAGAATGCCAGCTAAGTCATCCCATTATTTATGATACATACAACGTTTGCGAGCTTTATGCAGCTAAAAACCTTAAAAAGCTCACTGTTGTAATGTTGCACAACATTTGCGTTTTCTTCAACATGGATGAGGACTCTTCTCACAAGAAACGCAAGGCACCGTATCTGGCATTCATAAATGAACTTGTTCAATCGTGTACGTGCACAAGAAGCAGCTCCTGAGAGTTTTACAGCTACTAAACGCTTAATTTGGGTATTGTTAACAGAAACAAGAAAAGAAAAGAACATGTAATCATTGATCTCTCGTATTGCGACGCTGCTCTCTTTTGAAAGATTTACTGCAAAACGGTGCCTTTCCTGTGTGTATGTCTTCCGACTCTGTTAGAAAGTATTTGACCGGGCTTCCTGTGTGTAACGGCGTCACGCTCTCGTTTAAATAATTAGCTCGTTTCGCATCTTTGTTACTTACTTAAAATATTCCCTTAATCATATTTCAAATATCGTGCCAATATTTCTAAAGATGGGTTCAGGATGTATAATAGAACCGAGGAAGACTCACCGGCCGTGGAAATTAAAAGCAAACTTTGGTCAACTTTGTACTTTAATAATGCAGAGCCGATAATGGCGACAACAACATAGCATCGTACGCGCAGTCATCGAGATTTCCATAAATTCTGGTTAAGGTATGTGTTTTTAAAGCTAAAAACAGCGTTCAGATGTTCTTTATTTCTTTCTTTATCATTAACGATGTATATAAATAGACATGATTGCGTTTTGTCGCCAGTTTGCTTTCATTCAATGCCAGTTGCGTGACCAAAGTACCAGAAGTTTTTCACTAAATTTGACCTCAGAGCAGCTTGCGTTATGAGCTCTCGTGTTTAAAAAAATGAGTAGCCCAAAAATATTATTGCATTTTCGTGTAGACGAAACATTGCTCTTTCACCAAGATATAGTTTTGAATCTATAGGCGATGTAGAAATGGCTAAAAAGATGCCCTGATTTTGATGTATTTTTTGTACTGAAAAAATGTCAAAGATTCAAAAATTCACTAAATAATCAATCTTATATTAATCGTAATAATTTTATAATGTGAATGTCAACTATTATGTGTTCTATCAAAATATTGTATTGGTTTTTAGTTTGCATTGAAATGAAACTTTTTAGAGAGTTCATAACGAGGCGTACTTTTCACCCTTGAAAACCCGCCTGGAAGCGAGAAAACCGAAAATGTCATTTTTCGGCGAGAAAATTGTTTTTTTCAAGTTTTTTATTTTTTTCTGAGAATCAGTTCAACTAATGTAATCTTCTGGTAAGGAAAAGAAAATTTTCATTTTTTAAATTTTTTCCGACAATAGTCAATATTTACGGACAGCCTCTCTTAAACACTCAAAAAGATTCCTTCTCACGAGTGGGTGCACTTCTATGGAATCAAATACCACCTTTCATTAGGAGTTTATCCAAAAAAAACTTCCAAAAGGAAATCAAAACCGTTTTATTAAACGATCTTAATATTAATCGCTATGATACTGAGATCTTCAAACTTTTTAAGTAAGTCTATCTGTAATGAGCTATTTTTCATTTTCTACTCAGTGAACTACTTTTCATTTCCTATTCAGCTCTTTGTACTCTGATTATTTAGTATTATTAACATATAAAGACATCTTTGTAAATCTACGTGTATATTCTGTGAATTTAACCTGCCTAGACTAGCTTTAGCTATATGCAGGTTATATAGTTTTTCTTTTTTGTATTCCTTTATTCATCAATAAAGTTTAAAGTATTCATGTAAGGTTCTTTCCAAAGAAGGGAGGAGTTGTAGTGCCGGGATCCTTGTGTCAGGGATCCCTGTGTCATGGGATACACGGAGCACATGGAATGATTTTGTATGTGTAAGTTTAACAACGGCTTCGGAGCGAATAAAGTGAGTTTAATAGGAAGGTTATTCGTCTTTTCCACACTTTGAATTAGAAAAGTTTCCATACAGCAAGATATGGACTCAGTCTGCAGATGTTTTCTTACAGTGTAATTACATCAGCTGTAGAAATTTATCTTCCTAGCTGTAGCTTGCATGAAATACAGAAACTGAAACTTTCCAACCAGTCTGTACTGGTTTCAGAGATTCCCTCCCTCATTTCAAAGTCAGGAGAAACAAAAAAATAACAAGCCTGAATCCAGTTATACTATGTTTTATATATTTTAATAATATCATGTTATTCACATTTTAAAAATGGCGATTTGGAGTTGAGGGATATCATCAAGTGGCTGACTGGAAGTTATGACATCCCCCCACTTGAATTTCCAAAGAAGTTCCAAGTAGAATTTGTTCATGGTTGCTTGCTTGGATGTTGTTGTCGGCCAACTGCTTCAACATGTGATATGCCCATAAAGTTGCCTGTACACAAAAATAGTCCCAAAATGATGGAAGAGATGATTTACTCTTCAATTAAAGAATGTCATGGGTTTGGATTATCATAAATCCAATAATCATTAGTACTGTCACAAGTTTAGAATATGCACATTCATGTTGGTGAGGGAAGTTTGCTTTACCTTTATTGTTCATGTTGTTCAGCATAATAGTCCATTTTACAGATCCTCTCAGTTACTCCAGCTTCGATAGAGTGTAATATATTCTTTAGTTTTTGACTGCATCCCGTGGGAATGTAAGAAATGGACACATCAAACAACAATTATTGAGACCCTTTTAAAATCCCACAGCCTAACTCTAAGAAGTTAAACATCAGCCTGTAAGTGATTGAGCTTCTGATCAACAGCATCTGAATTTTCAGGTAAGAAATAAAGAATGTCTGGTACTCCCGCAACTGTATCGTGATGTTGCCTTCCGATGTAATGACTGTTCCACTGCTGAACGATTTCATCCAGTTCTTTTTGAATTACTCTTGAAAAACAAAACCAAAGGCATTCCATGTGGAAAGAATTTCCAAGTTCATCAATACCAGATTCAAACATGTCTTGGAAAAAATTGAACCACCAATTTAAGTTGCTTCATCTAAAAAAGACCACCAACCTTCAATACGCTGGTTTGATGGGGAAGAACCATAATGGTGAGCTTTTGACGCCGCCAAATTCATCATCTTCATTGGTTCTAAAATAAGATTGCATTGCAGCAACAATAACATTCTCAGTGACACCATCCGAACGTACAAGTCTTGGACATTCGCATTTTGAACAGCATCCAAGAACAATCAAGCTATGATCTTTGGATTATTGTTTGATTTTACCAGTTCCAGCCAAATTATTCTTCTGCTATATCCACATACACAGCCATGGATCGGGAACCCATATGGCTTCGGCTTGTCATAGCCTATGAAGTTAGACAATAGACAATGTCTTATTTTATCTTATGAAGTTTGACAATAAGACAATGAATGGTGGCCTTTCAGTGCCATTCACATTTATCTGATTAATAAAAAAATCCTGAAACAATTTTTTTTTTTTTTTTAATTTTTTATTTCATTTTTTATTATTTTTTAATTCTTATTTTTTATTTTTTATTTTTCCAAACATCTGACTGCTAACGTCGAGGGACGGTGTCAGAAATACGGCAGAACTGGCCCCTGACCATGGTTCCCATGCAGGGAAAAGAATGTACTATGGAGAACATCAAATATGCTTGCAAAAAAAACATTTCAATACTGAATTGGAGTGTGACATACTAGCAGGAGAGCGCGGGCATTAATACACCGACATTTCACAGATGAAGTCCTTCAAAGTTATTCACATTCGATTCATCGAAGTCCTTGAGCTCGAGTGTGCTGAAGTAAAAACAGCTCACAATATTTACAGTACTAAAGCTACAAATCACCCGGTAAGTCCCTCAAAGTCCCCACCTAAAAAGTGTAAAACAACACCAGCTAAGGTTGCTACTTCTGCACCTGTCAGCACAATGCTTAAATATTGGACAATTTATTGACCAAAAAGTCGAAATCTTAAGCCTTTACTTGGAGGAGTTTTCTATCGCCGAGAGAGAATGATCTAAGCCTTTCCCAGTGAATTTAGCAGTGGACAAATCCCCATTTGCAAGTGAAGGATTTCGTCATGCCTACATGGCTAGCACTATAAATGGACTCCCTGAAAAGAAGTACGTCCTTAAGAGATACAAGGCGGAGGAGATTGAAGGAATAAAAAGATTGACTGGGTCTTTAGAGGTGAAAACTAGAAACGCTGTACAGATGAGCACTCTAGCACGTAATTTTGCCCAAAATATGGAAGTGGAGAGTCCAATGGAGTTTGGAAAGTGTTTTCAATACCCTAAAATATACTTTTCCGGTCTCAATGGAGAGTATATCACACTGGAAAACATTCTAGAAGGGGGGCCCTTTCATGAAATACATGAATAATGATGGGTACGTGTGTGGGGATGAAGTTCATGATCTCAGCCTTAAAGCAGAGGCATATGCTAATTACACATAAGGACAATCTCAGAAACAATTAATTGTACTCGATATACAGGGGATTGCAGGGAGGTGAGGAAAGTCCTATTTCATTGCACAGGACATCTTAGTGAGCAAGCTATCAACTCATTTTTAACGGAACATAGCTGCAATCAATTCTGCTGGATGTTTCAACTTCCATGAGCTGTAAATACCAACTTGTGTAAAATATTATCATCAGCTGGATGGACTGCAGATTAGCCATTACAATCAGCTACTAGATCAACTAATAATTATGATATTAGAGCGATATCACATAACCAATGTTTAGCATTCAAATGAGCTGGTGAGTAAAATAGCATGCTAATGATGTGCTCACGTGGCTACACTGCTTCGGTGAATCAGCTAAAGTTTTAAAAAAGACTATAACGACAAAAATTCGCTGGTACAAAATATTTAAAATGAATTATAACGATTTATAAGATATGGGTTTAATGTAAACAACATTTTTTGGGGTTCACATATCTCAAATATCTAAACAATCAAAACATAACAATTTTCATTTAAAGGAGTTTATAGACTGCAGAGTCGAATTTAAGATGTAAACTCCTTTCTATAATATATTTTTGACTTATAATTTCTATGAAATGCATTGATATCGTTCACTACAACTTAATGAAAATATAGAAGGACGGGTTTCCAGTAAATTCTTAGATTTGTTGAAAAAGTCTGACCCGTCTTTCTGCCAAAAACGCCACAAGCTCAATGCAAATTGGCATCAACCACCTTGGATGTCTCCAAATATTTGCTATAGCCTTATAAGTTTTCATGTCCTTGAAAACGTGTTCTACTTTAATGCCTCTTCTTGCCAAACACCTGTTAAATTTCCGAGCTCGCCTTTGGTCTCTAGCGTTCAGTAAATGCATTTGCATCGCTTGTATTGGAGTAAGTAGGGGTCCGCCGTCTGGGTAAGCTCTATCAGTTAGAAAATTAGCGTCACGCGGTAGGCTAAGGGGTTGTCCAGTTCCAATCGGGGTCATAAGCCGGTATGCAGTAGCATCATTAAAACAGTGATAGTGACGGTGGCCACTGTAGAATTGTCTCTGTGGTTCAATTAAGGGCCGATAAATCTCGTGCGGAGTTGAATCAATCGCACCCACTGCATTCGGAAATTCGGGCCAATTACCCATCAAGTTCGCCCATTCCAGATCATTGAGCCATCTTATTTGATTATGGAAGTACTGCCAGAGCTCAGGCAAAACTTTGTAAATGATCCGGACGACAGACATATGATCGATGTCATACAACGCCAGGGTGTCAATATGGGGATACTTCCTCAACCACATGAGCACTAACAAAATTTGGTTGATAAGATTTATCTTTTGTCGCCCTTGACGCTGTCGTGGTTGCCCGCGAACATTCAACTGAAAAAGGTTTGGTGTCAAATCTCTAACCAGTTGTATAAAAGATCCTGGAGTCTCGCCAGTGTTCCTCCAAAATAACCAACACTGCCCAGAAATAAGAGAAAACAAGTCCCGCCCTCGAAAGTCATATCCGTGAAAACCCGGTAGCAAACGCTGGCTCAAGGAAAAGCGACCACCTCTTAGTGGAGGCTGCAAGGCAACAAAAAGCAGCACGACCGCTATTAAGGTTCGAAGCAAGGACTGTAGCTGTACGAGATCCATCAGGTCTTCTCACATGCATGCACTGTATTTCATGGTTGCATGGTGATGCTAATTAAAAGGACAATACAAATTACAAATTCTTTCATGCATTTTTTCCACTCTCTCGAACCATATTTCTCGCCAGTGTTGCGGGTGTTGAGTTTTAGGAGCTGTTCTAAATTTGAAATATTTTCCGCTAATATTCGATTTCCACGAAAATGTGGAGTCCCTTGGAAGTAGAAAGTACCTCTTCAAACGATAGACTCGATGAACAAGAATCAAATAAAGCAGGTAAGTGCCCAGGGAGTTGAAACTGCAGAAAAAGCGCGAATGAAATATTTCAATACTTTGAAATTTTATTAATCATTTCCCTTCAAAATAAAACAGGCACCGAAAAGAAAGCAAGAGCGAATGTAGGTGACCTGGAAAGGAAGTTTATTCTTCAATGCTACAACCTATCCATGGAGAAGGATTGGAAACATGTCCTGTTTACGAAAGAGCGAATACTAGATGCAGAGCTGCCTCAATGTGTTGTGCAGATATACATGGATTCTCCACAAGACCGCGTTATAAACCGCATGAAAAATATCGTCAAGAAGGCCCTCTCATCTCCACTCCCATCCACTTCCACGTCGGCCTCCTCTAAGCCAATATATGTAGAGGAGCAAACCGAAATACAGGAGAACCTGATGAAGTACGCGTCAAAAGGGACCCCAGCCCATAGAAAGTTGCAAAACAAATTGCGTAAGGATTTTACTGCATCCTCCACAGACAGTGACAGCGAAGCAAGACTAGAGCAAAGCAAGAAGAAAATTAAAAGTGATAGGGAAGTTGCAAGAGAAGCTCAAGAAGCACATAAAGATTTGTGTACCAACGCAATGGACACACTCGAAAGAGTGAACAGTCTGCTAGTCAGTGTGGATAATCAAATTAAGAAAACAAATCAAGATAAGCCTGTCTAATGGTTAAATTTGTACGAAAATACTGCATGTTTTGTTGAGCTTATATTTGTAGTTTGGCTGGGTAGGTAATAAAAAAAGGAATAAATTTTCTACTGCTTGACAGCGAATTTTTGTCGTTATAGTCTTTTTTAAAACTTTAGCTGGTTCACCGAAGCGTGTAGCCACGTGAGCACATCATTAGCATGCTATTTTACTCACCAGCTCATTTGAATGCTAAACATTGCTTATGTGATATCGCTCTATTCTGTTATGCCAATGTCACTGTGATAGCATGTGATGATTAACAATTGTGAGTTTACCTATGAAGGGGATTCTCTCAAGCTCTGTCATAGTCAACATCTTCTAGTAATTTTGAATGCTGATCCTTGAAGAATGTCTCTAGCCTTTCAAAAAGCTCTTTCCAAAATCTCTCTATTTTCTATGGAAGGGCCATACATTACAGATTCATCCACCTCAGCTTCATCACAGTACTTGCTTAGGAGATATAGGTGCATTGTTGCCAAATCTACAGTTTCTGTCCCTTTATCTAGCTGCAGACGAGATAACTATGATATGACGATAAACCGCATAACTAAAAAAATTAAACCATGTGATTTATGTTTTACATTTTAATTTAAAATTGTTGTGCAAGTACAAGGATGGTTTAAAGGGTAATACTCTAGAGATAGTGAGTTAAATAAAAGCATTGTCCCTTACTGTTATGATTGCTGCATTTCAGCAGGAACTGTTATGTATATGGGTTTCCTGTTTTACATCCAGGAACCTTGTGGTTTCGGGAGGATGCCATTTTAATAAATAAAACTTAACATGGTGTCAGGATAAAAAAAAGAAGAAAAATGGGCAGATTACAACCTCCAACTGAACTGAGAATGACTGGAAATGTAGCAGAAAACTGGAGACGCTTTAAGCAGCAATTTGAAATATACAAAATCGCTTCAGGGTTAGATGAAAAAGATGAGAATTTTCAAGCGATGACAATAATGCACGTGGTCAGAGCTGAAGCCCTGGAAGTGTACAACGCATTTCAGTGGGACAACGAAGACGACAAAATCGATATTGAGGAGATTATGGCCAAATTCGAAAGATATTGCAATTCTTGTAAGAATATAACTTTTGAAAGGCACTTGAATTAGTGATTTGTGACGGACTGCTGATGAAGGGTGATCGCGTGATAACACCCATAAGCTTACAGCCAGAGATGTTCAACAGGATACATAGTAGTCACCTGTGAATAGAGAAAGGTTTAGATTGAGCAAAGGAAGGTCTATTTTGGCCGGGGATGAGCAAGCACATACAGGAGAAAGTTTCGACACGTCCTGTCTGTAACAGACATAGCAACAATCAAACCAAAGAGCCATTGATACAGCATGAGGTACCTGAGAGGCCATAGCAAAAACTGGCAGCAGACTTGCTTGTAGTTAATCAACATAAATATCTTGTACTTGTTGACAAGTATTTTGAACTGTCACATTAAAGGCCAGTACCAGTAGCACAGTAATCAACTGCTTAAAACAACACATGTCCAGACATGGTATACCAGAGGAGCTGCTTACTGATAATGGGACAAAGTTTGCTAGCTAAGAGTTCGGTCAATTTGTAAAGGCATGTCAATTCCAGCACACGACATCTTCACCCAGATACCCACAAAATAATGGCATGGTAGAGAGGACTGTTCAAACAGCCAAGAAACTTCTGCAGAAAGCCTATGAAGACCATTAAGATCCCTACCTAGCCATACTCGAGTTAAGAAACACTCCATCCACCACACATAGAAAGAGGAGACATGGAATCAAAAATGAATGAACTTATGCCAAGCCAAGCAAAGGATAATAGAGCTTATATGACCAAGCCAGATGTAAGTGATGAGCCACCTGTAATCAGTAGGGTCAGCGGTAGAGTCATCAGACCACCACTCAGATACAGAGAATAATAGGAAAGAAACATTGCTTCAGTGATGGGAACATTGAAAACATTTATTGAATCTGAACTCTGAAACACCATTATCATTATAGTTTGTCTTACTGTTGTCTAGTCTTTAATTGTTGCTGAAAAGGGAGACGTTATGTATATTGGTTTCCTGAGTTACATCCGGGAACCTCGTGGTTCGGGAGGATGCCATCTTAATAAATAAAACTTAACAGGAGCTCTGATTTCAGTATTTACTACATACCTTTAGACTCATATAAGTAATCCAAGTAATAGCGGCCAATTATTTTGGGATTACTGTTGGATGTTGATATGCATAGAAATTGAATTTTACCACTGTAAGTGTCTAGACCTCCATAAACACAGAGTGGGAATGTTGCATTTTGAAAGCCACATAACTCGTAATGGCCATCAAGGGACATTATCCAATCAGAGCCCTAAAAAAGAAAACAAAAAGAGCAATTAAGGGCTTCTCTGCATATTTTAGCGTACTAACAATAACAGCTCAAGCTATATTTGAAATTAAGAACTTAAGAGTGGATGTCCCTAAATGTCAACTACCGCGGGGAAAATCGAAAAAAATCGAAAATTCCTAAATATTCCAGAAGAAAGCCTTTGTGGTTCTTATTACCAGAAAAATACTTTTAGGATATTCCGCTTTTTAAATAGCGATTTTTTAAATGTTTTGTAATTCACGCCTAAAACGGCGATTTTGAGAGACGAATAAGGCCGAGTTTTACCGATGTACCTTGTCCCAAATTTCTTCAAAATTTTTAACATTTTGTTTTCTACAGGTGATTTGAATTCGCCGACCCTTCTACTG